>NC_080834.1:37264439-37606522 GCF_030435755.1 Ochotona princeps
ATGGAATACTACAATCGGTGAAAATGAAATTGTACCATTTGCAACTAAAATGCTCTCCACCTGGGAACCATTATGCTCAGTAAGATAAGCCAATCCAAAAAGGGCAAATATTGTATGTTCTCTCTGAAAAATGTGGCTTTTAAGCAAGTTTCAAAGTAACTGTAAAATTCCATTATGAAGCAGGAAAAATGCTTTATTTTGATCTTTAATTGAGAGTAGAAGGAAAAATTATTGGTTCATCGCTGAAGAGAACAACAGAGAGAACAAATGAAATAACAGTTGTCCCATACCTGCTTGGTCATTGCCAATTTCTCAAAAAGCACAAAAGTTTTCTTGTATTGCAACAGGCTGAGGGTGCTGACAGATGAAGCCATTTGCTTTGTCGTACTACATTTGTTTACGGCTTAATCAAATACATGCTCAGTGGTGATCAGATCTTTAAATTTTGTGAACCCTTATAATTAAAGGACTATCAAAAATGGGAGATTGATAAGAATGGATGTCCATGGTGACTTCTGCATCTCCAACAGTCATAAATTCTAGGCAACAATTATGATAAAATGTCCAAAATTTCCCTAGTAGAGGAACTTCACTGAGTAAATTTATTTCAGACTTCAGTGAATTTGAGCAAATAAACAAAAGCAGAAAACAGTTACCCATGAATTTTTTTTTTTGCAGCCATGCCGTAATGCAGATAAGTAGGTAAAACAGGTTTAGTTTCCTTGTTAGTTTTCATCATAGGAATCGATATAAGAAATGTCCTTCATCTACTTCTGTTGGATGGTTGGTAGGTAATCCCCAAAAGAGGAATCTGGGAGGGGAGGGGGTTAAGGTCAAACCTGGATTCCATTTCTGTTGACTTTGCGAAAGAATGATGAATAGCCTTAAGACAGGGACAGTCTGTCCTAACTGGTTCGCTCAGTCCAAAAAGAAGGTCTAACAATTCCTGCCTTCCTAAGAATGTTCTGCATGTCAGCCACAATCCTGTAGGAAGCCTACGGTGTAGGGAATATAAAGTACCCGGGGACTGCTCTTAGCAGCAGCAAAGTTCACTTCATGTAAAGCTTTCCCTAAAATTTCCCTAAAATTATGGTTGCCCGTGCCATCTCTTTTCATTTAGATTATTTATTTAAAGGGGAAAAGCAATCTCACATAACGTAACTGCTTTTTTTTTATTATTTCCCTAGACTTGTGTGCTGTAAGTGGAGATATCAAACACTCCATAATCAGCAGAGTATGTAAATGAGCTTCCCAAAACACATGCAAACTCACTCCACACTCAAATGTTAATATTTTAAAATGCAATAGAAAGTTGGTAAAAAGGAAAAAGCAAGAAAACATTTTAATCTTCACCATCGTTATTATCCATTTTAAATGTATTTTCAGGATGTTTGAGCCCAGGCTGTTCCACTTCTGATCCATCTCCCTGAAAAAGCAATGGAGGGTAACCCGAGATCTTGGACCCCTGCATCCACATGGGAGACCCAGAAGAAACTCCTGGCTTCTAGTTTTGGATTGGCTTAGCTTGCACCCTTGTAGCCTTTTGGGAGGGTGGGAACCAGCAGATGGATCTCTCTCTCTCTCTCTCTCTCTCTCTGCAATTTTGACTTTCATGTAAAATCAATCTTTAAAAATTAGTCATGATTGTTACGCTGGAGACTTACGAATGAGTTGAGTTCTAGGGCAGTAGGAATAAGTCTTTAGATTACGCACTTATTCACTTCTATTTGTTGGCAGCTGAATGCTATGGATGATGTGTTTGTGCACTTTAAAAAAAGGAACGAGTTAAAACATTAGACCCCAACGTTATGGTAGTTGGATGTGGCCTTTGGGCAGTGATTTGGTTTAAATCAGTACCTGCAGCTGAAGCCTGTGTGGTGGTTAGTATGCTAGAAGAGGGAGAAACTATATCTCACTTTCTCTTTCCATCATGTGACAACACAGAACAATTGCCTACTCTGCCTTCTCTCCACGAGCAAACGGTGTCTTCTTAGAATCAGATCATCTTACCACTTCTAGGCTTCAGAATAATTTGCTTAGCTCACCTGAACTTTTGTCTTTTGTTAACACACCTTACACCGGGTAAAACATTGGATTCTTTGCACACAGGCAGGAGCTTATTTATTTATTTATTTATTTATTTATGCAGAACAGCTGGATAGACACAGGAGCAATGGAAATAAAGGACTTCTAATACAGGGGCCAAAGACAATTTCAATGCTGAAAACATGTAGAACATCTGAGTGTCAAGAAAGACAAAACTGTGATTCAAAAGAGCTTGTAAGCAATGTGCACTACTAGTTTAGGAACTACAAAGTTGTCTATTGATACATTAAACGGTTTTCACAAGACAGCATGGTCAACCACTTAGAATTAATTAACCATGCTAAATAAATACAAGTTGTAAGTCTCAATACAACTGACACCTTCAAAAACAAAGACAATAGAAACTAGCAACTACTTAACAGAAACACATTTTTTCAAGCTGTGTTCACATTTGGATTCTAACACTTACATGTTTGGAAATAAAGGTGCATGAAAGAGTAACAAGGACAGCATGTTGGTGACATAGTGTGTGACGTGTGAGGAGGAAGAAGCTGAGGTGCTCAGTATTTAATAGATCAACCTAAAACATTCTTCTGATAATGTAGATAAAAGGAGATCCCCAAGGGAGAGGGTGTAGCACCTTAACTAGAACAGTTGGTGTTTTCTTGAGTTCTTGGTAGTACTTGGTGCTTTATAAAAATGGAAGTACAATTATAAGACAAATAGTCCAGATTGCTTTGCCATTCTAATATTAAAGGTCAGTAAAAATACTGCTGACCGGCTAGGTTTCTAACCACCAGCACCATGTGCATTTTGTAACCAAGGCAGTCATCTCATTGGGACAGAAGAGAAGCTAAATAGTTAACTTCTTGTTTTCTGAATTTAGAAATCTCTGTCCCAGACAGTCTCATTAGTTTCGTTTTTTTCCTCCCTTTTTCATTTGCTTTGACCTTTAGGACATGATTCTTTTAAAATATCCTGAGGTTACCAGGATCATTGTCTGATTAAAAGCTCACTTTTTTATATCTACATCTACATCTGTATCTAATGTATATATGTATGTATGTATTACATATGGATGTGAGTGTATGTGAATACATATATAGAGAGTGCTTCCTTGTCTTAATCATTTATATTCATTTTTTTTTCATTTTCCAATTGTATTTAGTCACACTCTTTGCTGGTTTGGCAATTGAAGTTTAAAAATAGAAGTCAGGTGTTTGGCACAACAATGAGGCCACTCCTTGGGATGCCAACATTCCGTGACAGAGTGGAGGTGTGGAATCCTGGCTGAATTAGTCGAATTCCTGCCACCATGTGGGATGTTGGATTGACTGTGTCCCTCACCCATCCATTCCTGATTTGTCACAAGGGATTCTTAAGCTTGGTGGGGCTTTGCAGAATGAACCAGAGAACAGGATCTCAATCCTTCACTCCCTTTCACTTTCAAAAACAAACAAACAAACAAACAAAAAAGTGCAAACACCTGCTGTTTCTATTTAACTTTTTTTTGTGCATTGTAGATGATTTCTACAAGACTAGTTTGCATGTCAACACAAATTCACAACTGATACAAGACTGGCCAGGAAGATGCCAGAGCCGGGGACATCCTGTAGTTGAGCCTTCCCAAGTCAACAAATGAGATGACTGCAAATATCGAGTTTCTGCCTTTTCTTTTAAAATGTTTAGTGAATAAAATAATAACAATATGCATGGTGCTATAAAAATTAGTTTTAAGAGATTGTTTACTTTGGCAACTTCTTCCTTTCTTCCCTACCATGCGGAGCTTATGTTTCAATAATTTTCATAAGCCACTCAGATTTTTTGGACCATTAAACCTTCAAGTACAATATGTGAGCAGAAAGCACTTAACACACAGACTCAAGTTACACAAGAAAGCAGAAACACATTTTATGGGGCTGGTGGGGGAAAAAAGTTAAAGTATGGATTAGAGAATTTGGAATGATAGGGTCGTTGATCTCCAGAAGAAAATTGCCAGGGGAGTGTTTGCAGATCAGCTTCTGCTCATTTTAAAATGACTACTACCATTATCAATCGTTTGAGATAGCACAGTTCAAATGGTCTCTTATGTGGGGACTCCTATATCCTTTGCAGATACAATATAAAAAAGAAGAAAGACAATTTTGGTTGAACTTGATGTTTTTGTTTCAATGAATGTAGTTACTGTTTCCTCTAAATTTATTTAAACCTGGCAGGCATTTGCATAGACCAAAGACTGTTCCACCTGCAACATTCTAGCTCTGTCAGCTAGGAAGATATAGCGAAAAGGGTACAAAGATACGAAGACAAATTAACCCTGCAAGGTGTATGTCACTCATGATTTAAGTGTTTTAATGTGTGCTGCATTAAAACAAAATCATCTGGATTTTTCTTTCTTTTTTTTTTTTTTAATCCAGATGGCCAGAAAAATACCAACAAGTTGTTTTTCTGGCTTGAAAGAAAAATGTCAGTGTATTTGATTTCAAAGAAAAGAACTTTAGCTTTATTTTTGTCTTTTCCCTGATTTTAACCTAGCAGGGCTTGCTTTGAAGGTGCACACAAATTAAATCAACTACTTGGATCACATGTGTTCCAAGAATGTGGTTTTCTCAGGTATGAGCCGCCCATCAGTACTCGCCTCTCCTTTCACTTTGGCATTTTGACAGTCCTTGAAGATTGCTTAGGAAGATATTTTATTTCATACCTGGGTCACAACAACTTTTAAAGAAATTGCCTGTACAAAGTGCACTGTTTCACAGCCCATGACATTGGCTCATTCCTTGATGATTGTGCAAACGTTTATAATTATGCCTGTGGGTAAACACACTGCTATCTTCTTGGAAAATAAGTATAAAGAATTTTTATGTGCAGGTCCAGCCATTCCAAGTATCTCTGGTTGGTTTTGACACACCTGAGTTACCATCCCCCCCAACTCCCTTATTGGCTGAGAAAGTTGCCACACCTGATTTGTAAGTTTCCCTCATGTAGTCGGTAGGGGAGGGGGTGTGGTGGATACCGCAGCCGGCCAACACTGGATTTAATCTGCTAGAAGCAGCAAAGCAGCTCTTATTTGAAAAGCTACTGGGTTCTGAGTTTGGAACTGTGGAGAACTTTCCTCTCCTCAGGCACAGAGACAGCTGCTTCTGAACAACAGCTGTCATACAAAAACCCATTCCAGTGGACAATGGCTACCTACATCCTGCAAATCGTTGGCCTGGTGTTTGGTGGTATTGGCATGGTGGGCACACTGGCTGTCACCATCATGCCTCAGTGGCGAGTGTCTGCCTTCATTGAAAGCAACATTGTGGTTTTTGAAAACCGCTGGGAAGGCCTGTGGATGAGCTGCATGAGGCAAGCTAACATCAGGATGCAGTGCAAAATCTACGATTCCCTGCTGGCTCTTTCTCCGGATCTACAGGCGGCTAGAGGGCTGATGTGTGCTGCCTCTGTGTTGTGCTTCCTGGCTTTCATGACAGCCATCACTGGGATGAAGTGCACCAGGTGCATTGGGGACGATGAGAAGGTGAAAGGTCACATCCTGCTAACGACCGGAATCATCTTCATCGTCACAGGTATCTTGGTACTCATCCCAGTGAGCTGGGTTGCCCATGCCATCATCAGAGATTTCTACAACCCTATAGTGAATGTGGCCCAGAAACGTGAGCTTGGAGAAGCCCTCTACATAGGCTGGACCACCTCCCTAGTGCTGATTGCTGGAGGGACATTATTCTGCTGTGGATTTTGCTGTGCTGAGAAGAGCAGTAGCTACAGATACTCAATACCTTCCCATCGCACAACCCAAAAAAGTTATCACATGGAAAAGAAGTCACCGAGTGTCTACTCCAAAAGTCAGTACGTGTAGTTGTGTATGTTTTTTTTTTTTAACTTTACCTATCATGCCATGCAAATGACTTGGATGCCCACTATTTTATAATCATGGGGCTCAATGGAACATTGATTTGTTTTTTTTAACTGCTGAACATTAACTACAGGAACTACACATCAGCTGTTTGTGATTTTATAAGCTATTCCAGCAGAATGAGATATTGAACATACCATTTGGATTGTTTAAGGACATCTGGTAATTTGTTTGCTGAAATGTTTCATGCGTCTATTCCTTTTATCGGTTATTTCAAAATGACATTGTTAAAGACTGTATTGTTTTATAACTGTAATATCTCCATGTCATAGCATTATGTACCTGAATGAACATGACATTTATTTCTCATGTAAATAGAGACAGGCTTATATGGTTTTATTTAAAATGAAATACATATCCATTACACTGAATAAATAGAACTCAGTGATTGCTTTTTGGCAGAATCAGAGATAGACTTGGAGAGGTTCATATTAATTGTTTAAAGACAGCTTAGGGATTAATACACTATTTATAGCGAAGGTTCAAATGAAGACTGCAGTCAACAGTGAAAAGGGAACTAAATGGCTTGTCTCATATCCTGTTTTTCAGATTAGAACTTTAGAAACCCTCTCTCCCTTATCCTCTCCCTAGAGACCTTCATTTTCCCATGTATCAAATTAATATCATTTAAAAGGCAGATTTTCTGCAAGAGGCCTTATTTCCAAGCTATTTATAAGGACTTATTAAGAAGAAAGATTAAACTGACATGGCAAAATAGTCATAATTCTAAGAAAGTGAATTTTTTCCTCTTAATGCCTTGTTTCTGGAGAGAAATGCTGATTGACAAAAATCATGTATATATGAGAATATTTGAACAAGCATTTGAATATAGACTTAAAGCTTTTGGCAATATAAATACCATTACAGAAAGACAACATGCTTTAATTCTCCCCCAACTCCTCCCCAAAAAGTTCCAAAAATGTTACAGCTTGAGAACTGCACTGTGCATAGTTGGGTTGAAGTCAAAATTGCACTTCTGTCGAAGATAATTTTCTGTCAAAAATAAATTTCCTATTTGTTCTATTTTAGTTCAGGCTTATTAAACTGTGAAATACTATAGCTTTCTGTTTCCTCCAAACTTGATGAAATGGATAATCCAATTTGGAAGTATGTATCTATTTTTGTCTAGCTTAAATAACTATGTACATTATAAGCTTTGTCTTGTATTTATAAACTGTGCATTTTTATTTGACAAATTTTCCAAGTTATTAATGGATAAAAATGTTTTTGAAAAGCTGTTATCTTTACTTCTTTAATTTTGCAAAAGATGCCAATGATGCATTTTGAAGATATTTTCAACACTAAGAAACTGCTATAAATAATTTAATAACAATATATACTGATACTCATTGCCAAAAATATAATTTACTAAATTGTACTGTAGCTCCCAGGATACCAATGTAAGTTTTATAGATATAATGTCCACATCTTTCAGTGCTTTCTATAGCTAAATACACATCTGAGATATAATAAAAGTTGCTGTGGTCTACACTGCGGGCACATATTCTTCCCAAGGTCCTCCACTGCTTTGTATGAATTACATCATTACATCCTACATGAGCCTGATGATATCATTAATTCAGTTCAGTTTACAGAAAAGAATATTCTGGAACAGCTGATTACCCAACAGAGTAGGGAGAGACAATCAGTGGTGTCTGGAAATTGGGCTTTTTTCAGTAGTGTCTGGGTTGTAAACTGATCTTTATGCGTAAAATCACATGCTTAACTGCCATTAGAAAAAAAACAGCAGTTTCTAATTTTTTCCCTTTGCTCTGATGGTGATCTCCCTTATCTTTGTGTTACTTTTGCTTCTTTGGATCAAAATATTCATAAAGACAAATCTAACTATGCATTTTAAAGAAAAACACCATAGGGCAAATCTAAACACCAATTCCTAATGTGCGATGTTTTTAAATCTAGAGGGCTCTTCATGAACATACCAAATTAAATCCATTTCTTTCCTTGTTCTTCTCCTCAGACAGTGTGATGAGACTGTCAGCATTCCTAACGCCATGGCTTTGGGGGCATTTCTGACAGCTTTCTCCACCTGTGAGCGCTTACTGTCATCTCTTTCCTACATAGCTGAAGGCACATTCTATACTTGTGTCTTTTTTTGTATTTTTCTTTTTGTTTGCTTGAAAGCTTTATTTATTTGAAAGAGTTACAGAGTGGGAGATACACACACAGAGATACAGACAAACATACAGAGAGAAAAGGAGAGAGAGAGAAAAAAAGGAGAGAGAGAGAGGGAGAGAGATATCCTCCAACTGCTGGGTCACTTCCCAAACAGCCACAGCAGCTTGGCCTGGCTGAAACCTGGAGCCTGGAATTCTACCCAAGTGTCCCATGTGGGTGGCAAGGGCCCAAGTGCAACCTTCCCAGGCACTCAGGCACATTAGCAGAGACCTGGATTGGAAGAGGGGAATCCAAGACTAGAAGAGGTGCTCCTATGGGATATCAACTTTTGTGCCACATGCCAGTCCGTTTTTTCCCTCCCTTCCTTTCTCTCTCCCTCCCTCCTTCCCTCTCCCTTCCATGCGTCTTTTCTTTCTTCTTTCAGTCTTTCCTTCCTTTCTTCCTCTCACCACCCTCCCTCCCTTGCCTTTTCCCCCCCTTTAAATTTCTTTTGTTGATGTTTACATAATTGAACAGGGTAGGGAACTTCAAGAATCAGGGGATAGTCAGTAAGACCATTCTTTACACATTTTCTTTTTCTTCTTCCTGTATATGGGATGAGGGGGAGACAAGAGGAGAACCTCGCCCCCACCCCAGCCTCCTAATCGCTACATTACCAAGGTATTGGAGACTTGCCACCCGATGTATCACAGGGTCCCCACTGTGGAGCATTTTCTGAGGGTTCTGCTCATGTAATTTCAACAGTTCTGAGATGCTGCTGATATTGCTGCTCCAGGGATGAGGAAATCCTTTCAAGGTTCATTGGCTGTTCGAGTCCACCTGCGAGTCTCCCTTGGCCCATAAGTTTGCAGTCGAGCTTCACTGGGGTAGTTGATCAGTTTGTTCTGCCCTCCATCCTCAACAAACCAATGACTGCTGTGGTCCAGCCCTGTCAACACATGCTCAGCCCTCACATACAGCAGCGGGAGCTGCAGCCCAGTAAGAGCAGCACCCAATATCCGCACTGGTCTGGCCTCCCAGCTCCGGTTCCTGTGCCTACCAGTATGTGCAGTGGACTAGTCAGGTCTGCCCCACGTTCAACTTGAGATCTCGTATACATCATTGGACATTGAAGCCCAACTCAATCCAACCAACTCCACCCTCCAGTCCACACTCCATGCCAGTGGGTGCCACTGCCTGTCTAGCCAAGCACACCCCCAGTCCTGGTTCTCATGCTCATTTGTGTATTTTTCCTTCAGTTATCCTTCATATATACCTATCACAGTTCCTTTTTAAATTCAACTCTGGTACCCTCATGCGCTACTGATAATCTATAGCGACACCTTGTTGTCTATAACATAAATGCCAAATACATTAACCTATGCCAACTGACAGGGAAAAGCACTTACTATCTGCAAAGCAAATTCTGTCAAGTAGTATAATATCAATGTGAAACCGGTACAATAACTGATATAAAGTTCATGTCTAAAACTAGAATGGCTCACTTGCCCAAGGCCTGCTGACACACTATAGAGAGTGAGTCAAAAACCAGAACAAAATGGTTGTATAGAACAGTCGTACAGAAAAGCAGTATCGTGGAATGGACAGAGTAGAGTAAGGCAGAGGACGGGATTTTAGACTATTACTTTACAGATGGTGATTTTCAAGACTTTAGACAACTGAGAGACCTCAATATAGCTCAGTTTCCTCATCTATTATTCTCTATCAGATAGGGACAACAGAATATAAGCTTCAGGGCTTTGTATATTATTCAGTTTAGAATATTAGATGTATTGTACACATGAAAGGCAACACATAAAATGAAAAGTATGTGTACTAGAGATGTTTAAAGACTCAAAAGAGAACAGTGTCCCAACCATCATTATGACTTTTGGGGAGTTCATTAGCCTCAACAGCCCCTCACTCCTTAAAGTGAAATAGTAAGGCTGTTATAGGAAGAACATGCATAAACCATCTGGCAGTTAGCCAGATGCTGGAATTATTACATATCAAATCCTTTCCTTATATGTAACAGGCTTCTTTAAAATATTTTAGAGTTCTGTATAAAACATACATGAATAAATTCTATGGGAATGTGGAATAAAATATTAAAATCATAGTTTTCCATATTGAGTATCATGAATTTTGTAAACTTAATGTGAATTAAGAAAAAATGCATGTAGTTTTGTAACTTTAGAGAAAATATTCAAAACAAAATATGAGTATGCACATATCTCATTTTTTCTTGAGAAGATTTAGATACTTGCTTAGCCATATACATTTAAAGTGCTTTGTCTTTCTAATCCATTTTCCAGATCTCTCATTGTGAATGCTGTTTACAGCCTACAAAATTTGCAGCTATTTCAGCAATCTTCTGCTCCTGTGGCATTTACCTCAATGAACTTCTAAGTGCATCTTTCAGATACTAGCTTTTAGATAGTACTCAATACTGACCTTATTGGCCGCTCAAAAATAGCAGTAGGTGTGTGCTGAAAATTCCATTTAAAAAAAAAAGCTTATAGAAAAAGAAATGGGTTGATTACTGAATTTATTAGCTTTTAAAATTTTGATTATCTGATTTATTAATTAATATAAAAGGGAGCAAAATAGAAGTTACATCGATAGGCTCACTCCCAGAGTGCCAATTTAAGTGAGACTGGGTGATGCTTAATGGAACTCAGCAGACGTCTTCTTTGAGGCTGCAGGAATCCATCACTTGAGGCATCATTACTGCCTTGCCAGGGTCTGTACTGGCAGGAAGCTGGATTCAGAATCACGAGGGGAGTTGAATCCACACACCAGCATCTTAACTGTCAGGCCAGGTTCACACCTCCAACACCTTTTGACAATCATCTCTTTTAACATGAGACATATCAGTAAATTGGATGTGGATCATATTTTCTAAAATGTTTAACTTTATAAAAAATCCATGTCTCAGACAAACATGCTTATCTCCGCACTGGAAGCAATATGTCCTAGTGGATAGGAGCCAAGATCCAAAGCTGTGTTTGAAGCACAGCACTTCCAATTAGAAGCAGGCAATCCTTTAACTCCTTTAGCTTCTTTAACTTCTTATGCTTCACATTCTTATTCGTGAACTAGGGATGGGAACAGTGCCTGAGTCTGAGGGAAGTTGTCATTATGAACTGAGGCCATGCATATATAATGTCCTTACTGTTGTATTTCATAAATAATAAATCTTGAGCTAATTTTTGAAACTTTGATTTACTTGTTTTAAGAAAAATAATATGCTATTTTTTCTTCCTCTTATTCTACCAACTCTTACCTCCTCCATGAACCTGCTTCTACTGAGTCCAGATCCAAATTGCAGTGGTGTGAGTGTGAGTGACAGCAGATGGAGAGAAGGCAGCCTCTGCTCTCAAGGGGTTTACAGTCCCACAGCAAGTGACAATAGTGAGAAATATACCCGTTACTGCATTGCCCACCTTGTGCTTGGTGCTGTTCTTTGTGTGATAGATATTTAGTTTAGGACTGCACTGGGACTCAAAAGAGTAAAATGATGTACAGATATATTACTTAGTACACATTCATGTATGAATCTACAAAGCGTTTATACAGTATCCAATATCAACACACTAGTGCATGTGTGCATGTCTTACATTAAATCTTGAAGATCAATGACTTTGAGTGAGAAGAGTTGGTGTTGCACAACTGTGCTTCTCTTGCTACAATGTTATCCAAGCACATCCCTTCCAGAGCTGACCTGCTGAAAGTCTCCCATCTGGCTTACATGCTGTAGTCATCACACATGGCCCCTGAGGGATGTGTAACTTCCATATTGTCAACCTTTGGCTTCCTTTGACTCTTTAATCATGCATCGCACTATTCTGAAATGTAGGATGACCTCACGCTACACTTTTCCTACATTTTGACTCCCTTCTCCAATGTGCCCTGAGCATTTGGTCAATTATTGTTTTAGATACCTGGAAACTAAGAACTTCTGGTTGGAATAATGCTTTCTGAAACTTTTTATCTTGCATGGCTTTTGCTTCACTTTTGGTCCTGAGAAGGGCTCTCCGTGCTGTTTGAATGCTATTTCTTCAAGCTCTCCTCCAAACTCTGATCTTTTTATCGAAGCAAGCAGAGCAGCCCCTAACAGCACGCCAACAGGCGTTCTGAAAGCTTCAGGTACTGTCACGTGACAGGAGGAAAGAGCAACCTATGCTCAACTCTGCAGGCTATGAGAGCCAAAGGTTGCCAGTGAACAGCCCAAAGCCAAGCCTGAATTTCTAGCAGGAGTTTAGAAAGCAGTGCAGACACAGGACCCTGCCTGCTTCCCAGTCACAGAGGCAAGAAGGCGTGTGTTGGCCTGTGGAGTCCTAAGAAATAATCTCGGAGCTGACACAAAATGTGAGAGGTTCGAGCATGGGCTGGGTCTCTCCTTCTTAGACTTGAGGCTGTAGCTGGAGGTTGCTTCTTAGAGCTTCTGTAGCAAGTTCCTTGCGCACACCTTTTGGACTATTAGATTCTTCCAATTGCAACAGCTCCTACTCGACTGTGTGGGCTGTTGCTAATCACAGCAACTTTACTTGGTTTTTTTTTTGTTTTTTTAAAAAATATATATATATATTAATTACATTGCATTATGTGACACAGTTTCATAGGCTCTAGGATTTCCCCAACCCCTCCCCTACCCTCCCTCCATGGTGGCAACTTGAATTCTACAAGGACAGGATTCCAGAACCATGTAAAGCAAGGTCAAGTGCAATTCCACAGCCAGAAGAAGGAAGAGCTGAGGAATGCTGGTACCTGGGGCTCCTGGAGAAATCTGTTGGAGAAGGGAGAAGACAACAACTAAGTAGATGATATTGGAGAGCCTAGAGAGGATCAAATCACAGGATTAATGAGCTTCTTGGGAGCAGCCTAACTGGATTTTTACATTTCATAAATCAACAGGGAGCTGAATTAAAAGAGTTCATTGTTGAGTCAAAAATGTGGGTTTAAGAAGATCAAGCAAAATAAAAACCTCAAAACACTGAGTAAACAGACAAAAACCGTTATTTTATAGGGTAAGTATAAAAAACTTAGATTTCAGGAACATGGCAGCCAAACTAATAAATAGGAATGAGAAATAGAGCATGGGCAATCCTTTAAGAGAGAAAAGATAAAGGTTGCTGATGGTATGGCTCCTTGGAGGGCCCAGAAAGCTTTGTAAAGAGTTTTTCATTGAATTATTTTTCCAAGTACAAAAAGAACTATTCAAGCTTACATCAACTACGGCAGAAAGTATTAATAACCAGAAAAAATTAATAATAAAAGATAGCTAAGTACATTAAAAGGCATGTAATAATAACAACACATTCCATCACATTTTTCAACCACAAGCTTAGAAGACAGAAGATGAAGAATTAGTGTGAAAATCAATGAGGGGATGGTGTTGTGGCTTAGCCAGTAAAGCTGCTAGCTGCAACACTGGCATCCCATCTGGACAGCATTCAAGTCCAAGATACTACACTGCTGATCCAGTCCTCTGCTAAGGTCTCTGGGAAATAGTGGAAGATGGGTTGTGTTGTTGTACCCCGCATCAATGTGGGAGAACTGGAGGGAGCTCTAGGATCCTGGCTTCCAACTGGCCCAGCCCTAGCCATGGAGTCCATTTGAGGAGCATAACAGCAGATAAAAGTCAATGAGAAATCTGCAACCCAAGAAATCTGCTCCCAGCAAGCATTGTATTCACCTTAAGTGAAAATTAAAAAAACTTTGTGGCTAGTCCTGTATTCAAAAACCATACCACTTCAGATACCTGACCTTAAGAAAGCACTAAAATAATCATGAAAAGGCTGCTACAAAGAGGAAGAAGGAAAAAAGAGGGATATTGATGAGCCATAATCATTGCAATAAACCTAAGAGACTCCCTGAGCCAGAACCCTGGGGGAAGATTTGCAAGGTTCAAACTGTCATCCTCTGCATCCACTCTCTACCCTCCTCCTGCAGGAAACAGGCAAAAAAAAATCTGCAAGTCAAAACCACTTTTCCCCATCTAACAGACAAGCTTGACATCTTCTACATGGCAGAAATGAAAACAAACAAAAAAAAAAGATTAATTAATAAAAGAAAAGGAAATGTAAGTGGTCAATGTTTTGATATCTAAATTTTCTTTAAAACATATTTATTTTATTTTTATTATTACTTACCTCGTTCAGAGGGGTATACACCCATGTGCATAATCAGAGGCCCATATGGCCCATATGGGCCTCTGATTAGTATGGGGAGGGTCAAGTTATAGAGAAAGGTGACTGAGATAAATGTTGCAGTTCTAGAATTTTTCTTTGTCCCCAGGGGAGGAAGGGCCAGGGACTGCTCCTTGCTGTCAAATTGCATCAGCACCTTGGGATGGGTAACGGTCATTTGATGTTACATTAGAGACCCCAACATGGAGAAGAACGTTCCGCATGTTACATGAGTGATTTTGGAAGTTCTGAGAAATCGTCAGTTTTGTTGCCCCAGGGTTGATAAAATCTTTCCAAGGTCTATTGACTAAGTCCACCTTAGTGCATCTACAGACTCAGACACCTGTTATAAAATTTGGCCAGGAGAGTTGTCCAACCTGTTTTCCATTCTGTGATGAATCACTCAATGCCCACTGCTGGGTTAAATGAACTGGCTGTAATGTTGCCTGTGTGTATCTGGGCAAGCTGCCAATTGCATGGACGTTAGCAACTGAGGAAGCCCATTCTTGATACATGCACTCCAAAGAGGGACCACAAACCTTGTGATTTTCCCCAA
The DNA here is from genome assembly GCF_030435755.1 of Ochotona princeps. Lineage (NCBI taxonomy): Eukaryota > Metazoa > Chordata > Mammalia > Lagomorpha > Ochotonidae > Ochotona > Ochotona princeps. The sequence goes on from NC_080834.1 coordinate 37,279,267, forward strand.
AGCCAAGGTTTAACTTCAGTGGTCTAGTTGGGTAATCTCTAAAGAAACCTCATCTGGGATGACTTCAGATTGGCTCTCATGTGCATTGGCTAGTCCAAGGCCAGGTGAATCAACCCAGCTTGGCAATGTCTACCCCCAAGTCCAGGGCTTTGCATGTGCCAGGGAGTGGTGCAGTCTAATCCAGCCTGGCCCATCCCTGGACTGAATTCTTGCATATGACAGCAGGTGATGCAACCTGGCCCAACCTGGCCTGCTCCCAGCCCCAGCTCCTGTGGTTATGCCTGGTTCACCCCATCACCACCTTCAACTTCTATACAAACAGATGTATGTTGCAGTCTCACAGGGCAAGCCCACAGACCCTCTACAGAATCTGCCCCCAGATGTGGTTCTATCATGCATCATTGGGTTCTGTGGCCCAGTCTGATGTGGCCCATCTCCTGTCCCAAAACTCACAGACATGTATTGCAGAGGAACCCTGTCAGACAGGCCCATGAGTCCCAGTTTTTGTTTGCACTGGCCAGAAGAAGGCAATGTTATTTAGCATATCCCATGTGTCCCAAGTGGGTAGGTACTTTGGCCTGATTCAGATCTGCCCTCCAGTTTCCCTTTCTGAACTACCCCATCTGTGTTCTCTTTCTCTTGCCTGAGAGTATAGTTGCCTGGTCTGTGGAAACCTCCAGAAGTCATTCCTCACCTGTCAAAGATTCCCTTGGTAGTCCCTATTCCCATGAATCACAAGATCCCCTTGGTCAACTGACAGCATTCCCCTGAACCCCTGTGGGGCCCCTAGCCGCTTCTGATAGCTATATGGGGTGCACTGGCAGCCTAATATCTAACATTAAAACTTCTGCCTTTGTATTCCCAGGCTCTGCCATTCAGCTCCCATTTCACCATTTCAGCAAAGGAGCTTCATCTGCAGGATTGCACTAAAGAGATTCCTCCTCTTTCAAGTCACCATTTACTTTGAATCTTCTTATTTACTCTTAAAGAAATAGGAGTAGATTTTCTTCCGCAGCTGTGCGGATATCCTCCAGAAAGGGGAAGTGCAACTAGTTCAATGATAATTGCAATTTGTTAGTCCCACTGAGGACCTTTTTTCCCTGACATTTTCTCAAATATGAATAAAATGCGTATGAAAATGCCAACAACAGAAAGATTTAGATAGGAGAAGGCATCAAAATGGAGTACTTTTTCTTCATTCAGGAAAGAGTTCTTTCAATCTTTGTTGCCAACTTAGATGGCTTTTCTTCCTTTGTGTTTTCAAAACTAGATTGAACTGGTGGCCTTTCGTTTGTTTTTAACATAGGCATCACTCAGAAATGAATCTACTCGATCCAGCCACCCACCTCTTTGTCGCCTGTTTTTTTCTGATGCCCATCTTCCACTTCTGTGACAGCTTCTGCAATCATTGCCTTTGCCGACTGTGGTTGCTGATGTTTTTGATGGCTTCTATATTTTACAATTGAACTGGGAGCCAGGGTATTAGGGAGGGAGACTCATGGTTGTGGAGTTTCATTTTTTTTTATTGGCAACCTAGAAAGAATATATTTGTGAAAACACCACAGATATTTTTCTTTCCCCTTAACTTCTGATTTTGATGGATCATTCCACCCAATATCTTGAAGATAAGATATGGATAAATATTTCTTCAAAGTCATATAGAAGTCTTCTGTGAAGGAGGAACAGTAGTTTATTAGATGTTAATGAATAGAAATGCTAAGCACCAGCATGTTGCTGTAGCAGGCTAAATCTCAGCCTGTGGTGATGGCATCCTATATGAACAGCCATTTGAGTGCTGACAGCTCTACTTCCTATCTAGCTCTCAGTTTATGGCCTGGGAAGGCACTGGAGCATGGCGCAAGTCCATGGTCTCCTGTGCCCATGTGGGAGACATGGAGGAAGCTCCTGTCTTAAGACTTGTTCAACTCACACTGTAGTCGCCATATGAGGAGTGAATCAATAGATGGAAGATCTTACTCTCTGTCTCTTCTCTCTCTGTAGCTCTTTCCAATAAAAAGAAGCAATTCTTAGGAAAAATACAAAATCTGGGCCCTGTGCAGTAGCCTAGTGGCTGAAATCCTTGCCTTGCATGTGCTGAGATCCCATGTGGGCACTGGTTTGTATCCCGATTGCTTCTCTTCCCTTCCAGCTCCTTTCTTGTGACCTGGGAAAGCAGTTTAGGATGGCTCAAAGCCTTGAGATCCTGCACCCATGTGGGAAACCTAGAAGAAGCTTCTGGCTGCTGGCTTCATATTGACTCAGTTCTGCCCATTGTGGCCGCTTGGGGAGTGACCCAGTGGACTGCAGATCTTTCTCTCTGCATTTCCTTCTCTGTATATCTACCATTCTAATAATAATAAATAAAACCCATTAAAACTATTTAAATATGTTTTAGAACTACAATTGCTCTCCAATGTGAAAGCTGAGAAATCTTCCAAAAAATATGGCTCACAGTCCTGGGTACTCCTGGATCATGACTTTGCACCAACTCGGCTCTGACCATTGGAGCTGTTTTGGGAGTGAACCAGTCAGTGGAATATCTCTCTCAATCGCTCTCAAACCCCTCACTCTACATTTCAAATAGATGAAATAAATCTTTTAAAGAAGAAGAAGAAAATGAACAATAAGCCTTGCTCTAATTATTGCTTGCTGAATGAGAAACTATTCCAAAGCTTGATATCTTAAAGCAATAACCATTTTTTTGTATCACAGTTTCTCAAATGAGCTATTCAGTAGCTGATCTGTAGCAACAACTTTTGCCCCTAGCTGGGTCTAACAGGTAAATAGCCATTTTCCCCACTGCCTGAGACTTCTTGGAATTCATGTTAGAATGCCTGGTTTCCGTGGGCCCATCTGTACTGCAGGGCATCTCAGGGTCCCTATGTCCTCTCCAAATAGGTGACCAACTATCTACCATGTTCTCTAAACCATCAAGCAAAAACACAGTGATCATGTTGGCAGGCCTGTCATGCATTGTCCCCCCAAACTAGTCAAAACCAGCAAAGGGAAAAGGAGAATACAACATAAATCCCACTTTTTTTGGTGAAAAGATTGAAAAGAATTTCAAGTTGATCTATTCCAAGCCCAAAATAGTGTTTGAAGAAATAAGAGTTTAAAAAAAAAAAAAAAACAGCAAACAGGTATAGGACACAAATCATGGGCCATTTTGAAATGTAATTCTAAGTATTTCATGTGAACTGAAAGAAAACAGATGTCCTATCAAAGCAAAGCAGGTGAAATAACAAAAGCACGTTAAAAACAAGAAGCTGAATTCTCTCCACTGAAAATAAGAGAAAATAAGAAAACATTTCTCACTTCTCCTTTTCCTTAGAGCATTTGTTTTGAAAAAAAAAAAAGATCTCCTGTTATTAAGATAAGAAGAATTTCTTTCTCCTTGGATTAAGGAATAAAGTCAGTGAGTTGATATAGGTGGTTCCTTAAAATAGCGACAAACGGTGCTGTGAAGGCAGCCTGTTTGAGGGATAGGTACCTTGAGAACAAGTGTGGACATCTGCTTGTGTATAGAAGGGTTAGATTTTCTTCTTGTCATTTCAATCTTACAGCTCATTGCCTCTCATGGGCATTGCATTCTGCTTTAATGCTTACTCAAGAATAAAGCTTGTTTCTTTGTTTTCCTCCTTTGTAGGGAGTGGGTTGTGGCTTGGGAGATTTTAAGCTACATTTTTTCTAGCACAGGTCAAAGCAATTAAAAGGGTGGGTAAGAAAATTTTGCATAACCTTAAAATATTTGCTTATTAATAAATGGAGGGGCTCACAAATGTTTTACAATGCGTTTTCATCCAAATACTACTTAAAATGAGGAAAAAGTTGTAAGAATCCTGAGTGTTCAATAGAGAGAAAGACTGAATAAAAGATCGTGTGTCCATCTGTACATTTCCGTATTTTCTTGTTACTGAGGAATCCTTTAGTGAAATAAAGATTGTCCATGATACATGAAAATAGAATGAAATAGTTTAAAATTGCTTACTAACCTTAATCATGATTAGCTATCTTCTGTTTGCACATGAAAATATGAGAAAAAAAAGTCTGATAAAAAATATGATCACATTTTCTTTTTAAAATTTTCCAGTCTAGCTGTTTAATAAGTCAGTATCGCATAAAGAAAAAAAATAACAGTGCCCCAGCACAGTAGCCTATTGGCTAAAGTCCTCGCCTTGCGTGCTCCGTGATCCCACATGGGCGCCGAATCTAATTCTGGTGGCCCCGCTTTCCATCCACCACGCTGCTTGTGGCCTGGGAAAGCAGTAGAGGACTATCCAAAGCTTTGGGACCCTGCACCCACGTGGGAGACCCAGAGGGAGCTCCAGGTTTCGGATAGGCACTGCACCAGCCATGGTGGCCACTTGGGGAATGAATCAATGAATGGAAGATCTTCCTCTCTGTCTCTCCTCCCCCTTGTAAATCTGACTTTCCAATAAAAGTAAAATAAATCCTAAAAAAAAGTAAGAAAAGTTTAACAGCATGCTGTCATTAAGGCTAGGAATACATACAAGAAATTAGGAAGTGACTGGATCGGAAATCAAAAGAAGGCTGTGTAGAGAAGATTAAATAAAAGTTTATAAATGAAGAAAACCATAAAATTTGGGGCAAAAAGTGAGAAAAGAAAAAGCAGTGCAAAATAACAAATGAATTACGAAAACAAGAGGAAGAATCAGAGATTATTTTCAATTCGAAGAAAAAGAAAAGGAAGAACTTGCGATTGGAAAATGACTTATTTTCCTTCAGCCTTAATGATTTTAAGTAAAAACAAATATACAGTGTAACGATGCTTTTCTATTTTCACTATAGAGAAGTTTTCTAACTATAGGAAAGAATTGTGGAAATACCCAAGTGGAGAAAATTTGTCTTATCAGATAAACAAGTATGATATTCTGTGGTATTTATGCTAAACAATATCAACGACACAAGCAGCGTTTTTGCTTGTTTAGCTTTGCTCTTTAACTTTAAGCATTTCACTTGGTAAAGCATCTTACATTATAGAATTCACTTTCAAAAATATTTATTGTGAACTTATATTCATTTGAAAGGTTGAGAGCCAGAGAGCAAGAGCCGGGGGGGGGCGGGGGGAGGGGAAGAAGGGTGGAAAGAGGTCTTTTCTCATCGAGTCCACTTTCTAAGTGACTGCAACATCTTGGACTGGTCAGGATGAACCCTAAAACAGTCTGGTTTTCACATATGGGTTCATAGTCATCACCTCCCCCTCCCCCCCCCCGATATACACAATTAGATGAAGCTAGAATCAGATACACAGCTAGGACACAAACGGAAGTACTCAATTAAAGGATCCAAAAGCCCCCAATGCTATGGTAACCATGGCCTCAATCTTAAATAGGCTTCTAATTTCTTAAGCAGCTGATTTTAAACATTATATGTTAAATAACTCACTCCTTGCAGTTCGCTGATGCATTATTTATCATGTAGAAAATGCACACATATCGCGCTGTCATTTCTGGGCTATTCAGTCTGCTTCTTTGATGTCTGAATCTTTAAAAGTAGATTATCAGTGCTTGATGGGCAGTGCGATGGTTTCAGAAACTCTTTGGATGCTTGTTTGGAATATACTTTATATTCAAAATCGGTTGACATTGTAATGGAAATGCTCTCACAGAATGCTTGCCCCACATCATTGTGGAACCAGAGTTTAGGAGATCAAATAACTTATTTATTTATTTGCCTACCCGATAAGTCCCACCTATATCTGTGGATTTCAGGTTCAGCTCTGTCTCAAAGGCAGTCTTTTGACATTTAGATCATAGATGGCAGTATTCAGCTGCAAGAAGCTGTGGAAATTGAGCTTTATTCAATAAGCTTCCCTTTTTCCCATCTATCTAGCTCAGTCTTATATTGAAGAAGACTATAATCCCAGTTAGGAAAACTTCTAACACTCTCTCTAAGTGTATAGCTTTGTGCCATACAGAAAAGAAATCCCTGAATCAGTTTTCCCATTGCTAAAATGAAAATTCAGTAAGCACACCGCGTGTCACGACAAAATCAAATCAAGCGTCAGCATTTTCGTTTTCAGAAGGATAGATAGTAGAAACTAAAAAAGGATCCCATTTTATTTTTGCCAACTGTTTTAAACAGAAGAGCATTAATAACAAGTGAGAACCAAGATGTTCTGTTGTTTGCTTTCTCTCGGGCTTTACCAAAATGAGAGGCTGACTATTTAATCCAAGAACAAATCCCCTACATTTGCTGAAACTTACAGAGGAGACTCTGTTCCTGCTGTCACTCCCATGCTTCGCGATACATGCACCTCTCACAACTGGAATCACCTTTCCTGCTTGCTTCCGTTCCTCAGGTACCTGCAGTATATTTTCATGCATGTGGAAACATTTTCCATAGAAGTCAATTTCATAAATGATAATAAATACTACTGGATTTTCTTCATGTGGGTCGGTCATCTAAGTGGAAAAATCCTAGCACTTCATGTTTATTAAAAAAAATATATATAAAATAGCCTTCCAACTGTAAGTTTTCTGAAAACCTGATGAACTGAGGAACTATCCAAAAGCATGAATTAGCCCTACATTGCCTTCACTGCACCCGGAAATGCTGTGATCACTGCTAAATTCCTCTGGTCACCATGAACAGAAAGGTCTACCTCATATGGAAAGACGAATTTCTTTTTTTTTTTTTAAGATTTATTTATTTTTATTGGAAAGGCAGATATACAGAAAGGAGGAGAGACAGAGAGGAAGATCTTCTGTCTGATGATTCAATCCCCAAGCAGCCGCAATGACTGGAGCTGAGCCAATCTGAAGCCAGAAGCCAGGAGCTCTTCCAGGTCTCCCACATGTGTGCAGGGTCCCAAAGCTTTGGGCCATCCTCGACTGCTTTCCCAGGCCACAAGCAGGGAGCTGGATGGGAAGTGCAGCTGCCAGGGTTAGAACCGGCGTCTATATGGGATCTCTGCACATTCAAGGTGAGGACTTTAGCCTCTGTGCTATCACGCTGGACCTGATAAATTTCTTAGTAATTGAAGATTGCAGAGCTTCTACTTGCTGTTTGAAAATAAACTTCAGATAATCCCAAGCCCAAAGTCTGTGTTGAGTCATCTATGCCCTGTATCTTTCGAATGTGTGCACCTGCAAAAGCGTTAAAAACTCGGATTCTCTCTTTTCTTCAGGTATCTGAAGAATGTTTGTCAGTATATGAAGGATATTTTCAAAATTATAACCATCAGTTTAATTTTATTGTTTCAAATTAAAAGCAGTCTTATTTGATAATCTAATAAATATACTAATTTTGAATTATATTTATCTGCAGATCCATACATAAGATCTATAATTTTATACACTATGTCTTATTCTAAAATTAAAGAGATAATACACAAAGTTAAAATGATCAAAAAACTACATTCCAATGAGATAAGCAATATTTACATATTGGTACTTAAATTTGAATGATCACTGTTCCCGGTTATAATCAGTATTCAGAAGGAGAACAATATGAATGTATTCAAAATGTATGCTAGTTAACCATTTGATGAGGCATCAACTCTGTGCTTGAAGCTTTTAAAGATAATCCTCCATTCCTTACAAAAACATGGAAAAGAAGGACTTTCAACCGAGGAGAATGGGTTCAGCGAGACTGCAGATCATGTGTCATAACACAAGAGAATGAGCCACCCCGCTGTGTCCTGGCTCAGCTTCCTGGGCCACAGGAGAATGAGCAGCAGGCTACCTTATGCGTAACTGACTCTGAACCCCGTGCCTTCCCCAGTACACCATGCTTTCTTGCACAAGTGTCCTCTCCATTTCTGAGGCAGACTGCCTGTTTTGTATTTTGAAAAGTTAAGAATTTAGTGTTTCAAACTAATGTCCCATAAATATTCATTTAACAGTTATATAATAAAAACAAACAAAAAAAGAGAAAGATTTACTTCTGGTTAATTGAATGTGTAAGTTGAAAAAAATAACTTCTAGGAATAAGTGTAAAGTGACATTCCTTTTACAAAAAGTGGAAAAGCATTTTCTGCTTCCTTCTGGCTTTCTTTTGTTGCTTTCTAGTTCAGACCACTTTGTAGGGAATAAATGAGAGGGTTTTAAATTGAGATGTGAAAATTACTACTTACTCCCAGAAACAGCTTTCATTCAACACGTCATTGCACTTCAGAATTCCATCAGATTCAGATTTCACGTGCAAGTGCAAAAATATGGCGCAGCAGTGAGTGTTTGCAGGTAAAAAATGTTCTGAGATTTTCCTGTTTAATGCAATATTTATTTCTGCAGAAAGGAAACTGTGTTGAACAGACTCCTCTGAGCAGATACTAGATGTGGTTTAGGGCAACTGCAGGTTCAGGCAGGGAACTTCCAGGTCTAATGCAGACCTGGGAGGTATATGTAATGCCCAATAAATTCATTAATAAATTAATAAATAAACATCTCGACAATACATTCCCTAAGGAACAGCACAAAACTGGCCAATCAAAGCAAGGTCACGAGCGTCACAGATGAACCAGGAACTTGAATATAAGTAAAACACAAACCTTTCTGTTCCAGTTTCAATGTATAAGAACTTTCATGCATATTTCCTCAGGGAGTCCAGAAGTTAAGCAATGGCTGCCTGGCACCTTGCTCTTTCCATTGCATTGACACAGGTTTGGGGGTGCTATAAAAATACTCCCAACTAGTTTGAGGTGTGATGTGTCAACAATAACAAAAATATACATAAATGATCATTTTGTATCTGTCAAACTTGTTTTTGGTTATTATTTTATGAGTGATGGATGTGAGAGTTTACATCTGAACTGCAAGAGGAGTAGCCATCCTGACATCATTCTCTTTGAAGCAAGAACCAAAGTTTCGTAGAATAGGATAGAAATATAAGGAGCACACCTCCTAACAGCGAGGGAATATTCCCTCCAAGTTTCTATGATCTAGTTCAATCTGGGCGGTCATTCCAATAATATTCCTATTTCAGAAGAAGTTACTGTCTACATGGCATTAACATAAATCTCCTGAAATTTGCTTTCTCTAAAAATCACGAGTCTTCTTAGTCATTAGTTCAGCAAACCTGTCCAGATAATTAGCACTAACTTTAGTGCCAAGAATACCTTAGCACTGCTGGGACAGCATGGGGGCCTGTGCACCGTTCCCCAGGTCAGGTACAGGGAACTGACTACATGAGCTCTAGATGAGGAAATCTGTAATGTGAATGCTAGTCCCTAAACTAATAATAAAATGCCAGCAACTCAATAGTCAATCGTAACAGTGGGAGTTATGCATGGGTCAGATCAGGAATGAGACTTGATGGTAAATTTTAAAAACTATATATTTGCTTCAGTTTTCAAAACTGTATCGAAAATGGTGAAAGTTAAGCAATTCCCCTAGTCCTCTACAGTTGAGTTATACAGAAAAAAATGGATATATTGAATTATGTATTACTAATTGAGTCAGGAAATAATTAATGAGCACTTGTTGCAAACACCATTCAACATCTTGACTTCAACATTCCCCAGACTATTTCGAAAGGACTTTGACAAATAAAATATCTTTCACTGCATTACGTTGAAAGCAACTATTCGCCATTGTCGATAATGGTAAATTGAGCAGTAGCCTGAGGCATTGAGGTGATAAAACAGGTAGGACTGAAATTTCAGGATTATTGGCAACTACACAGTTGATTTGTATCATAATTTCGTCTAGAACAAACGTGTCATTTAGCATTGTAACTTTGGTTCTAACTGAGTGAGACATAACAGCCTTTCTCAGAAATTCAGCAATTGCTCTAAATGCTCCTGTGAGGCAGGACCGTGTTGGGTGATGAAGACAACAGTCTGGGCTGATCCAAATGCCTGGGAATGACAACAGACAGATCACTTCAGCTGGCTGTCGCATACACTCACACAGCTCCACTCGCAAAGCCCACCTCAACCACTCACAAGATGTGAAAGCCAGGGAAATGTGCTAATTTTCTGAGAGGACTGATTTTTCCTCTGGAAAAACAGAAATATTAACAGGAACATGTTGGTAGTGAAGAGTAAAGATTCCTAGACAACACTAGCCAGGGCCTAAAGCAGTGTAGGTGTTCCTGACAATGTAAATATCCTCTTTAAAAGCTAAGTGAATGATTGTAGACCACTAAAAGCTACATATAAATACTTAGGTATTTTTGGTTGAAAACGGCAAGATGTGGGGAGAAACAGTTGAATTCTGAGCTCAGACAGGAAGTAGTAGACGAACTGTGATGTAAATTCACATAATCATAAAGCAACTGATGAGCACAGTACTAGAGAATGCTAAAGAATCCGGTCTCAGATCCTCCCTCTTGTAGCTTCATGGAATGGCGTCCTTCAAGAGGAAGTAGTGATGCCATCCGAACACCAGGGGGCACTCTAGGTTACTCAGTGAGAAGAAACTCTAGTAAACCAGGAAGATGAAAGGATGTCAGAGTGCCAAATGGTAGCACATTAACATTTTCTACATTTGCTATTGGTGCTTATTTTTAGAATCCATTGCCGCTTTATTTTTATCCAACTACTTTGACCTTCAAAAGTAAGTTACACTACAACAAAAACAATGCAGAACTCTTTCTAAATATTATTACATTAGATTTATTTTATTTATTTGAAAGGTGAAATAATAGCGACAGCCACAGAAGATCTCTTCCTTGTGAATTCACTCCCAAATGGCTGCCGTGTGGACAGTGCCAGGCCAGACCGAAGCCAGGAGTCTGAGACTGAACCCGGAATTGTTCTTCCTATTTTCAAGATATGACCAATAAGAGTAATCCAAGCATGTATGTCTATGTAATCATGTCATCTGCCTATCCAGGCATCATTCTGTTCCTGACAGCTTCGCCGTGCCAATAGCTTTCACCTCAGGACACGTAGGAAGTCTTTACTTTGCACTTTCCCAAAGTTTTCTCCTTGCCTTTCACTCCAGCAAACTGTATACAACAATGATTCAATCACCTACTGTAAGAATTTATGAAATCATATTTTTCACTTTTTCCACTTGATTCATCACTGTTTATTTAAACATACATATTCTGACAAGATGGGAGAAATACTACTTAGACAAAATGGATCACAATCCATGAGTATTGTGTAGAGTTCATGAAACATTCTTAAGCAAAGACTTAAAGCAAGAGAGACATGAATACGCAAAGAAAGTAACCTTCTAATAAAGGGAAAATAATGCAGCTTCAAGGGGATGGCATGTAATGTGGTTTGAACTTCCAGGATGTAAGTTTTGCTTGGGAAACACCGGTTAAAAAAAACAAAGACCAGATATGAGTTCAAACAGGTAGAAAACCATGATAACAGACTTGACTTTCATTCTTAGTAATGAAGATGCTTTTCCAAGTTTAACCAGAGCAATGGCATGATCTGACTTTATTTCAAAGTAAACTTGATTTCCTATAGAAAATTGATCCTAAAGAATAAGGACATAAATTAGGAAAGCAAACTGTGTTAGTGTAGAAAAAGTTGAAGATGGTTTGTCTCAGCCTGATAATGGGGGACGTGGTGAGAAACAATTTAATTTTTACTATATTTGAAGGCACAACTGATAGTTGCATTGATCAAATTTGAATGGTGAAATTAAAAAAATAAAAACAATACAGAAGACTAAAGCCATGGTTTAAGAGATATTAAACTCTGGGCCTGGTGTGATAGCCTAGCAGCTAAAAATCCTCATTATGCATGTGCCAGGATCCCATAGGGGCAACAGTTCTAATGCTGGCAGCCTTGCTTCCCATCCAGCTCCTTGGTTGTGGCCTGGGAGGGCAGACAAGCACAGCCCAAAGTGTGGGAGACCAGAAGAGCCTCCTAGCTCCCGGCTCTGGGTTGGTGCAGTTCCGGCCATTGTGGCCACTTGGGGAGTTACTCATTGGATGGAAGATCTAACTCCCTTTCTCTCCTCCTCTCTGTGTATCTGACTTTCCAATAAAAATAAAATATATTTTTAAATAAAAAGAGAGATATTCATCTCTGAGAGAGAATTGTCATTACGAAAAATATTAACAGTTTGAGTAGATATATTTAGAAGTGGATAAAGAAGCTGTGGTACATCTGCTCCATGGAATACTACTCAGCCATTAAAAGGAATGAAATTCTGTCATTTGCAACCAAATGGTCCCAATTAGAGACTATTATGCTCAGTGAAACAAGTCAAACCCGAAAGACAAATATTCTATGTTCTCTCTGATATAAGGCAATCTTCACACAAAATACAAGATCAATAGCCCTTTAAATAATGTTTTAGCTACATCTCAGGGGGGTTGATATTTTTTGTTTTTATTTTCACTCATTCAAAAAACAGATTTAGATTTTCTTATTAATTTCCTTACTGCCTCATAGGTCACACAATAGCATCATTTGCTTCAGGAAGGTCTTTGGTTTTCCTTTTCGTTTCTTCAGGGACACATTGGTCATTCAATAGCGTGTTATTTAGCTTCATGTTATTGTAAATTTTCATTTTTTCTCTCTTTTGTTGATTTTGTTTTATGGATTTTCATTTAAGGGAGTGTATAACAACTATGCATCTGAGACTATCACATCAGATATGAAGAGACAATGCAGTATGCATCTCTACTTGCAAATCAATGATGGACTCTCAATGAAACTTTTCAATGTATTTTGATAGTACAATGCTGGACTTTCTGCCATTGTCCATGCCTACAGTGACAGGATACATTTAACTAGTAGAATGATGGACTTATGACTGATTGTGAATGACTATACTACTACAATGACATGGGAGGAATTAGCAGGGGATGGGGATTTGGGTCGGGGATAAGGGAAATCCCAGAGCTTATGGAAATATATCATGGAATATTAAAATAAATAAATAATATATTTTTAAAAAAGGCTAAAAAGAAAACAGAAGGGTAGTAGATCAGATAAAGGTTTTTGTTTGTTCTGGACTGGCTTTAGTGCTTTTAGTTATGAATGGGAGAATAATAACTTATCCTGGTATCTGTGAATTTGCCTTGCATGGCAAAAGTTATTTTACATAGATGATAAAGTTGAGTCTATTCCAGGATAGATTATATAAATGTGTCAAGGTCATCAGATGCCAGAGGCCTTTAAAGGATGGAGAATGGTCAGAAAAGATTTTGTAGAAGTGTGTATGTGTATGCCTCTGTGTGTGTGTGTGTGTGTGAGAGAGAGAGAGAGAGAGAGAGAGAGAGAGAGAGAGAGAGAAGAAGAAGAAGAAGAAGAAGAAGAAGAGGAGAGAGAAATGATGGATTGAAAACCCTGCATTAATTAATACAGAGATTGAAGAACAACAACTTTCTAACCCAGTAGGGAGCTGTGTTAGAAACAGAGTAGCCAGGAAAATCAGGAATGTATTATTGGATGGCTATTATACTGCACAATGCTTGTCTGTCTTTACTATCACAAAAACACTTAGAGTTAGGCAACGGTGTTAGTAGAGGAAATGACAAAATGTTAAAAGTTAAAATATTGAGAGGGTAAGAGAAAGTGGTCCAGGATCCTTAAGAGTCTGTCACGTGGAGCACACCATAATCCCTGATTAGTTTCTTTGGTTTCCATGGCCTATTGTTAACTATGGTCCAACATTTTAAAATAAGAAATGCCAGAATAAACTTTCCATAAATTTTTATGAGTTCAATGGTCTGAGTAGTGTGATGAAACTTGCCCCATCCCATTCCATTCTTCCCAGGATGTGGACCATCCTCAAACCTTTGTCCAGTAAATCCTCACTGTATACACTACCTGCCCCCAAGTAAATTATACTCTTTCTCAGTTTCAACCATCTACTGCAGTTTTTGGACTGTATCTTCACAGGTAAGGGGAGAATACTTAACATATATGGTGCTTGTATAATATCATGGAGTAAAATACAAATCTAGAAGTTTTAGCGAAATAGGAGTGATATCGGAGTTTGCATTGATAAGGAACAAGAAGATTCCTTTTTGCTGTTGAGCTAGATATCAAGTTGAGCAAGACGTTGGGACAGTGAAATGGCTATAGGTAATTCCATGTCCTTTGGAAAAGGGCAAATAGCCAGGTTTGCTTTGGATTAGGAAGGAAAGGGAGCATTCTGGAAAGAGGCTAGAAGACATGATTACACAGGGGCCGAGTGTGGCAGCCTAGTAACTAAAGTCCTCACCTTGCACACTCCGGGATCCCATATGAAGGCTGATTCTCTTCCTGGCAGCCCTGCTTCCCTTCCAGCTCCCTGGCTGTGGCCTGGGCAAGCAGTAGACGATGACCCAAAGCCTTGGGAACCTGCACACATGTGAGAGACCTGGAAGACGCTCCTGGCTTCAGATAGGCTCAGCTCCAGCCGTTGCAGCCGCTTGGGGAGTGAGTCATCAGACGGAACATCTTCCATTCTGTCTCTTCACATCTCTGTATATCTGACTTTCCAATAAAAATAAAATAAATCTTTAAAAAAAGATTAGACAGTGACATTTGGGTCTAAAGAAAAAAAAGTTTGACATTATGCACATGTGAGATTGAACTGACCTCCTTCATCGGAAAACATGAACATCCCAATGGTGTTATGATACAATTTATGAACGTTCTCATTAGTATCATAAATTATGCATCTGTCCTTCTTAGCACAAGGACAATGAAATTGATTACTTTTCTACAGAATTGTGGGCATGGTGGAGCCTGGCTGTTTTTAAAGGAATAAGAAAGAAATAAGCGAATGGTTCTCACCCCACGTTTGCCACTGTAGACAAGAAATGTTTATACAATTCTAATTCAAAATAACTGTCCAATATGCAGAAAAGTGCCATGAGGTATGTGTAGTTGCAGTCTGTTTAAAGGCCTGCTATATCTCAAAATTAAGCCTAGCAGTTACTGGGCAATTGACGAAGCTTGAGTAAACTGTGACTTGTGCATCTATTTCTGTGACAGAAATGCGCAGTTACATCCAGACACCTACTTGAACATCTTTCTGAGAGCACCGATGCTGTTCAGAGAAATGTCTCTTGTAAAAAAAAAAAACTGTTTTCTTTATTGGATGTCCTTGACCAGCAGGGTGTAATTGTAATATAAGACTCAAATGGGAATCTTCTAGGTCAGACTTCGCAGAAAATTTTTGTTGATTTTGTTTTGTTTTGTTTTGCTTTGTTCAGGAATTTTGTTTTAACCCATTTGCATGGAAGTGGTTCAACTGCTCTGAGACCTTGGGATAATATATCGTACATTCTTGATTACTAGGGATAAGAAGCTAGACCAAGTCCCCATGCTCAAGGACTTATTAGGCCATCTGCATCAGCCCTGAGTTGCCAAATTCTACACTCTGAAGAAACAGAAAAATAAGCATCTTACTTTTGTAAATAGAACATCTTAAATGTGTATTATGTGATGCTATTTTATGAAACAGATAGCGAAGTAATTTCCTCTAGCAAGTAACTTAAAATATATTTTGCTTTATCCTTTCCTGTAAGAAAAAAAATGCATACAAGAATAGGGTACATAAATTATAAGTGTGCACATTTATACAATGAAATATGATATCATCATTATAACTATGATGAGCCAGGCAAGCATAGAGTGTTATAAAATGTTACATCTACTTAGCATCTTACTTTTGCATGGAATTTTTAAAAAGTAGTTAGTAAAACAACATGCTTACTATGGCTTCACCAGATTTATTTTATTTCTCCCAGATCTGCCTGAGGTGAGTTATGTCACACTAAAAACCAGACTTGGACTGTGTTCTGAGAACCAGTGTAGGAGAAGACCGAAAAGACGCAAACCTACTCAAACTCTGGGGTAGTGGATACATCATATATTAGAAAGTAGCACACTTCTCCGATTTTCAGAAGTCCCATGGAGTCAACTTAAAAGGAAGTTTAACTCCCCCTTTTCTATTGCTTATTTATTGATGTGCCCTCAGCCCCCATGATACAACTGTTAGAAGAAAGCAGGCAAGGGGGGAATACAGCAACAAGGTTTCACCCAAGATTTTTGGAAGATTGATTCTGAATACAAGTTGGGTAGATACTTTCCAATTTATTAAACAATGCTTAATAATTTTTGGGGGGGAACAGCATTTTAGTATTCAGAACCTGGGGCCGATTATTGCTGCTGTTGTTGAATACACTGATGTTTCAGCCAGAAATGCTTGCATCATCTAGTTTCAAAATTCATATGTGATATTCTCCGGGCGAAATTATGTTTTCATAGTTTTTAAAAATGCTCTTTAGTTGGTAGCTATTTAATAAGAAGAAAATTAGGTAAAACTAGCTGAAACCAAAGACTCTACCCACGATCAGCTTCGTGAATAACGAGCACTCCTCTGGGTAGACATCTGCTTCATATCAGCTAAGCTTCCTGTGTGATGCTGAGTGAAGATCGCAGAAGCCTCTCCTACACACGCAACTCATACGTGCTTGGGAAGTTTGCATGGCTTATGGACAGCCTATCATGTGATTTGGACAAAACTTAGGATTAACACTGGTCAGTATTTGTATGTATTTTCCCTAAATCACCAGCTAATAAGGTAGTCAGCTAAGAGATGTATTGTTTCTGCACTGGATTTTTTTTTTTTTATTTATGGCTGGCAACTTGGAAATCATTTTTAGGAAATACTGTACTCTAGAGGTCACCGCTTGATCAAATTTTGAAGCTTTTTCACTTGTGTCAGTGAAAACTTGACATTTTAGAGCCTTAGAAATGATTACCTCAAGTTAAGCACAAGAGAAAGAACATTTTTTTTTAACTTATCAAGGAGTTGCATCTAAAATATTAACTCTGGTGAAACACTTTGTGATCAGTAAGTTTCAGGCTGTAAGTACTTTTTTTGATGTAATTTTTCACATTTCCTTAATACTATGAGAAAGTACACCTGATTTATGTGACGTCCTTTTATTTGCCAGACATAACACTGACTTGCCTGGGGGAATCATGCCCACCTGCTGTTTTGAAAGAATAACACTTACATTAACTTGACAATAAAGCCTACTCTGACAGAAGACATAATTTATTCCCAAACCATACCTATAAATACATGTGACAGGCACATGGTCCTTGGAAACAGTATTTCATATGTCTTAGAAATAATAACAAGAAATTAAATATCTGATTTCTATTGAACCCACCGCCATGTTTATATTGATTTAGTTACACAATAACAAGAGTTTAACATTTTTTAAAATTGAAATATTGTGGCAAGAGACAGTGTTAAATGGGTGAGAGATGATCTTAGGAGGCAGGCATTGCAATGCAACAGATTAAATTGACACAAGATGCAGGCACCGGTCTCCCAAGGATTAACTCCACAGCTTAGCTTGTTTCTCAGAGCATAACAGGATTGGTAATTTTGGCCTGATACATCTAGCCACTGGCTTAACCGCAAGTTCCTGCTTCCTATTTGTCAAGTTATCTGCCAGGGGATTGGATAAAACTCAAGGGATTTAGGGTGGCCACTAGAGGATTGGATAAACACTGGGAGGAACTGAAAGGATTTAGGGTTGCCACTACTGGGAGGAACTGAAGGGATTTAGGGTGGCCACTACTGGGAGGAGCTAAGCAGAGTATAAAAGAAAGTCTGGAGTTGCAATAAAAATCAATCTATCATCGATCGGCATTCGGTGTACTGCGTGTTGCCTTGTCTTGTCTCTCTGCGTTGTCTGCGTTGCAACCCTAGTCCCTCCGCTCGGCTCGGATTACGAGGCGACGAGGGCGTTCACAACATCTGGAGGTTCCCACCGAGATTGAGAAAGAGAGGATACGACGAAGGGTCGTCCCAAGAGTCTGGCCAGCTGATTCAGGTAAGTGGGACGTATTGTAAGTCTCTCCTAAACTGGTAGGAGAGGGAGGTTTATTTTGAAATATAGTCAGGTTTTAGATTTATTTTGAAGTATAGTTAGGTCTTGGTGTTTAATTTATCCGTTGAAAAGGACGATAAAATGGGTTCTGCCTTCTCACGGGATAAATTGGCCACCGAGCTTGAAGAACTTCTACGTCAACTGGGGATGCCAGTTAAATTTAAAATGATTAGAAATTTTGTTAAAGCCATTCAATCTAGCAGTCCTTGGTTTATTGTTTCAGGCAACTTCAATATTCCCGATTGGGAACAGGTTAAGGCCAATTTACAATCCTGTTTACAAAAAGACCCAGATAATTTCCCCATTGTTAACTTTTCTTTGTGGCGCTTAGTCCGTGATTCATTATTTACTGATAAAGTGAAAGTTGAGAGACAGTTAAGAGAAGTACAGACTACTTTTGAAGCAATCCAGGGGTGGGAAGTTCTACGGTCCTTGGAAGCCTGGAACGAGGCGGCCTCGAGTGAAACCACCCCGAGTGAGACCTCTTCTTTAGAGGAGAGTGAGGTCTCTTCTTTAGAGGAGAGTGAAGCCTCTTTTTCAGATGAGAACGAGGCCTCTTCCTCGGAAGAGAGTGAGGACAAACGAGATGAGGAGGCTTTCTTAAAGCGGAAAATTAAGGATAAGGAGAAGGTTTTCTTAAAGAAGAAAATTAAGGATAAAGAGAAGGTTTTCTTAAAGCGGGAAATTAGGGACATTAAAAGAAAGTTAAAGAAAGCAGGAATACCACCATATGCCCCTAATTTTGTGACCCCTACGGCTCCTCCTGAGGAGGAAACCGCAGGCCATTCACCCAATAATTACCCCACGCGGCCATGGAGTGACGGCCTCACTGATCAGCCTGTGGGTGGGGTTCGATGCTTCCCTGTAATAGAGGTCCCAGTTCGAGGAAGTCCCCCTCGCCGGGAGCATCACCTTCAATTTAAAGACCTCAAAAATGTAAAGCAGGCTGTTAAAGATTATGGTGCCCAGGCACCCTTTACTCTTGCACTCATAGAATCCTTTTCGAGTTTGAATCTTACTCCTAGTGATTGGATGCAATTGTGCCGCTCTGCTCTCGATGGTGGTGACTTTCTCCTATGGAAAGGGGATTTTCAAGATAGGTGCAGATTTTTTGCTGAGCAGAACGCGGCTGGGGGACACGCAGATCGAAGCCTTGAAATGCTTACTGGCACTGGACCTTTTGAGGGCATCCAACAACAAGTTAATTATGACCTAGGAGTTTATGCACAGATAGCAAATGCAGCCCTTGGAGCCTGGAAGGCCTTACCTAATGCTAATACAGGAGACCAGCTTTCCAAGGTCTTGCAAGGCCCTACAGAACCTTTTCAAGAATTTGTGGACCGTATTATGCAGGTTGCTACTAAGATCTTTGGTAACGTGGAACCAGCAATGCCAGTAATTAAGCATATAGCCTTTGAGAATGCTAATAAATATTGTCAGGATGCTCTCAGGTTCCACAGAGATAAGTCCCTGCATGATTATCTCAAAATCTGCAGACATATTGACTCCACCCATGCCCTTGGGCAAGTGATAGCAGCCGCTGTTCAACACCCTCAGCCCCACCCTAGGGCGCCTCCCAAAACCTGTTTCAGATGTGGACAGCCTGGACATTTTAAAAAACAGTGCCCCAAAATTCTGCGACAAGGAAGATCACCCCCACAATCCTTGCAGGCCCCAGATCTTTGTCCAAGATGCCATAAAGGCTATCATTGGAGCAGTGATTGTAGGTCCAGATATGATGCCCAAGGCAATCCCCTATCGGGAAACGGGGTCAGGGGCCCGCTCCGGGCCCCCCAACCTCAGGTGTACGGAGCCCAGCAGACACCTGTAACTTCCGGAACAGCGCAGACTCCTTCCAGAGTCCCTCTCCCACGGCGAGGAGCACAGATATTTCAACCCTCCTCAGAGCAACACCAGGTAGCGCAGGACTGGACCTCTGTGCCACCTCTGGAGAGGTATTGACCCCGCTCCTGGGACCCCAACGGATAAAAACAGGAGTCAGGGGCCCCTTACCTAAGAATACCTTGGGCCTGATCCTAGGAAGAAGTAGTGCTACTATGCATGGAATCAGAGTACTCCCAGGAGTGATAGATGAGGATACTCCAGCAGAAATAGAGGTCATGGCAGAATCAGCCAAAGGCACTATAATCATTCCACCTGGAGCTAGATTTGCCCAGCTGATCTTGATCCCCAAGGTTCCAACTGACAACCCCATTCTTAAGAGAGATAGACAAGGAGGACTTGGACATTCTGGCCCCTTGGCATGTTGGGTCTCCGACATGCAAACCCGACCCACCTTACAGTTAGAGATAGAAGGGAGAAAATTCACAGGTTTACTTGATACCGGAGCTGATAGTACAGTTATATCCCAGGCACAGTGGCCAAGTTCCTGGCCATTAGAGGCCACCCCAACCGTTCTCCAAGGGATAGGAACTTCTCAGCCACAGAAAAGTGCCAGGTTGTTAAGGTGGAAGGATCAAGAAGGGCATTCAGGAGTTTTCCAGCCGTATGTCTTACCACATATTCCTATCAATCTGTGGGGACGAGATTTGTTGAGTGCCATGAATGTTGTATTGACCTCTCAGCCTGTGCCAAATATGCTTAATAGACAGGGATACTTTCCTGGAAAAGGTTTGGGCAGACATCTTCAAGGTGACCCCCAACCAGTCTGTGACAGGGTTAAAAATTAGAGGCTGCAATTGAATTGGTAAAGGAACAGCTTGAGAGAAATTAAAAGAAGCCCATTGTTTACAGGCCTTTGCCTATATTTTAATATAACTCACAAAACAGGCATTCCTTATAATCCTCAGGGTCAAGCCATTGTCGAACGTGCCCTGGAAAGTTCAGCTTGCTCAGCTGACCCTTCAACTCCTGTGTGTCTGTGAAGTCAGTTTAAAGATAACTGGGGAATGCTCATCTTTCATTCGCCTTTTATGTAGCTCCTACAGAGCGCCATTGGCTTCGCCCTGCTAATGAGAATAAAGGCCAAGTAAAATGGAAAGATCTGGCCACAAATAAATGGCGAGGACCAGATCCAGTACTAACGTGGGGGCGAGGCTCTGTTTGTGTTTTTCCCCAGGATGAAGAAACACCTAGATGGGTTCCCGAGAGACTTACACGACAAATCTCCTTGGCTCCAACTCAACATGATCCCACTCCTAATGATGTTCTTGCAGGATAGGAGACCTTGCAGCAGTGGTGCAACTTCCTGGTATCCTGCCCATGGGAAACGCAGATCTCCAGCTGCTCCCCGATTTACCATCATATATGTGTTACCCTGTGAAATGGCATTTAACTGGCAGCATGGATGTTTTAGGAACAAAGCGGAATCTTGGCCATGAGGCTGATGGTCGTAGCCATGATTGCAGTACTGTTTAGTCTTCTTTGCCGCCTATGCAGGCAACAAGCCTGGGAGCAGGTCATTATTTGACAAACCATGATGGTTTTGGCTGTGGAAAACCCTAACGCTCAAGTTTGGTGAACTTGGTGTGATGGGCAGCCAGAGACGGGTAAGATCTGGCAGCGCTGATGACCAACCTAAGACAGGGATTCCCCAGGTGGGGCTCCCCATGACGGGTAAGGCGTCAACTGACTGCTGGACAACCTAAGACAGGCGTCCATTAAAAAAACAAAAAAAGGGGGACATGCAGGCACCGGTCTCCCAAGGATTAACTCCACAGCTTAGCTTGTTTCTCAGAGCATAACAGGATTGGTAATTTTGGCCTGATACATCTAGCCACTGGCTTAACCGCAAGTTCCTGCTTCCTATTTGTCAAGTTATCTGCCAGGGGATTGGATAAAACTCAAGGGATTTAGGGTGGCCACTAGAGGATTGGATAAACACTGGGAGGAACTGAAAGGATTTAGGGTTGCCACTACTGGGAGGAACTGAAGGGATTTAGGGTGGCCACTACTGGGAGGAGCTAAGCAGAGTATAAAAGAAAGTCTGGAGTTGCAATAAAAATCAATCTATCATCGATCGGCATTCGGTGTACTGCGTGTTGCCTTGTCTTGTCTCTCTGCGTTGTCTGCGTTGCAACCCTAGTCCCTCCGCTCGGCTCGGGGTACGTGGCGACAAGGGTGTTGACAACAACAAGATACCCACCTATTATGTTAGGGCACCTCTATTCAAATTCTATCTCTACTGCCTGCCCAACGTCCTAGTACTATGTACCATCCATGACAGAAGTCCTTGGAATTCTGCCAACCATGTGGGAAATTTAGCTTCAGTCTGGGATAGCCCTGCTTATTGACAACATTTGAAAAGTGGAATGATGATTGAAGATTCTCCCCTTATTTATTTTTCTATTTTGCTTTTTCTCATGCAAATGAATAATAGAAAATTTAAAAAAACATAATGAAGATGTTTAAATCTAGGAATTAAACTTAGGTATATTGAAAATACTAGTACATTAGGATTGTTACTGGAAAAGGCAGAATACTATCAAGAAAAAATTGGGATGTTTCACATTTTAGTGGGCAGGGAGAAAAAATGTCTGGGGGAGAACAAGGAGAATATGATAGGCATCATGATGAATTAGGTGACATTTGAAGAATAATCTGTTGGGGAACACACTGAGAAGATTAAAAATTTTTCAGGTGGGCCCTGTGCAGCTGCCAGCAGCCAAAGTCCTTGCCATGCATGCGGCTGGATCCTATATGGGCGCCAGTTATAATCCCGGCAGCTCAGTTTCCCATCCAGCTCCTTGCTTGTGGCCTGGGAAAGAAGTCCAGGAGGGCCAAGGCCTTGGGACCCTGTACTCGAATGGGAGACAGGAGGAGCTCCTGGCTTCAGATTGGCGCAGCTCTGGTTGATGCAACCACTTGGGGAGTGAATCATCTGATGAAAGATCTTCCTCTTCCTCGCTCTCTTTTCTTCTCTCTCTATATCTGAGTTTCCAACTGGACTCTATGTTTGGTATACGCTTGCAATGGGGAAATCTCAACTGAACTTGAGCTGTGGTTATGCAACAAGATGGAGGAATCCACCATGGTGGGAGGGTTTGGGGAGGGGTGGGGAGAACCCAAGTATCTATGTAACTGTGTCACATAATACAATGTAATTACTGAAGTTAAATAATAAATAATTTTTAAAAAAATCTTAATTTTTTTTTCTGAAAAAAATGCTGATAGTAGATTTTTTTTTCAAAAAGCATGGATCTGGACTAGTTCAGGATGAGTTTGCTTTGATGGGGATTCAATAAAGGAAGATAATAAACATCACATTGAATCAGAAAAATGGATTCTACAACATGAGTCCAAGACCATGAGTAGTAAGTCAACTTGCTTCACTAATCTAAAGTGTTAATATCAAAGCTTTGGAACAAGAGAGTTACATGTTCAGAGTTGCTTAAAGCTGAAGAATTTAATGAGGAATGTGATGCAGCTTACTATGTGTACCAGACCCCAGGAAAAGCAAGTCGTCCCCAATTCCTAAACTGCTGGTAGGTTCTGACATGCGTGACCACACTAATGCTGCGTCACCTGCTGTTGTGGGAGGTGACGAAACCTGGGCTCACCTCCTCTGTCTGATAATACCCAGAGTGGTCTCCTGTCTTATGAAGGGAGGATTACAGGAGGCAGGAAAGGAGTGGGAAGAGGTCACCACGGGATATATGACTGTAAAGCAGGTAATTTTTCAGAGTTGAATTAAGTGTCCTTTCTTAAAGTAATGCTTTTGATGTTTTTTTCTCTAACTAATAATATTCCTCTTTGCCACTCTCAATGTCATCCATGTGCAATACAATACTTATTTTTTTTATCATTTATGTGTTCCGTAGCACTTAATCCTCACAAGATAACATAAACCACTATGGATTCCATTCCTACTGATGCTGCTCTATCTATAAATTCACTGGCACAAACAGTGTAGGATCATTTCCTTATGATTGTGAAGGTCAGAAGTCCAAAATGAATTGTAAGGCTGACTGGAGAAGCAGAGTGATCATGCAGCATTTTCTCCAGACTTGGGAAAGTTTCAGTTCCCGACTTTCACCGAACACGTGTGGTCCTTCCGTCGTGACTCATTCCATCCTCAGGTCTCATCACATCAGCTTTTGCTGCCACTATGATGATTTCTTTAGTTTTTCTTTCTCCCTCTCTTTAAATTTATGTATTATTATTTGAGAGAGGAAGAGATACAGAGACAGAATCTCCATCTGTTGATTCACTCCACAAATGGCTTCAATAGCCAAAGCTGAGCCGATCCAAAGCCAAGACCCAGGAGCCTCCTCCGAGTTTTCTATGTAGGTTCAATGACCCAAGGACTTGAGCCACCTTCTGCTGCTTTCCCAAGCCATCATCAGGGAACTGGATTAGAAGTGCAACTGCCAGAATACAAACTGGTGCCCAATGGGATGCCAGTGCTATGGGAAGAGGATTAATGTGCTATAGCACAACAGCAATTTCAGCAATCCCCTCTCTGCCCTCTGATAAGGATTCTTGTGATTACATTGATTCCATCCAGATAATTCTGGATCTTAAGGTTTTTTACCGACTCTCATCTGGGAAGTCACCTTTCCCTATGTTAGTGCATGTTCCTAGATTTTGGGGGGCAGAATGTGAACATCTTGGAGAAAAAGTGAATGGTTCTGTCTCCCACATGCTGCCAGGCTAAGACCACATTTTACTTACTGCTTCATTAAGATCATGTAGCGGTTTCTCGAGCAGGAACAGCCATTGAATTTATTTTTGCTTCATGTATTTGGGACTTGATAAGTGTCAATTAGGAAGACAACTCAGAAAGATATTTCTCTACTCTAAAACTAAAAAC
Organism: Ochotona princeps; assembly: GCF_030435755.1. Lineage (NCBI taxonomy): Eukaryota > Metazoa > Chordata > Mammalia > Lagomorpha > Ochotonidae > Ochotona > Ochotona princeps. The sequence goes on from NC_080834.1 coordinate 37,303,826, forward strand.
AACCAACCCCTTTCCCACCAACCCCCCACACAACCAAAACATTTTTGTCTAGTAAAAACAAACAACCCCTCCCCTGCAAACCTCCTCAAACACACACACACACACGCACGCACACACACACACACACACACAGAGAAAACCATTTTTGTATGCTATCCACACCATATCCCCAACCCACAGTCAGTAGCACCAAGGCATCTTTCTAAAGGCAATGTGTTTCCTGATTTTTAAGATAGTATTCTGCTATTTTCAGAATTTATGTTGTATTTATCTAAATTTGTGTTTACTTGGAAGAAAGAGGGAACTGTAATCAAATGGTTCACTCCAAAATAACTGGCATGGCTGGAACCCAACAGCAAAGCCAAGAGCCAGGATCTCAACCCAAGTCTCTAACATGGATGGCAGGAATCCGGGTACTTGAGCCATCATGATTACTTTTCAAGTGGTGCATCAACGGGCAGCTGGAGTTAGCAACTGGACCAAGACTCAAACAAGGGTACTCTGATGTGACATATAGGTAACATTTTAATCACTAGGCTTAATCCCTGGTGTCATTTTTGTTGTTTTAAAGGTAGCCATCATGGATCTCTCTTTGTAATCATATTTCCTTTTTCATTTTTTTAAGACTTACTAATTCTTAGTGGAAAGTCAGATATACAAAGAGGAGGAGAGACACAGAGGAAGATCTTCCGTCTGATGATACACTCCCCAAGTGATTGTAATGGCTGGACCTGAGCCAATCCATAGCCAGGAGCCAGGAACTTCCTCCAGGTCTCCCATGTGGGTGTAGAATCCCAAGGATTTGGGCTGGCCTCTTCTGCTTCCCCAGGCCACGAGCAGGGAGATGGATGGGAAGTTGGGACACTGGGATTAGAACCGGCGCCCATATGGGATCCCAACAGGTGCAAGGTGAGGACTTCAGCCACCAGCCTACCACACTGGGCCCCGATTTTCCTTTTTAACTCTTCAGTTCATATCTTGTCATTTATTATCTGAAGCTTATTGTAATTACCCAACAAGACATATATTTTGCTACACTTAGAATTAAATGTACTTTTCACTTATGAAATCTTGGAAATTCTTATTATAGGGTCTTACTTTCTGAAAATTTTCAGGCATTGTGTTAAAATGGGTTTTCCTAGTATTTGCATTATGCCCAGTTAAATATAATGTCTATTAGATTTATGTAGGATGTCATTTTCTGTAATACTTAGAATTTCTTATCTTTATAATTTTAAATTTTCTTAAATTTCCTTTGATTGCTTTGTGTTATATGCACTGATTTTTTAAATAAACTGTTGCTACTTAGTTTGAATCCGTATGTTATATCAGTATACATGCCTTCTCTTCCTGTTTCCGATCATTGCAGTATCACGTATTTGGAGTTCTGATTCTTATCTTTGCTCCCCTGTAATTTCCACAGTCTGGGATATTTCCTTATATGTGGCTGGGTTCATGATTCCCAGTCCTTTTTATTGACAAGATATCTGGGAACTCACTGAGGACTGTTTCCAAAGAGTTTCATTTGTTTGTGTTAGATACCCTTGAGTACTACACACCCAGATTGACATTACATTAAAATTCCCAGACTACAATTTTATGAACCATAAAAAATAATGTTAACCTAATTTCTCAAATTATCTCAAAAGTTAAACAAAGATTGGTTTCTTCTTCAGCCTGACTTATGGAAATTTTTATGGTTTAATCTTTTACATTAGACTTAGTGTTTTGGGTTTGTTTACTTTGGACTTCCTGAACTGGCCCAGATTTGTTTACCAAGGTTTATGCACCAACCACCCTCACCATAGCCCTAATTTACCAGCCAGTGGTATTCTTACAACTTCTATTTATGTGATTCTCCTAAGAATTATGTTTCTGCTTATTATTCTCAGTTTCCCTTATTTTTATGAAAAGTGTCCATGTATTAAATATCACAACTTCTCCTTTATGAATTTTAGATTGTATGAGAATATTTTTGAATGTTAGTTCATAATATCAAAGTTTTGCATATTGATGGTAGTTCTAAGTTGACGTCTTCATTTTAAGAACACAAGGAGACTCCCTAGCATAAATCTCATAATCATTGACTTAAACTAAACAAAATTATTCCAAATTTTTGGGCTTTTTGGTTCATCTTCACACCTTTTTGATAAAATAAACAGCTGGCTTAAGAAACATAATTGGCATGAGTTTTTGACATTAAAATATAAAAGTTCAATCTTACTTTTAAGATTCTCTAGTATTTATTTCAGCTGCATTTCTTTACTACAATTCTCACTATGATAAAATATTGAAAAATAATTTTCCATTGCTTACAAATATGAGTTAACATTTTTCAAAGATGTACTTAACATAGAAAGGTAAAAGCTAACAAGTTAGAGAAACTGAATGCAAAATATTTGAGAGAAATTATAGCAAAAATAGCACCACTAAAGAATCCCCATCTTTAATTAACCAAATTCCCACAAACACACATTTTCACAACACACTTAACATGCGATTTTCTTGTTGTAAAGCTGAAACTTGTGCCCTCGGGTGTGTGTGTGCCAGTGATCCTTACGAAGAAATACTATCATGACTTGTTACAATTTTGTACACAAGTGTGGTCACTGAAAGTATGTTCCCTAAGGTATTCATGTTTGAATTTATATCTCAGATAACTTCTGAATCACCAGGCAGTTCACCTACAGTCTTTGTTTTAATTTTTCTGTCTGTAAAGTGTGAATGAAATGAATTCATATTCGCTTGGTTATTGGGTTGAAAAAATATATTTATTAATTTAAAGGCAAAGGAAGCATCTTAGATATTAATGATTTTTCTTAGTACAGATCAAGCATCCCTAATTCAAGAGTCCACAACTGAAATACTCCAAACTCCAGAATATATTCCAGCCATGACCTCAACACCACAAGGGCAAAATGTCATATTTGACCCAAGTAACAGGTCTCAGTCAAAACGCAGGTGAATTAGTGGTGCTGTGGCATGGTGGGTAAAAACACCCCCACTTGTAGTGCCAGTAATGCATATGTGTGACAGATTGAGTTCTGGCTTGTGCACTTTGGCCCAACTCCCTGCTGATATTCCTGAGAAAGCAGTGGAAGGTGGCACATGGAAATGAAGATTTTATCTCTGGGCTTGGGCCTGGCTTGTCCCCAACTGCCATAGCCTTCTAGGGAGTACAACAGTGGGTGGAAGATCTCTCTTTCTGTCCCTGGAACTCTGCCTTCCAAATAAAGCTTTTATAAAGGCAACCAAAAAATATTGTATAGGATAGCTTAGCTTACACGTGTAAAGTTTGTGAAAGATAAATGACTTTAATATTTACATTTGGGTTCTATCCTCAAGATAGCTATTTATATGCAGATTTGCTGAAGTCCAAACTCTGAATCAAAGTTATACTCGGTGTGGATCACCAACCAGTTGAACGCTTAAATATGTGCTTCTATTACTGCTTCTGTAAGTCAGGGATAAGCTCCTTGCACGAAAGATACGTGCACTATTAATTCCGTGATAATTCATGGCTACTTTTTGTAGTGCATTATATTTAGTTTAAACCATTGTAAAAACATGCTCAGAATGAGACATGTGACAATATAAATTATTTGTCAGCAATATTGTTCTTTTCTGCATAAAAGGATTATTAGTTAAAATGAGAAGGTCCCATGAGTAGAGAAAATAGTAATATCATTATAGTAACTGATTTACTGAGTCCCTCTGGTCCAACCATTGAGGTAATATATTTTTCACTTCCTCTAACCAAGTTCAGAGATATCACTTGCTTTTTCCTGCTCATAACTGTTGTAAAGTTAGACAATCTATGTGGAGCCTTTGCTCCTGGGCTGTGGTAAAACTGTCTGTCCTTGTATTGCACATTTCGCTATTATGTGATGTCATCCATTATATGGTGTTTTGATGAATCTTGTCTTTTTTGGATATTCTTTCCTAAGAGTAGTGTTTGTCTGTCAATGTTTAACCATTAAACAATGCAAAAGATTCGCTAGCTTATTGTATATTTGTGCAGTATGATATAAAGATCCAAATGTCTCCACAATCAACTTTTATGATCCTCATAAAAATTCATGAGAACATCCTGAACTTGGATTATAGGCAGCCTTGATTGTATATTCTCACCTTTCAGAGTGAAACATTAACTTGAACATTAGCTATGAGAATAACAGGAGAACAATTTTCCATTTCCTTTTTATTTAATAAATAATCAAATACCAACTGTTATTAATATTTAATTTGTTGTTGTAGATAAAATCACAAATGTTCATTTAATCAAATGAAACAAAGCATGGACTCTGAGATGATAGTGCCTATAACTGAACCTTGGCATTACCTGTTAGAACAATGACATGCATCTTAATATTTAGTATATTGTTTATTAAAGACAGAGAGAATGCCCACTCCACTGGGTTATTTTTAGACAGTGCAGCAAGCTTTGCAACTAAAGATGGTTATGGCAGTGCACATTTGTACGACACACCCCTGGACAGTTACCCATGATTCTTTGTTGCAGGGCTCTGTTGGACAATAACAGATGCTCAGTTTTCCTGACCTCCCCCACACCAGTGCTGGTAGAACCTTCCCCTCCTCAGTGTGGCAGCCAGCCATGTCTCATTATTTGCAATAAATTTTTCTTGTATGGAAAACTACCCTAATTGAGAACCAATGATAAGAGCTTTTGCGGTGCGGTGACAGGAAGAAACCATGAAGTGATAAAATTCCTGATTGTCAACAGTAAACCATGTAGTGCAGCGAGAGGTCTTAAAAGCATTGAATTAGAACTGAGACACAGGTGAGCTTGGATTCAGGCTTCGAGCAAATCATCTCTGGCTGGACCAGACTGAACATAGGAACTAATAGTTTCACCTGGGTTCCCCATGTGAGTGTTAGGGGTCTGTGTACTGGGGCGATCTCCTACTTTCCCAAGAGCGTTAGTAGGGAGTTGGGTCAGAAGTAGAGCAGACAGGATTTGAATTGGTGCCCAGACAAAATGTCAACATTGCAGATGGCAGCTTAATGTGCTTTACCACAATGCTACCCATAGAAAGCTATTAAAAAGAGAGAGATTTATTTTACCGGAAAGACAGAATGACAGAGAGAGGGAGAGACACAAAGAAAACTTATATGCATTGGGTCACTCCCTAAATGGCCGCAAAGGCCAGAGCTACGCTGATCCATAGTATAAGTCCATAGATTCTTCCATGTGTCCCATGTGGGTCCAGGTAAGGCTTTTCCCCATCCTGTATTGCTTTCTTAACAGATTGGATTGGGCCAGCACTCAGACTGGTGCACATATATATATTTAAAGATTTATTTATTTCATTACAAAGTCAGATATACAGAGAGGAGGAGAGACAGAGAGGAAGATCTTCCATCCGATGATTCACTCCCCAAGTGAGCCACAATGGCCGGTGTGCGCCGATCCGAAGCTGGGAACCTGGAACCTCTTCCAGGTCTCCCTCGTGGGTGCAGGGTCCCAATGCATTGAGCCGTCCTTGACTGCCTTCCCAGGCCACAAGCAGGGAGCTGGATGGGAAGTGGAGCTGCCGGGATTAGAACCGGCGCCCATATGAGATCTCGGGGCGTTCAAGGCGAGAACTTTAGCCACTAGGCCACGCTGCCGGGCCCAATGACATATATTTTTAAACTAATATATGGAGGATTCATTGTATGATATCTGAGAATGATATGATATTAAGGAAACATAAAAGAGGATTCATAGAGTTAAAATTTAGATAGTGTAGTCATGAGTCTAGAAAGCCTGTTTTGAACTTGCAGCATTTGAGAAGAGATCTTAAAAAGCAAGCAAAATTCTCATAAATATCTAAGGAGAAGCAGTAGAATATGCTCTAGTATTCAAGCATGAAAGAAGAAGAATGCAAGAACTAATTATTGGTTAATTTTGTAGAATGTAGGATTTTATTCTAGGTGTAATGGAAAGACACAGAAGGAGTGAGCCAGGGTCTTCGTAGAATAAATGGTTAACAGGGAAAATTCCATCTCGGGGACTGATTAGTGAACAGTTTTAGCAGGTGCATGGGTCAAACTGAAGTAACTAGAAATAGATCTGAGAATCAGAGATAGAGTATGGAGACTTCTAGATTGGGTTGTAGGTTTGGTGTAAAGCAAGGGAGTTTAGGACATGTTTAAACTTGCTGATCTGAGAAACAGGATATCTGAGGTTGTTTTTACCAAGGGAGGCTTGATTACAGAAGACCATGTTTGAGATGTCCAGTGAACCTCAATATGGAAAAATGAGCAGTAAGCTGCTAGTTAAGGTCCGAAATGGCAATTGCAATATGCAGCTGGTTATAGAGCCACAACATGCAGGCTCACCCAGCATGTAAATGCAGTTGAAGTCTTAACAGCAAAAGGTCTAGGTGCTTCAATTATAATACAATTTGATACTGTGTGCGTATGTTTTTCTTTTGTTCTTGTAACATTTATTACAAAATTTGTGCTTCAGCATCACAAAGTATCTTACAGTTTTATAAAACAAAATATTCAAAGCAGTTCTTGTGGACAAGACCAAAGTTGCCAGTTGGGTGATGGTATGTTAGTCTCTGGGAGGAGTGAGTTTGGGCGTCAGAGTCTTTGAGAACAATGAGTTTCTTCGGGCGATGGTCTTTTTAGCCTCTGGATGGGCTGAGTTTCCTTGTACTTTCCAGGTTTTGAGGCTGCCTGCAGTCCTTGGTCATGAACTCCATCCTCCTTCTTCCGAGGGTGCACCATTTGCCGGTTCTTCACGGGCTCCATTTCCCTGATTCTTGCTCTCCTACCTCCCACTTTGGGAAATTCCCTCAGACATTAGGTCTTTCTAGGAAAACCAAAGCAATCCCTCATTTCAATGTTAACTAGAGTCCCCTGTGTTGATCTTCAGATGGAATTTCTCTTCAGCATGTTACATAACACTCCCACATTCTGGCAACAAAGTATGTACACCTTCAGGGAAATATTCTGCTTAGTAGTGTATGTTATAAAGACATTGTGTTAAAAGCAAAAAAGCTTAAGGTCAATAGAAATTGTTGATAAGGCTGAAGATGCTGCAAAGAGGAATGAATTAATCCTCTGAGATTGTACATTAAAATTTATTGATGAATATATTACAATTTCTACATGAGAACCAGAGGAGTTATGTAAAAGTATGCTAAAGAATTCAATAAAAACACAAAGTTTAGGTGAGAGGTAGTAAGCGATTTGAAGTACATACATCAAGGCAAACATAATACTAAAAGACAGACAACATGACACATAAAACTGCATATAACACACACTTAAACTGCATATTAGATTTCTAATAAGAATAATTTTCAAAGCATATGTGCCAAAAATAAAAGCAGTAAATAATAACACTTAAAATAATTGAAAAACGAAAAAAAATAACTTCATCAGTAACCATAACAGTGCCAACTGTAACAACCATAAAATATCTTACCTTAATAATTAAAAGCAAATCTTTATCATAAATTCATTGGTGGTGGTAAAGAAATCGAGGGATGGGTACATCTCTACTCATTGAGTTGATGATCAACAAATACTTCAAATGTTTCAGAGCTTTTTAAATTTATTATCTTTAATTTTTTTATGATGGTGGGAGGGACCAAGGGTTAGGGAAAAGTGGGTGTGATAATGATTTTCAAACTTTCTGTTTCTTGTTCCAATATCTGGGTGAAGGGAGAAGATAAGGGGAGAAGCCATCCCCAGCATCCCTACCTCCCCAATACCTGGGCATGAAGAATGGCCACCCATTATCAGCCCAGGCTCTCCAATGTGGGGCATGCTGTGAGGGTTCTGCCCAGGTGGTTTTGATAGTACTGAAAGGCCATAGCTTTCTCTGATTGTATGGTGAGAAACTCCTTCCAATGTCCACTGGCCAACATAATCCACCTTAGAGTCTCCATTCATCCAGATGTTTGCTGTCATCATTTGGCTGGTAGTTGTGCAATTTTTTCTGTTCTTCTTCCTTTACTGTGGTACCAGATGACCTCTGCTAGTCCAATAGGCTTCGATATCCTCCTGCTGTCCACAACTTCATCTCTTCCAGTGAAGAGGGCCAAATGTTGCAGGTGGTCCCAAGGACTTGGTCTAGGCAACCTTGACCCCACGAGAACACCTGCCCCTGGGGCTCATGGACACAGCATCCACCGCACATGGTGTATATGCATGCGTATGTTAGTGAATTATTGAATATTTATTTGCTTTATTAGTTAACAGGGTAAAGATAAATAGCATCACAAGGTTAACTATTACATCTGGAACAAATATATTTGCTTCCAATTTCATTCTCCAATATAAGGAACCAGGACTCCTTGGATAAATAAACTGATTTTAGGACCCAGAAAATAAATGTAAGTAAACTGAACATGGAGTATTTAGTAGTGTCAGAAAGTCATGAAGTGTCAGGCCAACAATGCACAGTAAAGAAGTAAAAGTACTTCCAATGATCAAGACTTTGAGTAAAACAAACAATGCAATATTAGATTACATTTCCAAAGTATAGTTAATATTATGAGTTAATTTGGATATAAATAAAAGATTGAATAAATTTATAAATCAACAAAACAGAAATCTGCTAAGAAGATTTATTCCAGATAATTCATGTAAATTGTTCACTGCTCAACTCTATGCATTTTTGAAATTTTTTTTTTATTTGAGGAGTAGGGTTAGATAGAGAGAGGGATGGAAGAAGAGAGAGAGATACTGAGAGAGAGAGAGAGAGAGAGAGAGAGAGAGAGAGAGAGAGAGAGAGAGAGATCTTCCATTTGCTGGTTTACTCTTGAAATGGCCAAAATGGTCAGGAGTCAAGAGCTTCCTGCAATTTCCCCATGTAGCTGCAAGGACCCAAACACTTGGGTCATCATCAGTTGCTCTCCAAGGCACGTTACCAGGGGGCTGGATCATAGGTACAACTGCTAGGACTCAAATAGGGTGCTGGCTCCAAAGGTGCCAGCTTTATTCAATCTGGCAATACATGGAAATAGTACCACTCCTAACTCCATGCTTATCATATTATCACTAATTTTAATGTTTTTGTGATACAGTTCCATGGGTTCAAGGACTTCTCCTCCTCCCATTTTCCCTCCACACAAACTGATTCCCCCTATATTATCACAACAGTAAAGTCCTTTAAAAGCAGTCATAAGTCCATAATTTACTATTTAAGTGTATCCTGAAGTTGCAGGTATTGACAATGGTACAAAGTCAAGCATCCTATTGTTAAGATATATTTAACACTTTCCTTGGGAATCCAAATTTTATTCAGGAGTAGAGATGCATACTACAATGTATCTTTATTTCTTTGTATGCTAGTTTCCACTACACAGTGTCTCCAGATGAATACACACACACACACACACACACACACAAAAGGTGGACATTGACTTATATCAGAGAGAATATGATATTTGTGCTGTTTTGTCCTTTTAGGATTGGCTTGTTTCACTGAGCATAATGGTCTGTAATTGGGACCATTTTATGATAAATGGTAGAATTTCGTTCTTTTTAATGGCTGAGTTGTACTCTATATAGTAGATGTGCCACAGTTTCTTTATCCATTTCTCTTTGACATGTATCAGGGTTGTCTGCTTTGTTTCCATGTCTTTAGTATTGTAGATTATGCTGCTGTGAATATAGGATTATGTTTACATGTCACTTTCTCATATGCAGATTTAATTTCATTTAGCTATATTCCCAGAAATGGGATAGTTGGGTTCATTCAGTAGATCAATTTTCAGTTGTCTTAGTGTTCTCCATAATGATTTCCATAGTGATTGTACTAACCTGCATAACTACTTATCATCTTTAATTTTTTTTTTAAAGATTTTATTGTTATTGGAAAGCCGGATATACAGAGAGGAGGAGAGACAGAGAGGAAGATCTTCCATCTGATGTTTCACTCCCCAAGTGAGCCACAACGGGCCGGTGCGCGCTGATCCGATGCCGGGACCAGGAACCTCTTCCGGGTCTCCCACGCGGGTGCAGTGTCCCATCTTTAATTTTTAAAGACTAGTTTATTGGAAAGGCAGATCAACATAAAGAAGGAGATAAATGCAAAGATATTTTGGCTGCTAGTTCATTCCCTCAGGTGGATGCCATGGTCAGATCTGAGCCAATCCAAAGCAAGGAATAACTTCAGAATTTCCCACGTGGGTGCAGTTTCCCATGGCTTCTGGACGATCTTCTACTGCTTTCTCATGCCACAAGAAGGAAGCTGGATGGGAAGTGGAGCTTTTAGGACAAGACCCAGTGCTCATGTGAGTTCCAGCACATGCAAGACCAGGATTTAGCCACTAGTTTATCATGCCAGGCCCAACTGTATGCTTTCTAAATTGATTTATCGAAAGGTTCAGTATGGAATGTGGGAGAGATTAACTTTCAACTAGAGAAATACAACAAACCCCATACAGGCAAGTGAATAAAGACAGCAACAAGAGCCAAAAATCGTATTGTTAGTTTCTACAGTTCACAAGATATGTTGAAAATGTCATTTTGACAACTTCTTTTTTCCTTATCCATAACTCCAGTCTAATGAGAAAGCATTGTCAAAGCTTCAATCAAAAGTGATCCTACAAAATTACTGAGCCAGGGTCCTCTGTTGGCACAGTCCTAAAACATGGAAAGTCCACAAAACTGTCCTAGTTCACTGGAGCCTACACTAAGACAGCAGAGGTAACGTGAGGTCCTGGAAAAAGAACACTGGAAAAAGTGAATGTAGATGAATGAATTACTAACTTAAATTATGATAAAGGATTTATATTGCTTCATTAAGTAGGATAAATACCCCTTATTTATGTGGGATGTTAATAGTAAGCGAAAATGTAATCATATGAAAATTTCTGGCAGTGTCTTCTAAAACATCTGTACATATCTAGTTTTTTTAAAAAAAATAAAAGTGTACTATTTAAGTTATCTCAATAGAGTCTCATAAAAATAACCGAATGAGCATAGTTTGAATTTAATACATGGAAAAATTCACTATAGGCACCGAGTAAACCTATTACATTGAGTGTAAATGGTTATCTCACTTAATGCATTGGAGAAAAAAGGAAAGAGTTTAGGAAGATACTTGGTATTACACTTATATTTATAGGAATGTAGGAATTCCCACAATATTTACAGAGACACATCCACTTAAGGAGAGTTTTCAGTTTTTTTTGGATTATCTAACTGAAAGTGTCCCAAGCCTATCAGTCTACTTATTTAGTGTTCTGGATTAGAAGTTGCATGCATGATCAAATTGATTCAAGTTATTACTTAAAGAGAAATGATATTATGCACATCTTGGTGCGCATCTGAGTTCATTAAGGTTGGTTTGTAATATTTCAAAGTATGGCTATTTGGTCTGTATAATGTAGTCTATTTATTATTTAAAGAGATGGTTTCTTAACAGTGGCATATCAGCATGTAAACATAAAAATGAATCTTTAAAGATATTTAATTTTTTTCTTGAATTGCAGAAACAGAAAGAGACCAGAAATCAGATAGACAAATCTTTCATCCACTGATTCACTTTGCCGTTCCCCATAACAATCGGACCCGGCTGGGAAGAAGCCAAGAGCCTGTAACTGCATCCAGTTCTCTCATTTGGTGACAGTTTGAGTCAACACAGGAAGCTTCCCAGGATGTGTATCGTCAGGAAGCTCTAACCGAAAGCAGAGTCAGGACGTGAACTCGGGCATTCCACCAAGGGATGTGGCTGTCGCAAGTGGCATCAAACAAATGCATCGAATCCCCCCTTTCTCCAAAATAAATCAATCATATAAAATACAGCAGGTGGATTTCAGGCACAAAGTCAGTGAGTGGAATGTCGATTATTTGATTATTTACAATACATTGAATCACTTCTGAATAAGATTTGGATTCCCAAGGAAACTTGTCAACCAAATGCTGGACGTTCTATTGTTGTCTGTACCCACAATTTCAGGATATACTTAAATAAAATGATGGACTTGAAAATGTTGTTGAACAACTATACTAACTCTATTATTGTTATAATGGGGAGGGGGGGAAGACCTTGGGGAGGTGGGGAGAAGGGGAAGTCTCTGAACCTCAGGAACTGTTTCATGAAAAATAATAAAAGCATATATAGTCATGTAACATTAGTAAATTAATCTCATATTTGTGTCACATGCAAGGAGAAAAGCTGCTTCTAGTGTAGCTCATTAGAAGTAAGTATGGAAGGACAAATGCCATAAGGAAAAGTATATCTTTTTTTTTGAAGATTTATTTATTTTTATTACAAAGTCAGATATACAGAGAGGAGGAGAAACAGAGAGGAAGATCTTCCATCCGATGATTCACTCCCCAAGTGAGTGCAATGGCCAGTGCTGCACCAATCCGAAGCCAGGAACCAGGAACTTCCTCCAGGTCTCCCACACGGCTGCAGGGTTCCATGGCATTGGCCATCCTGGACTTCTTTCCCAGGCCACAAGCAGGGAGCTGGATGGGAAGTGGAGCTGCCGGGATTAGAACCGGCGCCCATATGGGATCCCGGCGCGTTCAAGGCGAGGACTTTAGCCGCTAGGCCACTGCACTGGGCCCCGAAAAGTATATCTTTTTTAATTTGCTAGTGTTTTGGTTCTGGCACATCAGAATTTTGAGCAGATTAAGAACAACTTATTGTTTAGAAAAAAATGACAGTGATGAATGGATACTTCAAATAATGGTGTGCTACACTCAAAACCCGATAAATAAAGATGACAAGTGGAGGACAAATTATAAAATTACATCTCTCTTCTAGTAAATCTAACATCAAGGATTTGATGTCAAAATGAAAGATTATCTATCGAAGTTTGGTAGTTCATATTTGATCAATTGTGCTGCTGTTTTAAGTGTTTCTTGCTTGGATCACATTCATAGATTTCTATGAGTACTATAAACACAAAAACACATATAATAGTTAATGTCTAAACAAAATGGAAATGATATTATCACATAAATAGTCTTCAAAAACTCATTTTTAAGAAATTATTAACATAATGCACAATTGAGAAGTTCTTGGTCAATACTACAGCTGAGGTGGTTTTAATTATACTTGAGGAGTGCCACATTCTTTGCATTTTTTTAAAGATTTATTTATTTCATTACAAAGTCAGATATGCAGAGAGGAGGAGAGACAGAGAGGAAGATCTTCCGTCCCATGATTCACTCCCCAAGTGAGCCGCTACAGCCGGTGCTGTGCCATTCCGAAGCCAGGAACCAGGAACCTCTTCCAGGTCTCCCACGTGGGTGCAGGGTCACAATGCATTAGGCCGTCCTCAACTGCTTTCCCAGGCCACAAGCAGAGAGCTGGATGGGAAGTGGAGCTGCCAGGATTAGAACCGGTGCCCATATGGGATCTCGGGGCGTTCAAGGCGAGGACTTTAGCCACTAGGCCACGCCGCTGGGTCCACACATTCTTTGCATTTTACAAGCAGCATTGCCAAATCACAAAGACAACAGCCATGAATCTAGCATTTTTATTTCAAAGAATTTCACCATCTGCTCATATGAAACCAGCACTGTAAAATATTTACACTCTAGGTGTCAAGGAGTGTAACTGCAAATTCCCTCTCATGCCTCAAAAGTTCTCCTGGGAGAAATTATATTAAGATAAAATTGCCTAAGGATATATGGTGCATCCACCCAGACAAGTCAGTGGTTTTCAATCCCAACTATGTATCAGAATCAGCTAAAATTCTTTAAAGGTAGTACTGGTGTCTGGCCCCCTCTGATGTTACTTTGATACCATTGGTTTGATGTGGAATTTTATATTGTTGATAATTTTCTGTGTATTATTTTAATTACAGATCAAAAATGAGAACCAGTGGAATAGAAACCAAAGACACTGCTTCTTAATCCAGCCTGCATAAGAGGTGCTTCCAAAATACTATTGTAATCATGAAATACACAGCTAAAACAAACATGGTCATGTCTGGACCTCAGTGACAAGATTCTGGGTAAGGAGGAAATATTAGTAGTTGTTGAAAAGTTTTTACAGTTGATTCTAGTATGAAGTTCAAACTGAGCATCACACAATTAATGACTTAAACACTGGAACTTTACTATTTAATCTCCTGCAAAACATAAAAGAGAAAAATAGAACAGAGAAATAAAAATGATCTCTGCAAACCATACCTATTAGGCTTGCATAAGAAGAAGCTGCTCGTTGGATTTCAGAGTTGTCATTCTGGAATCTTGAACAAAAGTTGTGCAACTCCTGCAGGGTGTAGGTTTGTTGTTGTTTCACTGACATGCTGTTTTGCTCCTAACTGATTTGAGGAACGCTCATGGACAATATCTAACAAGCCTTAGACCATTTCTGCCTTTAATTTCCTACCCTTGTTTTATTCAAAATCCTCATTTGCTTTATGTAACAAACAAGTTGCCTAAAAAAATACTTAGTGATTTGTTTGAAAGCTATAATGATAGAATGGGTAGGAGGGAGAGAAGGAGAGAGTGGCAGACAGCGAGATCTGGTTCACTCACCAAAGCCTCAATGGCAGAAGGTTTGGCAGACACAAACCACAACTGCCTGCTGGAGCAGGAGCCCAAGAGCTTGGATCCTGGCATTGTCTTCCTTGGTGCACTAATAGGAAGCTGAGTCTGAACAAAACAGCTCACCCCCAAATCACAAATGGGGACTTATCTGAGCAGTGCAGGCCCTATGTCATTTTATACAGTGCTTTGAAATTATTTCTGCAGCCATGAAAGTTGGAACATGCATGCACATTGGAAAGAGAAGCTAAAGGAAGGCAGAAAAATAAGTTCAAAGATTTCTGTAAGGTAGTCTCAACTTTGTGTTACAAAAGAGAAAATATGCATGATTCCTCACTCGTGTGTTCAGTTTGAAGCGGATCCTTGATTTTCCTGACTGATTTCAATGACGTTCTTTTCATAAAAGATTTTATAATCTGGGCCAGGCACGTAGCCTAGTGGCTAAAATCCATGCTTTGCATGCACCAGGATCCCATACGGGTGCAAATTCCTGTTCTAGCTGATCCACTTCCCATCCAGCTCCCTGTTGTGGCCTGGGAAAGCAGTCAAGGATGGCCCAAGGTCTTGGGACCTTAAACTCGACTGGAAGACCCACAGGAGGCTCCTGGTTCCTAGTTTCAGATTGGCTCAGCTCTGGCTGTTGTGGTCGCTTGGAGAGAAATCAGCAGATGGAGGAATTACTCTCTGTCTCTTCTGTTCTCTGTACATCTGACTTCCCAATAAAAATAAATAAATCTAAAAAAATGAAACACTGCATTTATGATTTTGTTCGATATTTATTCAACCAATATTTCTTAGTACCTACTAGGATAAAAACAATCTGTGCAGTACACTAGGAATATAATGGTTAATGCAGTGGATTTTGCCTGTTATAATGGAACCTATAAAGCAGATGGGAATGACATATATAGAAACAGGCATATATATTTGCTTAAAACTGTTAGAAATTGTTTTGAAAAAAATTGTGATACTAACAAAGTCTGAAATAATGGCAGGGATGTGGAGATGTTGAGGTCAGCTTGATTCAGCTATCCAGAAAAACTTCATTTTGGCATTAAATTTGCATCAAATACAAAGGAAAATAAATCATGTTGATGTGGCTAGGGGGAATGGAAAAAATATTGTAATTAGATCCTAGATATATTGCAACATAATACTATGTAAGAAGATCAATAACAGGATAGGAATAAAAAGATACTTTCAAAATTTGTGCACAATGGAATTAAAATATATATTAATGCACACAAAATGTGAGATTTGTATATATTTTATTGCTACAAATTTTCCAGGTATTTTCTGCAGGCATGTTGTGTGCACCAAAAATTTTTAAGCCAAATATACTTATCTTAAAAAAAAATTTATTTATTTATTTATTTATTTATTTATTTATTTAAAAAGTAAAGTTACAGGGAGGGAAGAAGAGAGGAAAGAAAGAAAAGGAAATAGAGAGAGAGAGAGAGAGAGAGAGAGAGAGAGATCTTTCACTCACTGTTCCTCACCCCTGATGGCTACAACAGCCAGGCTAGGCCTGGCAAAGCCAGGAGCCAATAACCTTGTCTGGGTCTTCCACATGAATGCAGGTGCCTAGGCACTTGAGGTGTCTCCTGCTGCTTTCCCAATTATATTTACAGAGAGTTAGATCAGAAGTGGAGTAGCCAGGATTCAAATCAGCACGTACGTGGGATACTAGCACTGTAGATTTTAGCTTCATTCACTTCATCACAGCGCCAGCAACCCACACCTCCCAATATACTTCTCTTTTAACTTCATTTTTTTCTCAAAAACAAGCTGAAGTTCCTCAGATATTCATATGTGAGCATATACTTGCTTATGTGTAGCTTCAAATATATCAAGTGGGCATACATGGTTGAAATATTTTTGCTTCATTTTTATCCATTGAAACCTGAAGTAGTCACAGAGGAGAAGAGAGGGGGTCACTCCCTTTCAAAATAGACAAGTAAAAAGGCAAGCAGTTTCTACTGTGTCAGTCGACTCCCTGAAGTGGGAGAGAGGACCAGATGGGTGTCCTTGTCTCTCCATCGTGGTATCATGCTTGCATTGGTATTCGCTTGAAGCTGATGAGAGTAAAACCTGAGCATTCTCTGCCTGGTTTTGAGTAAATCATCAGCGACTTATGGAGATGATGTAGGTTTTGTCTCCATAAATACGACTATTGTCCAGTCTGTCCCTTTGTGCTCCCAAAGTTCCAAAATATCCAATTCCTTGGGTTCTCCAAAAACTGACTGGAAACTAAGACCTGTCATTTGAACTTCAGTTTCAGTCTTTTCCTCGGAGACCATTCAATCCCCAGTACTGCAAGCCTCAGTGAATGCACAGCTGTATACAACGGCGCTTCTGTTAATGGCATGACAGCTGTCCTCGACATCATTTTACCTCTGGCCCATCAATCACCTTCACTATTCCTTACCTCTTGCACACAGCGTGAGCCCATCTGCTATTTAACAGATTAAATGTGATTTGTAAATACAATTTTTAAAATTTTATTTTTAATATTATTTGTGTATTTGAAAGGGATGTATGGTCATGTGGGCATCTGATTAGGGGGCATAGGGTCAGCTATGGAGGTAGGTGGGTGGGACACATGTTTCAGTCTTTTTTTTTCTTATTTCTGCAGGGGAGGAGGGAGAAAGTGATGCTCTTTGCTGCCCATCAGCACCCAGGGATGGGGGACAATCCTTTGATGACGCCTTAGCAAGCCTGATGGGGGGAGAGTGTTCGAAGGGTGCAACTTGAGTGGTTTTGATAGCCCTGAGACATTGTCAGTTTCTCAGCTGCAGGCTGAGAAAATATTTCCATTGTCTACTGCTTGACAAAGTCTACCTTAGTGCATCCACAGACCCAGAAACATGCTGTAAAAGTTGGACAGGAGAATTGCCCAACCAGTTCTTCTGTCCATCCTGTGACCAGGCAATCAATGTCCCCTGTTGGCCTAGACTAACTGGCTATCATGTCTCATGTCCCTTCTGTGCATTTTGACGTTCTTTCAATTGCACAGGTATCAGCAACTGAGGAGGCCCAGTCCTGATACATGTACTCCAAGGTCAGACTACACAAGTAGTTTCTTCCTGTGGCCATGGTCTGTGTCCAGCAGTCTAGTATGGTAGTCCCCCCGCCCCCAAAAAACTCGCCTGGGGTGACCTTAGACTTTATTCTTGAGTGTATCAATCAGTACATGGTCAGGTATGCTCTGTCACCTGCACCAGCCAATGCACATACCGGTGGATGCAGCTTGGTCAGTTCTACTTCAACCTGATATCTCACATGAACTTACAAGTACTACAGCCCAGCCAGCATGCCACAGACCCAGTCCTCATGCATACAAGCAGGTGCTATGGCCTAGTAAGAGTGACCTCCAAGATCCCAGACACAGCCTGGGGCCCCTACCCCCAGACAGTCCCACCACCAATTCCAGCTGTCATATTCATCTGTGAAAGTAGGAATCCAGTAAGGGAGTCCCCCAAGTTCCCCTACCAGGCTCACTCACAGTCCCAGCTCTTATGGTAGGTGCAACAACCAAACTCAGCCCAGCCCATTCCAGCACTCATGTGAACTGACAATGTTGTGCTCCAATCCTACTTGGACTGTACCCTGTCCTGGCTCTCGTTTGGTCAGTGTGTGTGCTGTGAACTGACTCTCCCTGGCCTGCCCCCAGATCCAGCTTACACATATGCCAATAGATTCTACATCTCAGTCTAGTCTGGCATGTTCCCAGTACTAGCTCTCACAGTCACCAGTGGGAGCTGAACCCAACAATGAAAGCCTCTGAGTTTCCCTACTAGGCCTATTCTCAGACCTGGATTCCCACTTGTACCATTGGGTGCTGGTGCACAGACTGACATGGCTAGCCTCCAGTCTTGGCACTCACAGGTAGGTTCTAAGGCCTGTCCCAACTGGCCTGTACCCACTCTGGCTTTCAACAATAAGTGCCTAGCCTATAGTAGTCTACCCCCAGATCTGGCTTTTATGTGACCCAATGGGTACTGTATCCTAACCTGACTTGTTCCAACCCCTTCTGGCTATCATGAGCACCAGCAGCTGCAGGAGCACAGCCCAATTTGGACTGCCCCCAGGCCCAGCCAACACACATGCCAATAGGTGATATAGCCTTGACCAGCCTGGTCTGCCCATATCTCAGCCTTCTTACTCAGCAGTGGGAGCTACAGCCAAGCAGGGGAATCCCCAGAGTTATCCTACCAGGCCAGTTCCTATGCCTGGGTCTTGCACGTGCTGGCAGCTGCTTCAGCCTGGCCTGGCACTGCCCATACCTGTTCTGCCTCTTGTGCATGTTAAAGCAAGCCCACTCCAGCCTTTCCCTAAACTTGGCTTACACAAATGCTGATACATGTTGCTGCCTTGCCTGATCTACCTCAATCCCAGCCCTGGTTCCCATGCTCCCTAATGGTAGAAACAGGATAGTAGGAGAGCTCTCCAAGTGCAAGTCCTTGTATGCACTGGCAGTTTCTGCAGCCTGTCCAATCCAGCCATCTCTCAACCCCAACCCCAACAAGTCAGGTGGGCTCCTGTAAGGTGGGTTCCAGTGTTATGCCTGGCTCAGCCCATCACTGCTTCTAGTGCTCTAGATAAACCAGCAGGTGCTAAATTCCCACAGCGGTAAGTTCACAATTCCCCTACGGAATCTAGTGTCACATTTGGTTCTTTTGTGTCTGGTTGGTCCTGCAGCCCAGTCTGATGTGGCTTACCATTTGCTCTGACACCCACAGGAAGGTAAGGTGGCTTAGCAAAAACAAGCATGCCCCCAACCCCAGCTTTTGCATGCACTAATGGGTTGCGGGTAATGTTACTTAGCCCAGACCAGGTCTCTCACATAGACAGGAGGTGTCTTGGCCTGACAAAGATGTGTCATTCCTTTGTGGTTTTGATTTGAAATTCCCTGATGGCTAGTGATATTGAGAATGTTTTCATTGTATGTTTTTCAGCCATTTGTATTTATTCTTTCAAAACTTGTATAGTGAAACCAGTTGCCCATATCTCAACTAGATTGGCAACGTGTTGTTGAGTCTTCTAGGTAGCTGATATATTCGGGATATTGATCCTTTATCAGATTTTGCAGATGCTCTTTTTTTATTCTGTTGAATGACCCTTCACTCCACTGGCCATTTCCTCACTGTGTAAAAGCTTCTGAGCCTGATATACATCCACTTGCTTATTTTTGTTTTTATTTCTTGTACTTTGTGAGTCTTATCCAAGAAGTTACCCCCTACATCAATGTCTTGGAGTGTATCACCTTCATTTTCTTTCAGTACCTTCATGGTATCAGATCTTAAGTGTAGGTATTTGAACTAGCTTGAATATATTCTTGTGTGAGATGAAAGGAATGGATGTAATTTCACTCTTTTGCATATGTAAATCCAGTTTTGCCAGCACCCACTGTTGATGAGATTCCCCTAATTCTAGTGTATAGTCTGGACACTTGTCAAGACAGAGCTGGTGTATACAGGTGTGTTACCTTCTGGACTCTAGTCTGTTGCATCAATCTAGTTATCTTTTTCTATGCCAGTATCATGCTTTTAAATTCTTACAGCTTTGTAGTATGCTTTGGAAACAGGTATTGTGATGTCTCTAGCTTGATCTTTCTTGATCAGGATTGCTTTGGCTGTTGTCTGTAAAAAATGTCATTGGTATTTTGCTAAGGATCGCATTGCATTTGTAGATGGCTTAAGTCGTCTGACATATTAATGATATTGATTCTTGAAATTCATGAGCGAAGAATGTTTTTTATGTAATTTTCATTTTAGAGATTTCTTATCTCTTAGTTCAGAGTTTTTCCTATGTATTTGATTTTTCTTGTAGCTATTGTGAATGGTATTTTTTTCACCATATCTTTTTCTGTTACTTCATAGTTAGTATTCAAAGAAGCTACAGTTTTTTGTATGGTTATATTGTAACCTTCCACTAAACTAAAATTCAGTTATCAACTCTAAAATTTTTTGGTGGAATGTTTATGATTTTCCTTGTACAATATCATGTCATCTGAAACATAGCTAACTTAACTTCCTCCTTTTCAATGTTGATGCACTTTATCTCTTCTCCTATTTAATTGCTCTTGCTCTTGCTAAAACTTCCATATTATAAACTGAATAAGAGTAGCCCAGGCCTTCAAACTAATGGTGTGATTTCAGATATTGGTGTTTTGTTGCTGTTCTTAATGCTGGCCTTAAGGCTTGATAGTATCAGTTCCATGTTTTATCTTTTATAGGTTCTGTGTTGAGCCTAGGAAATTAGTATATGTCCATATGACCCTAAATATAGGAGCCTACTCTAAATTTGCATCCCTACATCAATTCTTATTTACCTGCACCAAGGTCTTTCATTTGTCTAGATTCAAGTTCTGTTTGGTCTCAGCGCTTTCACCTACGCACCATCTTTTCATTCTTGGGATGCACCTAATAGCCCTTGGAGTGATTTTCTCTCCATTCCTGCTCATAAAGCAAGTTATAACTTACGTATGGCTTCATTAGAATGTCATTGTTCACCTTGTAATTAAAACTCAAATCATCGCAATGTGCTGTATTTATACGCCACATCTTTAACCACAGCAATATCTCAATTTTAATGATAGCTGTTTTCAAAATCACTCATTTAATATTTACCGTATTCACTGAAATGTAACTTAGAGAAGACAGAGGATTGAGTCATGGTCAAAAGCTGGTTTTTAAAATTGGATAGAAGTCCATTCATATATTTCTTTTTTCTGTCATGCAAAGGTGTTTGAGTTTTATCTTACAAGCAATGCAGAACTAATGAAAAAAAATTAAGCAAGGTAATTCATGCTCAAACTTTTATTTCAGTGAGGTCTTTATAGTTTCCCAATGGGATACACATCAGAAAGCTGTAAGATCAAAGGCAAAGAGACTAGGTAGGATTGAAATGAAGCAAGTACAGTATTGAAGGGCTAATACATAATGATGTTACAATAGGAAGCATATTTTAAAAGGTAGAATATGGAGCTGGTGATGTGTCATAGTGGCTTAAGCCTCTGCTGCTATCCTGGCATCCCACAAAGAAAAAAGTTTGAGTTACAGACACTCTGCTTCTGATGCAACTCCCTTCTTATGGCTTGGGGAATAAGAGGAAAATAGCTCTAGTCCCTGGCACCTAGACTTAAGTGGGAGTTCAAGAAGAAGCTACTGGTTCCTGGCCTTGGGTTGGTCTACCTCTGGTCATTGTGGCCAACTAGAGAGTAAACCAGCAGGTGGAAGATACCTTCTTGGTCTCTTTTTCTGTAACTCTGCCTTTCAAATAAAAATAACATAAATCTTTTTTAAGTAGAATAGAGAATCAATCAATATTTGGCTTCTCTGGAAAACAGGCTGAGTTGAGAATATGATTCATTAGTTTATTGTGGGATCATTGTCTGAGAAAAGAAGGGAAGGAAGTGAATTGGACAGAGAAATCAGGTGTGGTGCAAGAATCCTCAGTAATGCTCAGCTTACTGTAGCCTGAACTCTGGGACTGCCCAGGTCCCTTGGAGTTCATCTTGGTTGGGATTTCAATTGGGATTTATTCCCTACTGAGAGTTTTCTGCTGGTAGCTCAGTCAGTAGCTGGAATGATCACCTGAGTAGAACATGGCAGTGTGTCACAGGCTTCTATTAATGGAAGAAAACAGAGAGGAATGTATTAAAGATAATAAGATTCAGAACTTGAAGCCTGTAGTAAACATTTAACTGAGAGATTAAGACTCTCATGTTCCATATAGGAGTTCCTGGCTCCAGTTCCCGATTTCAACTCCTGACCCTGCTTCCTGCTAATGCATATCCTGGGAGGCAGCAAAACTGGCTCAAGTGACTTAAATTCTGCCAGCTCCCTTGGAGGCCTGGATGCCTGACTCCCAATTTTGGCTCTGCCCAGTTCTGGCTGGTATGGACATCCGGGGAGTAAATTAGCACATGTGATTTCTGTCTGTTTCCTTGCCTCCAAATAAGAACATTATCAACCTGGGGGCAGTAGAAGTGGAGGCCATGTGTGACATTTTATAGTGACTTTGTGAATGAATAGAATGTGTGTGTGTGTGTGTGTGTGTGTGTGTGTGTGTGTGTGCAGACAGACATATGTGTAGAAACAAGGAAAACCAAAAATACGGTTAAGGGCATCTATAGACAAAGGTTGTGGTTATGAGCAGTTAGAGAAATAGCAAACCCAATACTATAACAAAAGGGAATTAAACATATATTAATACATTTTTTTCCTGGTGCCTGAGCTGGACCATATATTTTACGTGCACTATGTAAACACAACATTCCAAACAGCCATTTGACAGTGATATGCTGTCTCTAGTTTTATAGAATAGGTGATTTTGAGAGATTTGGAAATATGCCCAAATGATAGTTTCTGCATCTAGGCAAGATAAACATTTCTAAAAGAAACATTCTTCTACAATATATAAGATTATAGCACATTATTGACACATTTGCCAAAAATACAAGCAAGCAAGCAAGCAAAAAAAAAAAAAAAATGACAGTGTTTCTTAAAGGAAGCAGTTAGCATGTACAAGAGGTCTAACTTTTCTAGTGAGGTTTTAGTGGGCATGTTTATAATGTGAAGCAGACTTCATTGTGTGCAACAGTGGAAAATAGTAATGGATTTAAAAATGTATGGGGGAACGCACAGTGGAAAATACAGTACAGGGAGTTTTTTAAATTTTATTTTTATTGGAAAGTCAGATACACAGAGAGAAAAAACAAAGAGCAAGATCTTCCGTCCGTTGATTCACACTCCAAGTGGCCACAATGGCCAGAGATGAGCCAATCCTAAGCCAGAAGCCTGGAGCTTCTTCTGAGTCTTCCTTGTGAGTGCAACATCCCAAGGCTTTGGGCCATCCTTGACTGCTTTCTCAGGCCACAAGCAGGGGCTGGATGGGAAGCAGGACACTGGGAGTAGAACTGGCACCCATATGAAATCGTGGTGCATGCAAGGCGAGGACTTTAGCCATTAAGCTACCACACTAGGCCCAGTACTGGAATGTTTAAGTGGATGATAACTGAGTTTATTTCCCAAAGAACAACTCAGAGAGAGGAAGACAGTGGAGTTGCAATGAAACTGGGAATTGTCAGTGAAGTATGGTCTCTGAAAGAGGTAGACAGGGATTAGTTTCAAATTATAATTGGAAGGAAAGCACCATGGTACCCTAAAGTTAAAGAATGAAAAGTGAGTTGGCATTGAGAATTTGTCTTGGCTATGAGAAGAAGAAAATACATGTCTATGTTATTTTTCCCCAATTCTTTCTGTGTAAAAAATACACCTCTAACTCTTCAGCAAATAGATTCCCTCACTTGTGTTTGCTTGTAATATAGAACAGGTAGAAATTAAAACATCTTAAAAAGAACAACGAATTTGGAACTCCCAGGACATAATGGAGATGGGAATAAAAATGATATGGAATGGGGAAGAGGAAGTAGAATGAGATGCTGGAAGGTACAACTCACAGGAATGTTGGCAAATCCTGTCAGGGTAGAATGAGTAACTCTAAGTCTGAATAATCCAGAACAAAAGGCCATGAAAATCCTTTATCTAGGTTTGAAGTTAGGAATCTGACAACCATGCATGCATTATCTGTGTATTCAATGATTCATATTCCCTAGACCGTCCCTTGAAAACTCATTGTCTTCCACATTTCTAATTCAATTAAAACTATTTTAAAATTTGCATGATATCAAATTATCCACTAGTTCTTCAGGTGGTGTAACAGGAGATCCTATTATTTGTGTTTTGTATATTTGCCTTCAAGGAGGATGTTTACCCTTAGAACACATTTGTTTCCATGGTAAATGAAAGAGAACCATTCTCAGTGTCCATATTTGTCCCTCCTTTCTCCCAGTGGTAGTAAAGTTGAAACGGACGCAACCCAATTCTGTTTGCTTTAAAAACTGTGGAAGAGGTAACAATATCAGCTTTCAGATGATCCCTATTCATAAGAAAATTTTTCAAAACAAGTCTCTTTTGCTGAGAAATCAGATATATAGAAGCAGTAAGGTGAATTCTTAGAGGCCCAGGTTTGTCCCTGAATTAGTGATCATAGAGTGAGTCTTTCACGTTCTGAATTTGATGTACAAAGAATTTAAATCTGATGGCTTTGAAGTCACCTTATAGCTCTAAAATTTGTTGTCTGAATTTTAAGTAATTACAAGCAGGGCCAGTTTCATATTGTTTGTTAAAAACAAAATGTGAACTTTTAGCTGTGATATATTTTGTGTATTTCAAGCTACCTCTCAGGAAATATGTAATGAAAGTTTACATGTCAAATATTATTTCCACAGAGTCAAGTGTTGCTTAATAGTTAATTATGCAATTCAAATCAAGTATAGGGAGTGGTTCTCTATTAATTTACTTTCTATATCCTAAAAATAAGGTGCAAATGCTGAGCTTCTGGATTAGGGAATCTCCTAAGAATCAATAATTATTTATTTATGAATTTCTTATTTAAAAGGCAAAGGAAGAGAAAGTGAAAAAACAGATATTCCATCCAATGGTTCTTGCTTCAAACGTTGTCAACAGTCACAGGTAGGCCATTCAGAAACCAGGAGCTGAAAATTCAATCAACATCTCTCATGGGGGTACAAAGATCCAACTACCTACGCTTTCTGCTTCTGCGGGTTGCACACTAGCAGGAAGGTGATATTAGAAATGCAGGCAGGATTCAAAGCCAGGCACTCCAATAGGACTCTCAAGCATCCCAGCTAGTGTCTCAACTGCTATGCCAAGCACCGGCCCTTTAGAGCAAGTATTAAAACCAATAATTAAGCATGACTCCTAGCCAAACATCTTTATTAAAAGCATAACTGATGAACCATATCAAGGAAAGGTGGTTTCTGCTAGAAGAAAGCAATGGCCTGCATCCCAGATGATTTTTCATTGTACCTCAATGAAGTGACAGGCTTTTGGCATTGGCTTCAGTTGTGGCTTAGCACATATTTATATTTTTACAACACAGTGATTTTTAGACAGGAAGTTTTCAATGCTGTAATTAGTAATCTACAATGGAAGCTTTGAAACTTAATTACAGCATTACTAAGACAATAATAATATGAGAAACACTAAAGTTGAATGCAGTTTTTCTTGACACACCACTGTCTACCTTCTTATTGGCTGGGAAACAATTACGTATGACTAGTAAATAACCCATAGAGTAACAAATGGATGTGTACCAAGACAGCTTTCATTTACAACAGGTACTTCTAGTTAGGCCAAGTTCAGTCATTGTTGTTGATTGGACTAAAATGTAAAGGGCAGAAGCAGCACAGAGAATATCATTTGAGACGGTTCTAGACTTCCCAGCTCTCCATATTCTGTCTTCAGCGTCTTCAATCATTCCAGAATAGACTAGTCTGCAAAATCAAAGTCATGGCGTTTTATCCACTGCAGATTGCTGGGCTGGTTCTTGGGTTCTTCGGCCTTGTTGGGACTCTTGCCACAACCCTACTGCCTCAGTGGAGAGTGTCTGCGTTCATTGGCAGCAACATTATTGTCTTCGAAAGGATCTGGGAAGGGCTTTGGATGAACTGCGTCCGACAAGGCAAGGTCAGGTTGCAGTGTAAGTTCTATGGTTCCTTGCTGGCTCTGCCACCCGTCCTGGAAGCATCACGCGCACTCATGTGTGTGGCTGTTGCTCTGTCCTTGATTGCTTTGATTCTTGGCATCTGTGGCATGAGGCAGATCCAGTGTACAGGCTCTAACGAGAAGGCTAAAGTGTACCTTCTGGGTGCTTCTGGAGTTCTCTTCATCCTGACGGGCATCCTTGTTCTGATTCCAGTGTGCTGGACAGCCAATATCATCATCAGGGATTTCTACAACCCAGCCGTCCCCGTACCTCAGAAACGAGAGCTGGGAGCAGCACTCTTTCTCGGCTGGGCAAGCGCTGCTGTGCTTTTCATTGGAGGATGTCTTCTCTGTGGCTTTTTCTGCTGCAATAGAAAGGAGCAAAGACCAGGATGCCTGACGCCAACGCACTGTGTGCCTCACACAGACAAGCAAAGGAACGCGACCCATGACCCTCACACAGACAATCAAAGGAACACGACCCGTGAGCCCCATATGGGCAGGCAAAGGAACGAGATGGCAAATAATAAGACCACCAGTTACGTCTAGTATTTGCTTTTGTCACCAAATATGGATAAGACAAATGAATTTTAGAATTTTCTGCAAGAAACTGTAAGTACAACAGTCAGAACTTGCTCATGACCAGATATAAATTGGGATGGAAACGTGTAATCTGTCATGGAAGAAGACCTGACTTACTTGGATGTTTTAACCTTATATGGATCACAGACACCCAGTATTGTTGGATTCAATCTCTGTATAATTTGTGAAGTTTAAAACCAATATGTTCAACAAGTGTTTTCAGAAGTCCAATGAGAAGCTACTCTTTTATGACCATCATAATTATCCGGTGAGGAATCTAAAATTAAATTTGAAAATCCAGAGCAATAAGATTTGGACTCTATGTTTGGTATACGCTTGCAATGGGGGAATCTCAACTGAACTTGAGCTGTGGTTATGCAACAAGGTGGAGGAATCCACCATGGTGGGAGGGTTTGGGGAGGGGTGGGGAGAACCCAAGTATCTATGTAACTGTGTCACATAATACAATGTAATTAATGAAGTTAAATAATAAATAATTAAAAAAAAGATATATATTCTAAAATATAACCTACCAATTTTTCTTCAACTTTTGCTGCTACTCAGTAAAAATTAAGTTCTAACTTTTTGGAAACTACTTATCCAAACTATGTACTGACTTTTAAGCACTAGTTATCCTGTTGACTCCAGACATAAAATTACCGTTATAGTTACATTTATCAAATTATGCAAATGTCCATCCATTTAAATGGTTTCTTTTTACTGTAAGAAACTTAACCAAATGAGAAAATTGACATTTTTAGATAAAAAGTAACACTCATTTGTCAAATCATTTAAACAAGTGTATTTAAAGCATCTAATTAATGCAGTCAAACTTTATAAGAATTATAGAAGCAAGGTAAATCAATATATTTTCACAGCCTACGATTTGTAAACTCAAGCAAAATGTGTAACTATGTTTCTGAAAATCACAGTAACTGAGTTCTCATGGAGGGGAGATACAGTCCCAATTGCAGAATTAAGGTTTGTGTGTTGAAGGAACTTGTTTTTGATATTTGTTTTATTCTTTACTTATTTTATATGTCTAAACATGTAAAGCAACATGAAGAATCAAGGTAGTGATTCAGCCAATTAGTAAGGCTTAAATAAATACCTCCCTTTTTCAAAAAATCCTCCAATCAACAAATAGGTATAAAGAAGGCACCTTTTTGGCTGGAATGGTATGTGTCATTTTCTGAATTCTTCACTTCCATAATTATCAGGCCTGGAATCTGCAGGTCAGGGCCAGCACAGTGGCTTATAAGGTTAAGCCTGCTCCTGCACTGCCAGCATCTCGTATGGGCTCTGCTTTCAGCCTTGGCTGTTCCACTTCTGATCTGGCTCCCTAACAATGTGCCCGGGAGAGTCCCAGAAGATGGGCCCCTTAGGAGCTTGAGCTTATGCTGAAAACTTTGAAGAAGCTCTTATTTCCTGGCTTCAAATCATCCCAGCTGTGGCCTTTCAGCCATTTGGGGAGTGAAACAGCAGATGAAAGCTCTCTCTCTCTCTCTCTCTCACTCTCTGTTTTTCCCTTTAACTCTGCCTTTCAAATAAAATTAAGTAAACCTACAAAAAAAAAAAAAGTGAGAATTCGAGGGACTGCAGGGGCAGAGGATGTTTGTAATGCAAAACTATTTCTGTGGACTATTTTTGAACAGCTCCACTATCTTGTAAATTGATCAGCTTTTCTGTGTTTGATTGTGACTCTTCACATGTAGTGTCTATTTTGTAATATGTATTTAAGATATGGTATATAATTGTGTCGAAATGACTAACTTTTTGGTAAATATTTATTGCATGCTTATTTTTATTATAATTTGATAATAAAAGTTGTATATTGAAATGACGCTGGTATATTCGACTGCACTATAAACATGAAAACTACATTTTTCTGCTCAACAAGTCATCTAGTGACGCCGAAACATTAAATCGGATCATTTAACACTACGTGTGGTTGTCAAACTCCACAGTCTACAAGCCATCAGTGAGGTTTTAGTAAGCCATATCCTTGGTGCTGTAAAACTGTACTGAACAATTAATAATACTTCAGTGTTAATGACCACATAAATGTAATTGTACTTAAGTAATAATAAAAATGATAAAACAGTGACTTACATGTGTTTTTCCTTCGATTGTTGTCTTTTCAGACTTCACTTGGAATGTCTAATACTAAGAATGTTGAGTAGTCATTTATCATGTGCAGTCAAATAATAAGCCATCAATCAGGCAAGATACGTGCTGAAAAGTTGTCATGGAATCATTTGTCTTACTGTTTGGCCCACGTGGAACTAATTAGCTTTCCAAGCATCAGTTTCTAAGACTCAGTAAGAAAGGTTGTTCTACTTTAGAGGATCATAAAAGGTCTCATTCCAGGAAGAATCATAAGACAACAATAGCTATTGAATAATTTTCTCCCATTCAGCAATAAAAATGAACACCTTTCAATGGATTTCAAGGTGCATTATGAGTGTATATTTCATGTCACAAGTTCAGACCTGAACAAATGGATCTTTACTCTTTGCAATGCATCTTAAGTACAGTTTACTTTCCCACATTTAGCTCTTGGATCTTCTGTAAAGTAAGCAGTGCTCTCATTGGTAGGTTCTGAAGAGCATCCTTCTGCACAGGAGCCTGTCCTGTGGTCCTTTCAGGCTCCTTACACTGGAATTTCTGGTATTCCTGGGCATCCTTTATCAGAGGGTCTAATTATGTGATGATTGGATCAATGCATTTAAACTCTTCGTTTATTAAAACATTTGTGGGTGTTAAGAGTATGTTTCAATTTTTCAGATTGTGTCTGAATACCATCTGTGCTATAGCAAGATGAGGGAACTAGCCCTGTTTTATGCTCACCACCACAATTCTCATCTCGCCTGGGCAAACTTTTACATAATTTTGTAGAGGCTTTCAGAAGCAAGCATGCATTAAGACAGAAATTATTACAGGGGTATTTTGGCTTTTGCTTTTGATTTTACTACATGCTTAGTGAAATACATTGCTGACCACCTTCTGGGATGAGAATCAATGAAAGGAGGAAAATACAAGAGAGGGAAAATTAACATGTTATCCAACCACATGTGATTAAAGATGTTCTAATATTATATATCTGTTTTATGACTTACCAGTTTAGTTAAATGCACATCAACAATATTTGTTATTCATAATATTATAATGTATTTAAGCACATTTTGGTGCTACTCTTGCTCTTCACAATGTAAAAAGTGCACTTGTCACTATCCGCACTTTAACCAAAAGGTGTGCATGACTTTACTAACCTGTTTCCATGGACAGCATGAGGAACTTAATAACTCAGTAGTGGTCTTAGGAATTATCAGTAAATATTTGTCAGGATCCTTCAAACTTTTTGAGGGAGACTGAACTATTTGATAAGTGATAACTTTATTGCAGTGCAAAAAATGTAAATCAGACATTTTTTTCATAATAAATTTCGTGAGTATACACTTTATAGTGGCTAGGATTTTTTTGGGGGGATACCATTATCTTAGTCCCTCAAGGAAGAAATGAAGCCATACAAGAGCGCTCTCTCTCTCTCTCTCTCTCTCTCTCTCTCTCTCTCTCTCTTTTTTCTCGAAGGCATCAAGGCTGAAGAGGTCATAGACAACATGTAGTATGGCTCAGTCAGAACTATCTTCTCGACATGAGAAGTTATGTTAAATGACGTCCTTGGAAGAGGTAAAATAATAAACTGAGCTAAGACAGACTTGAAATCAGTGGTCTTTGGGACAGGCCTATTATCAACTTCCCAGCCCAGTTCTTGGGACTGGAGCCCTGGTAAGTAATGCATTTGAGAGTTCAAGGGTAGAAGTGATCTAGATCCTGATTCCTGTGGAGCTGACAAGGTTAATGAGGCTTTCCCAGTACCTTCATGCACAGGGGATTAAAAGGTGCATCTGTGGTCCGAAAAGCTAAAAGATAATTTTGTCAAGTTCCCCATAGCTACAACTCAATGGAAATCAAAGAATATTTCCAATCTACATAAAGGGGACCTAGACTCAAAGACAGGGAGTTAGGGTCGGCATTTAGTTCAACAGTTAAGGCACTATTTGGAATGTTTTCACTTCATATCACAGTATTTGGCATACAGTTCTCACTCTATTCACAATTCCATCTTTCCGTAAATGTGCATCCTGTAGACAGCAGGAACTTTCATGGGAGACTTGGATTGAATTCCTGGCTTCTGGTTTTGGTCTGGAAAAACCCTCACCATTACAGACCCCTGAGGGGCATGGACCAGTAGAAGAAAGCTCTTTCTGTTTCTCCTTCTCAAAGAAATAAAGTTAACATTTCAGATGAGATCTAGTCATCAGGACTGGGTAAGTAAGCATCAGAAATGCACCCTGGGCATTAGGTGGCCCTTTCCCGGCCCATTTTCCAATCCTCGACCTTCCTTTGCTCTAATTTTTGTCCAATAAAAACACATACCTAAGAACTTGCAAAGTTGTGCAAGGAGCTGGCAATGAGAGAGTCCTCCCCAGGTACAGGCAGTAAGAGAGTATTCCATGTATAAATTATTAAAGTCATAAAATAAAACCAGGCAGGGTCAGTGCTATGGTTCATGAGGTGCATCCCGGTCCTGTGAAGCCAGTAGCCCATCAGGGCTCCAGCTTATGTATTGGCTGCTCCACTTCTGATCCTTCTTCCTGCTGATAGCTTGAAAAAGAAGCAGAGGATTGCTCAAGGTTTTGGGCCCTTACACTCACTTAGAAGACCCAGAGGAAGATCCTACCTTCTGGCTTCAGACTAGCCCATCTCTTGCCATTGTAGCCATCTGGGGTATGAGCCAGAGGCTAGAAGACCTTCTCCCTTTTTCTTCTCTCTCTGTAAAGTCTGCCTTTCAAATAAAAATAAATAAATCTTAAAAAACAAATAAAACCAGATGAATATGAGATCTATTATTTAGTATGGCCACTTGATGATTTTTCTGGACAATTTTTGATGGCAAAAGATTGATAATATAAAATAAAATGTGTGGGCCCGGCACAGTAGCCTAGTGGCTAAACTCACCTTGCATGCACAGGATCCCATACGGGTGCCGGTTCATGACCTAGCAACTCTGCTGCCCATCCATCTCCATGCTTGTGGCCTGGGAAAGCAGTTGAGGATGGCCCCAAACACTGGGACTCTGTACCCGCATGGGAGACCTAGAAGAGGCTCTGGGCTCCTGGTTTTGGATATGCTCTCCTCTGGCCGTTGCGGCCACTTGGGGAGTGAATCTTTGGATGGAAGATCTTCCTTTCTGTCGATCCTCTCTGTATTTCTGACTTTGCAATTTAACAAATATTAAAAAACAAATAAAATTTATTAGCTATATTTCAGAGTTTCAAATCTATTTAAATGACAAAATGTTTACTTAACAGTCATAAAAAGTGGCATATTTATTGCTCAGTATATGTATCTTTCTTTTTAGAGATTTATTTATTTTTACTGCAAAGGCAGATTTATAGTCAGAATGAGACACAGAGTGAAAGATCTCTCGCTGGTTCACTCCCCAAAAGGGTGCAACATCCCGAGCTTTGATGATACTAAGCCAGGAGCCAGGAATCTCCTCTGAGTTTTCCATGTTGGTGCAGATTCTCAAGGACTACAAACAGAGCCATTTTGGAAGTAGAGCAACTGGGACCTAAACTGGCAACCACAGAAGATGCCAGAGCTTCCAGAAGGATGGTTAGCTTGTTGGGATGTTGTGTCAGCCCACAAGTATGTATTTTACATAGGAGATGGTAAGAAATGAAGGGTTGTAAGTTCTAAATAATCAGACTGACAGATGTTCAGCAATGTCATGAGCTTAAATGTGTACCAGGTTGACATAATTTTTCTTGTCTTGTAAGTGCAGGGGGAAATCAGTATGTAAAGATACAAGGAAAAGAACCATCTCTCCAGCCAAGGACAGAGGACTGCAACAGAACCTCCACTTCACAACCCTCAGAAAGTACTAACTCTGTTGATGCTTTGAGCTCCCACTTCGACGGCTGCAGAAACATGAAACAGTAACACCACGTGTAAGACTCCCTGCTTAGGGGACAGTGTGCTATCAAACAAAGGCGATAAGATATGTAGATGATGGTAGGTTGATAAAGATGTGAAGCATGGGTAACACTTAAAGGATTGATAGACACATGATAAATGATAAATAGGTGATTTACAGCAGGTGATAAATAGAAATGTGACAGCAAATGATGTTACAAGTAGGTGGCAGGTAGATAACTGATTATGAAAATGATGCATGGCATAAAGATAGATGATAGACAATAAATGATTAATAAATATAATAGTGAAATAGATGATGGCTAGGAAGATAAAGGCTGTTTATACTACAAATGAACAGTTACATGTAATCTATGCAACAGTAGTATCGGAATATCTGGGATCTCCTTCTGTTTATGTACTTATTCTTTTCTTATAAACGTTAATCAAGCATTTTTTTCTAAGTTTCAACTTCAGAGAAGTATGTTTTTAAAATAATCTGTATTCAGCCACTCTGTCTTACTGTATTAATTTTTAAAATTTAAATCACATTCCTTTTTGCAATACAATAAGAAAAGTGAAACCACTCAAGTTTCTGACTTCACATTTTGTGCTACAGGAAACTTGAGAACCAAAGCGTCCACTAACCAGTTCAAGGACATCTCACCAGAATCTGCTTAATGTCTATAAGGAACAAAGCTGTTTGTTATAGGATAAAAAATAAAATAGGCTCACCTGCAATATATTCTTTTTCTAATTTATGACACAGTTTAATAGGCACTGAGATCTCCCTTGCCTTTCCCTAAGCCCCTTTCCCTCCCCACTATTCCCCCTTCCAGGCTTACAATAGGTGTCTTTCATGAGTTTCCACATAAGTCCATCATACTGCCCCTGAAGTGTCTCCCAAAAATGTAGGAAATTATCAGCCATTTCGCTGTGAGTCCATCCCTCCACTGTTTGCACTGGGACATACCTCTCTCTGTTTTCACCTATGAATATACTTATTTCTGCCACACTTCCACTATGCAACCCCTCATGTATAGTCTACCATGGGAGAACAAATACTGAAGTTTCATTCCCATGAAGTTAACACACTTGTAACAAAGGTATCAATGTGACATTAGGGTGGTGAAAACGAGTGTCCAACATCTTCCTGTACGAGTAAATGCCAGAGTGTGTTCCAATCAGTTTTAATGAAAACACTTTAAGGACTAGATTATCATTACTTATGGACAGTAGCAACAACAGTAGTATGAGGGACATTGACGATCTCAGGTGATTACAAGTCATCAGTCTTATATGGATGATTGCTCCTCTTACAGGAGGAGACACATTAAAACATTATTTCTGGTTTGGATAAACCACTAACAATTTTTCCCAAACTGCTGGGTCCACTTTGCACTTGCTAGAGTTGGTTAAAAGGACACGCTAGTGAGACATTGGAGGGAAAGTTATGTGTTTTCCCTTCATCCTGTTTTGAGAGATGGCCTCTGTGTTGCGTCTGTTCTTGATTCCCTGACTCTTTGGCATCACATGGGCCCAGCTGCTGCCAGAGAGCCTATCTTTTGGGTCCAGCAAGCCTTCTTGTCCTTTTACTCTGTCATCAACAGGCAACAAGCAACTTTCACCTGTGTTTGGTATCTAGGAGGCTCCACAGCCCTCTTTTTGTTTGCTCAACTCTCCCAATACCTTCTGTAACCCATTCCCAAGCCCATTAATGTGAATATTTTGAATGAATATTTAGATTTTTATTTTCCTAACAGCCCTGACAGATGTAATAACTGAAAGTAATCATGAAATAAGGGCATGTCAGCAGAAGTTTAAGTATCACATCAATGACTAGAACATAGGAACAACTCTGAAAAAATGTGGAACACTCCACTTATTAAGTCTCTATTGTGCAGAAACTTAAAACAGAAATCAAGTTCAGTTTTTAAGAATATGTGATGTTTGGGCTCGGCAGTGTGGCCTAGTGGCTAAGGTCCTCGCCTTGATCCCATATGGCCGCTGGTTCTAATCCCGGCAGCTCCACTTCCTCTCTATCTCTCCTCCTCTCAGTATATCTGACTTTGTAATAAAAATTAAAAAAAAATAAATCTTTAAAAAAAAAAGAATATGTGATGTTTGAATGTCCAAGGACCTAGCATTGAGATGCTCAATGTTTTCTTAGAGAGTGAATGGA
Source organism: Ochotona princeps (assembly GCF_030435755.1). NCBI lineage: Eukaryota > Metazoa > Chordata > Mammalia > Lagomorpha > Ochotonidae > Ochotona > Ochotona princeps. The sequence goes on from NC_080834.1 coordinate 37,338,632, forward strand.
TACGTAAATGAAGAAAATATGAAAAGGAAAATGCAAGATGAAACATCTAAGAAACATCAAAAGCTCAATTCTTAAATGGTTCTAAGGGGATTTTACTTTTAGAATTCATTTAGCATGACTAGAGCCAAAAAAAAAAAAAATAGCTACTTGATACAGCAGTACTCTCCACTAAGTGATTATTGCAAACAAAATATAATACAAAGAAAATACCTTTGTATAAGCCAAATATATACTCTGGATTCAGATTACAATTTGGCAAAGCTCAGAATTTGCATGGAGAAATGAACAATAATATAAATATATAAAAATATATACATAAAATGTATAGAAGACAAAGCAAATAATAGACATGACTATAGCAAACTATATGAAAATGTTGTGCAATGGTGACCATTAACTATGACTGTTATGACGACTCTCACACACTCTGAACAGCAAAACTCATTGTAGATATGGATTTGGTGTAAATAAATTTGTTCAATGGACTCTGTTGAAACTGGTAGGTGTCAAATAATAACAGAGAAACAAAAGCTCAGAAGATGGTTGAGCACCGAGAAGGGGCATTAAAAACAAAGAGTTTAAACAAACAGAAAAGAAGTAACCAGAGGAGAAGAGTCTGGTAATGAGAAGACAATTCCTATGAGAACAGTGACAAAAGAAGGGAAATTTTTATTTTTACCATGTGCATAGTAATTCTTAAAACATTGACATTTCTTTGATAATAAACATATTGGATATGGCATTATTGCTGTTTTTTGAACCCTTCCCCATCCTCTCCTTCTGTCTGAAGCACATAACTTTGTTGAAATCACCGAACTATAAATAGTCATGGAACCCAATCATGGAAAGCAACCAGAAGTCTCCACTGTGAAGGATCATGGGGACCCAGAGTGATAAACCACATCAACTAATTCTCCCTTGCCTAAGGCATGCCTAATTCAGGGCTCCATTCTATTGCTAACTCCCCAAGCTCAACTCTGCTTGCCCCTGGAAAGATCTGCTGGTTCACTTTTTACACACCTTCTCTGTCATCTGCTATTATTACTGATCATTTAATGCCTCATCTTCGCTTTGTCTTCTGCCAGCTTTGAGTTTTCATTCATAGTTTCATTTTACACCTTTCAAAAACAACAATAACCAAATCCTCTGTTGATACCAGACTGAAAATACTGGTATTAGTTCAATCTCAATATTTGACTTAATAATGTTACTACCGTGTTCTATTTTCCCGTTTTGACACATGTACTTATTTATTTTGGTAAATCATTGTTAAGAACTCTGCCCTTTGGGACTTTTACAGAGGCACTGCCTTCAGATTCCACTCTCGATCTCTATATCCCACACAGTTATCTCCTAGATTACCTCCGAGTTACCTAACTCCTGTGTCTCGACTGTCAGTGAAGGGCAAACAGATTAGCAGAAACGGCAGCAGAGTTCATCATGTAACTCCTTCATCCAACTGTGACTTACTTCTACATACAAATGTGGAGAAGGAATAAGTATTTTATCAGGTTCTATTTGCCTACTATTAAACTAATGACAAGCAGGTAATATAAAATCCAACTATATAACCGTATTTAAATTAAACTGTACTCACGAGTAAATGTTTAAGGAGAGTCAACTCAGCAGTTGTTATTTTATTTCATGAGTTTTTGAACAGTGGATGTTCAAAGACATTACTTAACCTTCCCAAGTACACAAACTGAGTCCACCGTTTCTCACAGGATGTATCATTATGTCCGGAAGAGCTTGCTTTTTCATTAATAATTCCCTCCCTCCCCCAAAGAAGGAGGATACAAACCACTCTCTGCATGGGAGGGCTACTCTGAAGATAAAATGAGGTGGCACCTGTGAAACCAGTTTAATCCTAAAGTAGTCTGTAAATGTGTTACATAATTACTGTTATTACCGAAGAGCAGTCCAAATTTTAAGGTCTTTAGAGTTGGTTGGTTTTTCCTATGCATAACACATTTCACTTGTAAACCCTGTGGATCTTAAACATTGGTATAAATAATGTTCATTATGTTTTCCTTGACTTTATGTTGCACATATATTTTGCTTTACTACACTGAGTGGCGTGATTCAGTTAGCCTTTAAGATATGGGTAATTGTACATCCTGATTTCGCTCATGTGTTCATAGAATAAAAATTAATTCACTCCCTTTTTCTGTCTGAAATCCAAGTTAAGAAAAAAAATTTCATTGTTCGTTAGGATCTTTTTAGTCAACTCTGATATGGTCTTTGTCATCTGTACCCTCACTTTGGTCTAAAAGAATGCTACACACTAGATGACAATAACTTTTCAAAAAAATTTCTTTTCATAAATTGAGAGCTGATTTACTCAATTTCACAGTTATACTTCTAAGAAGACAATGATACTTCCCTTTCTATCCCAACTCTTCTCCTAATTCTGCATTTCTTCTTTTTTAATTTTCATAAAATCATAACTTTAGTCTACTTCATAATTACAGTTTTAATGTCCCACCACAATAATGTTCAAAAATAACAGAACAAGAAGTTATACAAGAATATAAACAAGGGCTAAATAAAACAATCATATCACAAGATGTTCATTTCACTTCTATACCTATATTTGTATTCTCTCTTAACCACACATATCAGAGAAAAAAAATATAATAATGACCCTTTGGGGGATGACTTATTTCAGCAACAATATTGGCTTCCAGTTACATCTATTTAATTGCAAATGACAGGATTTTTCTACTTTTTATGGCTGAGCAGTTTTGTATAGAGCACGTATCCCACTTTTTGAAAAGATGTATGTATTGTATGTATGTATGCATGTATGGAAAGGCAGATGTACAGAAAGAACAGCATACAGAGAGAAAGATCTTTCTTCCACTGGTTCACTACCGAAATAGCCACAATGGGCAGTGCTGAGCTGATCCAAAACCAGGAACCAGGAGCAAGGAGCTTCTTCCAGGTCTCCTGCATGGGTGCAAGATCCAATAACCTGGGCCGTCTTCTACTGCCTCCCCGGCCACAATCGGGTGCTAGATGGGAAGTGGAGCAGCTGAGATGGGAACTGGCATCTATATAAGATCCTGGCAGTTACAGTGGCAAGGATTTTAGCCACTGAGCCATCAAGCCAGACCCTATATACCACATTTTTATCTATTTTCAATTGATGCATACATATCTGGGTTGATTCCACATCTTAACTATTTTGAATTAATCTGAAATCAATTGCTACTTCCGTGTACTACTGAGATGGGCTCCTTGACCCTCTTCTTCTTGTGAATCCTTCTATCCATTTGTGCTCCACACAGAAGGATGGGGTCTGATTGCCAACCACGACTAATATCATTTCACTTTGTTCGTTAGAGTTATCATATGCTTCATCAATAACTGCAGTCTATTTCCTAGGACTGATGAAATTGGGTCTATCCTCATAACGTGTTCTAAGCAACGCCATGTAAGGAAAGTGATGCAGAAAGAAAATTACTGAAACTACATCACGTCAAAAAGCTTTGGCACAGAAAAAAAGATAGTAAACAAAATCAAAAGACTGCCTACAGAATGGAGAAGATATTTACAAACTACAAAGGCCCAAAAGGTAAATGTCTAAATTGTGCAAAGAGTCCATGCAACTCATCAGTGGAAAAAAAAACTATTTACATGAAGAATGCACAAAGATTTGACCAAAGAAGAAGAAGACATACCAATGACCAATGGTTTATGTAAAGGTGTTCAACACCAATAATCAAAATCTACAAGAATATCACCCCATATCTGTTAGGATAGCTATTATCCACAGGAAAAAAGCTAGAAAGTATTACCAATGGATTGAAGAAAAAAAAATCTTTATACACTGTTGATGGGATTTAAAATTAGTTAGTCATTGTAAAAACTAAAATAGAGATTACTCAAAAAAGTTAATAACAGTGGACTATCATTGTGGCATAGTAGCTTAAGTCACCACCTGCAATGCAGGTCTTCCTTTTGAACTCTGATTCATTTCCCAGCTTTACCTCTTGTGATCCAGCTCCCTGGTAATGTGCCTGAGAAAACAGGAGAAGGTGGCCCAAGTACTAGGGCCCCTCTCACCATGTTAAAGTCCTAGATGAAACTCTTGGCTCCTGGCTTTGACCTGGTCCAGCCTCATCCACTGTGGCCATTTGAGCAGTGAACCAGCAGAATAAAGATTCTCTCTCTCTCTCTCTCTCTGCCTCTCTCTCTCTCACACACACACATATATACACACAGTGCCTTTTGCCTTTTAAATAAATAAGTGTGTACCAAATTTAAAATCAGAACTATCTTACAGTACAGCAATTTTTTGTTCGTAGGGTTATATACCCAAAGGAAATGATAACAGTGTCTTGGAGAAATATCTGTCCCAAGGCTTTTGTAGCTTTACTCAAAATAGCCAAGAAATGGAAACAATCAAACTGTCTGATAGATGAGTAGATAATGTTATATATAACTATTATTCATGCACAAAAGTAAATCTCCAATTTATGACAGCATGGGTCTACCTGGAGGAAATTATGCCAAGTGAAATTAGTCAGACAGAAAATAAGTATTGCATATTCTATGTGGGATACAAGAAAGTCAAACATAAAGAAACAGAGAGGAGGATGCTGTTTATGGGAACTATGGCAAGGGTAAATGAGAAGACGTTGGTCATAGGGTATGCATTTTAGCTATAAAATAAATCGTTACAGGGCTCTGATATAAAAGAACACTTGAAAAATTGTGTGATAAATGAAATTAAAAGATAAATTTGCTAGGTGTCAAAAATTGAAACCCTTGACTTTTTTCATAAAATTCATCTTCCACGAACTCTTTGAAGACATTTCATACATCATAGAAAATATAATTCATAATTCCATATTCTTTACTTGAAGTTGCTGAAATAGTTGATTGTAAATGCTGTGTAAGGAACCAGCAGAGTGGCACATTGGGTTAAGCCATCCATATGACGGCAGGATTTGATACAAGTGACAGTTTGAGACCCAGTGTATATCTCTTTTTAAAAAAAATTACTGCTTGGGCGGATTTAAAGAGAGAGACTCGAGAAGCAGATCTTTATAATGGCAGATAAATCCTATCAGTGATATCATGTATATATAATATGTAAATAAATATATATGTGAATAATATACATATATATGAAACATATATTTCTTAAATGCCACCTACTTATAATGTCATCCTGCACTAATTGTAAGCATCAATATCTAAAATACATTTTATAAATGAATATCCCTACATTTCACGCTAGGTTTACTTAATCGGACTCTTTAGAGTTCGGGATCCTTCATCATCTACATACCCAGGGTTTTCTTACATATAATTTATCGTTTGAGGCAGGTTTGCCCAAATCAGTTGGATGGGTAAACCTGTGTTTTCTTTCCTTTATAATTATCTGTAAGCAAACAGATTAGATCTTGTAGGTGTTAACAAAGCTATTAGTCTAATATCCACTCAATTAGTCCAAGGATCATTCTGAATTCCAGGGAACCTCTTTGAATGAGCCTTATTTTGACTTTCCCTTTTGCTTAGGGCAAATTTGTTACCATCTTTTAAACCGCATCTCATGTGCAAAGTCATACTTCCACTCATCCTCAAAAAGCACTCAAGGCCACTCATAGAGCAACACTAAATGGGTGTTTACAGGCATCTGACTCTAAGGCCTGGCATTGCATCACTTCTGCCAGAGTTATTATAGTTTACAACAGGAATCTAATTTAGGGGAGAGGTAAAAACATGCAGTTCTTTGGGAACGAAATTATAGCAACTGACACCGAATTGTTCCTGAAAAAGAGTAGATTCTTAAATCTTGTTTCATTTGATGGAGTCTTGACAACAAAGTTGTAATGTTGTAAACTATAATGATTTCTTGTTTTTTATTTAGGTACACTTAAGCCTACTGGTTAAAGAAATTACTTCTTCTCATCCCATCAAGCCCTTAGACTTAGCAATGATACACACTCCGACATAACCTGAACCAACCATAGTGTCGGAATCACGTAGCTAAAGGAACACCAGAAATCTTTAATTCATGGATTATCTGAAATGAGTTTGCTTAGTGAAAGTTAGATTTCGTTGGGCACAGATTTCTAGTACATGTTTAGTTTTTGAGAGCTCATTAATTTTCACAAGCTGTTCATAGATTCAGAAACTTATTTTTACTAGCCTGTATCATTTTTGTATCACCTTGATGGCTGATTTACTTACCACCACATTTTTCTAGCTAACCCACATATGGATTACGATTCATTTTACTTAATGCTTCACCTCCATGCCAATCTCTCTATAAGAAATCCGCGTGTAGCAAATTTTACCAAGACTTTGATATGCATGGCTACAGTAACAAAATACAAACCAAAAACAACCTTAATAATGGATGAGTGAGAGAGAGAATAGAGAACATAAGAGGAGAGAGAAAAGGTGTATATATACATATATATGTATTTATTCAATATTATATTTACAGTGTCGTTGACATCACATGATACATAGTCAAAAATTAATACATGCTTGTTTAGTCATCATAAACATGGTCTCCTTGATTTGCTCCCAATGTATCCATCCATCAAAAAATTATTTCAGTAAACTTAACCTTTCAAGCACCATCAACTTTATAGAAGCTGGAGACACAGTCATGAATAAAATAACCAATACTTTCTGTTCTTAGAGATTAAACACAGTCATTTTTTTTCTGGGAATGGGAACTGACTCTGAGCTTCCTCCCTGCTATTCACTGACTTTCTGTCTTTAACAGAACAAAGCTCACATCCTACAGCATTGCATCCAGGGGTCTGTGAGAGCTCACACTTGCTTGCTAAGTGTCCTTTCCTGGGTTCTGAGTCACAGTTTGAGCTTAACGCCAAGATGACTGACTGTCAGTTCTGGGAGTTGGCGTCAACATTGCACATTTGAGTCCTATGCGTACGCTGTTCCCTTTTCCATCCCCACCTCTCCTTAGGAAGGCTCATCCCTCAATGATCTGAATGATATTTCCTGGACTTTCCAGGAAAAGCTAAGGACTTCCTCCAATGTATTGCTCAATGCATATTTTCTCCATTATGTTCTGATTTTGAAGATTTGTATCTAGTGCTTCCGGTCCATACCACAGGCACACAACGTTGTTTTATTCTTTCCTTTTTTATTGAAAAATCCCATTGCCTCAGTGTTCTAATATACACTGCTTTATTTACCTATACTTGTCTTTTTTTCTCTAATCTAACCTCCCTTAGTTTCTTGGCCTTTCCCCACAGCTCCACTGGCTTTCCAAGACTATCCCTTTTTTTATTTTGGTGGTTGTCTCTGGCTGGTATGTTTGCCCTTGGCTCATTTCAGGAAGGTGTCATCCTTTGCATCTAGCATTCACCATCAGATGGTCACAAATGACATCCAGAATTGCCACATCCAATAGTGGAATCCTTTGATTATTGCTTATCCTTATGTATGGCTCATATTATTTGGGCACTATCCCTAAGATGTATGGGTATAAGTCATCTCTTTAAGGGCCCCAGCTTTTTCTTGGGGCTGTGGGTACCTTGAAGTCAGAGACTTCGTCCATCTTTCTCAGTCTTTGAGCTGTAAAGGTCAGTGTGGTTCTTGATAACAGCAGAGGCTGAAAAAATATCAGATGTTATTACATTAGTGCTGAGAGGCTGCTTCTATTTGATTCCTATGCTCCTACCTGGCTATGGGGAGCTAAAGACAACAATTATTGTAAGCCATTCAGTTTTGTGTCACTACGTACCATCATATTTTAGAGAAGTTTAGTTCTGTTTGCTTGAATATAAAGACAAATGGTAAAAGAACACAGCTATTATCATAAAAAGATAAAGTATTTTAAATAGGATTGTTAAAAAGTCAGGATTCCATATGAACAGTAGTCCTAATCCTGATGGCCCTGCTTCCCATCCAGCTTTCTGTTTGTGGCCTGGAAAAGCAGTCAAGAATGGTCCAAGGTCTTGGGACCCTGCACCCACATGGGACACCCTGCAAGAAGAGCTCCTGGCTCCTGGTTTTGGATCGACACAGCTCTGGCCATTCTGGCCACTTAGGGAGTGAATGAACAGATAGAAGATCTTCTTCTCTGTCTTTCCTGCTCTCACAATCTGACTTTCCGATAGAAATAAATAACTCTTTAGAAAGTAAGTAAATAAATAAATAAATCACTTTAGAAATAAACTGAAATAAGAAGCTGAAGAAGCTGATATATTTTTTAATGCCTGACAGAACAAGTCTGAGGCTATGCCTTGGAAGCCCTTGTGAGTATTGCGTAGACACAGAAGTTGTGCCTCCCAATGCTGCTGACATTCTGCCATCATCCGAGTCCTGTCAATCATATGCATGACGCAGCACAAGAGGTCTTCAGGCTGTACCATCCTGCTCGGTGGTCTGGGTTCTATGGTCCATGGCAAAGATGAAAGACAATGACAGCACATAGTGAGTTGCTTATCTGAGCAAGGACCTGCACACAAGAGGCAAGAAATAGTAGCACCCAAATCGAAAGACATAAGTAAAATATATCCATTTTTAACACAGTTTGGGTAAAATAAAATCTAGATTCAGATGGTAATTCACTTTGAAATCATTTTTTGGAGATTCAGGTTTTTGTATTTTCTAGTTTTTAAACATTTTGAAATTCTAGGGTAAAACAGTAAGTTTTATTCCCTCCAGAGAATTGTCAGTGTTCAAATACTATAGTTAATGGAGAGAAACATGCCAGTTGATGAAATCAACACTTTTCATGTACATGTTTTATTACTTTGAATAATTTTATATAAGGTGTACAGTGAATAAAAAAATTAAAACATTTACTTTACTTTCTCTAGTCCTATGTTCTTCTTTATAAAATTAAGGCTTCTTGGGCCCTGCATGGTGGCTTAGCGGCTAAAGTCCTCGCCTTGAATGCGCCAGGATCCCATATGGGTGCCAGTTCTAATCCCGGCAGATCCACTTCCCACCCAGCTCCCTGCTTGTGGCCTGGGAAAGCAGTCAAGTAGAGCCCAAAGCCCTGGGACCCTGTAGTTGCATGGGAGACCTGGAAGAAGTTCCTGGCTCCTGGCTTCGGATTGGAGCAATGCCCATTGCGGTTACTTGGGGAGTGAATCATAGGACAAAAGATCTTCCTCTCTGTTGCTCCTCCTCTCTGTATTTCTGGCTTTGTAATATAAATAAATAAATCTTTAGAAAAAAAAGAAAAGTTAGGTTTCTGACCCATAAGCCTTTTTCTTTTCTCTCAATTTCTTTTTTCAAGACATCAATTGAAAAATTTGTGTTCATTGCTATTATAATCTTTTTTAATCGCTTAATTTTTATTGAAAATGTCTCTTTCAAGATTATGTTTATGAATGCCCTGTTTGGGGTGGAGGATACTCCCATTCTTCAAAGAATAATTAAATGCAACAACAGTCAGAGCAGAAATATAAATTTAAATAGATGGTGGCTTCAAACATTGTTAAAGATGCTATTGTCTTTGGGAGTGCTGGGATAGCCAGCTTGGGAGATGAACTCTGCATGCTTCTACATGTATGGCCTTTTACCTCATAATTCCAAAGTTGGTCTGGTTGGTTGACAGTGACGAAATGGAGACATATCACATTATAGGTTAAGTAACAAAAATGTGTGCCATAAGTCATGGTCTTCTGGGAACATCCTCTGGTCATCTATGGAGAACACCAGAGGCAAAAAATTAAAACCTCCTGTGGTCAAAGCCAAATAGGACTGCGGATTATAGACAATAGCCATATGGTGTATGCGGCCATGCCACCCTGAACGCGCCAGATCTCATCTGATCTTGGACGCTAAGCAGGGTCAGGCCTGGTTAGTCCTTGGACAGCAGATGATAGCCACATGGGCAAGTCCAGAAACAGTTTCTGAGGCCACAGCTGAGGCTGGAGATCACCGTGGAGTCCTGGATATTGCAGCCTCACTGCGACCCCTTACAGTACCAGAACCAGAAGCACCTGATGGCTCCTGGTTTCTGAATCATTAGAACTGTGTGAGATCACAGATGCTCATTGATTTAAGCAGATTCTTTGAAGTAGGTTCTTGTGAATAATTAAGACAAATTCAAATTATTAATGTAAAAAATATACCAAATTATTTGGGCTATCTGGCAAACAATATAGACTGTATATATATACATATGTATACATATTTTAACATACACACAGTAGAATATTTATAAAGACTACAAGAAGGAATTGGATGGCAAAATGCAAAACAAGAAATCATACATAAATGACTCATGACAAGTCAGACAAAGTGCTCCTATAGGGAACTGCTTTACTGCCAGTGTAGTCTGAATGTGTGATATAGACACTGTCACGTCTCTGTTTTCACGTGATCTTTTGTAATGAAAATTGGAGAGATTATCTGTAAGACATAAAGCTAGATGAGCAACTGAAGCGGTAATACAAATATATTATTATTTACAGTTTAAATTGCATAATCTTTACACATATAGAAACGCATGAATAAACACAGACAGTAGTTTTCCGTTATCTTCAGGCTCTCCTAGGAGATCACAACATGAAGATGAACTGTGACCTAAAATAATTTGATGGAAATTCCATAAATGAAATCACAAACTGTAAAAATATTAAATCTAGGAGTTCAAACACAAACTACATGGTATGCTTGTATGACTAAAAACTTGTGCCAGTGCATTTGCTGTTTAAGAAAACAATAGCTGTACCAAAACATCATCATTGTGTGACTGGCTACAGTTTAGGTCTCCTGGTGTGTGTGATGCAAGCCACCCCTCCGGCTGCTTCCCTGGGTAGGCTGGAAAATAAACAGAGCTGACTTCAAAGATGGTTGACTTTCTGTAAAGGCCCGAAGAAGCCAGAGAGTTCAGGCTTTCTTGACAAGTCTTTATACATTTAGAAACTAGCCATTGTAGCAGAATAATGTGTGTGAAACCAGCTGCCATTTTCCAAGACTTTCCTCTTATGAACATGATGCTTAAGGAGTTATTTAATTTGTTTGATCGGTTGCTTAAGACGTTAAAGCATCTAAAACTGTGTCATGTGGCTGTAGAAACTCACATGTTCACAAAAGAAACCAAAAAGCTAATTTCAGTTTAAAATATTGAAAGTGATACTTTGATATGTAATTGAAGTTTTCCACTAGAGTTAATGAGCTTTTATAAATTTTAGCTATATGAGGATTATTTGAATTTTCACAGATAAAACAATGTCAATTATTATTCATGCTTCTGGATTATTTTTTCCATTTAAACAATTTTTAATATTTCTATCAATGAAATTATGAAATATAAACACAATTTGTGTTTGCTTATGGAATAAATGTAAAACTCATGTCAATTGTATTAGTGAATAATATATATCTGACTAAACAATATGTATCTGCCATTAATAAAAATTTAACGGAGTTGGTAAACCACTATATCAAATAGAAATAGATCTTCAGGCCTATTGCAATAGCCCAGTAGCTAAAGCCTCAGCTTACATGCGCTTCGAACCCATATGTGCACTGGTACATGTCACAGCTGCTCCACTTCCCACCAAGCTCCCTGCTTGTGTCCTGGTAGGGCAGTACAGCATGGCCCAAGCCTTTGGATCCTGCATTCACATGGGAGACACAGAAGAAGCTCCTGGTTCCTGGCTTTGGATTATTAGCTCCAGCACAGCTCCAGTCATTGTGGCTACTTAGGGAGTAAATCAGTGGATGGAAAATCTGTCTGTCTCTCCTTCCCTCTGTAAATCTGACTTTCCAATAAAATTAAAATAAATAAGTAAATAAAATTTAAAAAGAAATAAATCGTTAATGCTGTAACATAGAGTGAACGATTCTTGATTCATAAAAATCATTGCTATTATACAACCCCTCTTGCTCATTCCCTCCTATGTTATTAATTCTCACTCAAACCACACAAAGAACAAATTTTAAGAAGTTCCATGACTAATTGATGGGGTTCACTTTGGAATCTGTATTAGTCAACTTTCATCACAGTAATTCAAATGCCTAACAGTTGTTGACATATAAAAGAAAAGGTTACTTCCACTCACAGTTGGAAATTCAAGATGCAACCCTGAAACGCTCTATGCTTTAGGCAAACCTGTGTTTACAAAAACCAAAGATACACAGAGTAGGCCAAATCCCACTGAGAAGTTATAACTGTGGCTACAATAATCACCACATGATGAGGAGGAGTAGCTGATAGATGAGTTGTGATTACATGGAAGTCACTAGAAACATGTCTGGATTCTGACAGAGAAGAAAACTGATTCCCACATTGAGAACACTCTGTCCCTCACTGTCCTCACTTCTGTATGTCACTCTTGCCCAATCTGGGAGAGTCTCTGTGCCCCTCTTACTGGCTTACTTCTTTCTTTGCTCAGCCCTCAGTTCTTCCTAGGCTGGAAGTATTAACGCCCTCTCCTGCTCTCTCACTCCTCTTGCTCTCTCTCCACACTCATTTTCATCTCAACAAGGAGTCACTGGCTCTGGTTCTCCACATCCATCACATATTTTATCCATTTTGGACTCATCCAGTTTCATCCACTGGTTGTCCTGTGCTGTCAACAACTAACAGCAACCCAGGGCTTCATGGTTTTAAAAATGAGTGACTTCTTTCTGGTCACATTTTCCTTTTCTTTTGACTAAATTTATTTTAAATGTGTGGTTGCTTGTTATTCCTCTCACCTTCCCATCCACGTTTCTGCCAACTGCCAATGACTTCCCTTCTGCACGTCATATCTGCTAATGACTGTTTACCACTGTTTCTAGTAAGTTTTACTACTCATCAAAAACAACATACTTTCAATTTGTTATCAAAAACAACATACTTTCAATTTGTTTCATGTTCATTTCTCTGTTCCTTATTATCGTTATTTATTTCTTAGAGATCTCTTCTGACGTCCTTCAGTTGGTTTCTTTTCCTCTTACAGCTTCCTCGTGTGTTCACTGACTTTGTTTTTCTTTTTCTTGTATTTTTAAATCCTTTTTTTTTTTTGCCTTGTATTTCCTTATTATAGGTTTTTTTATCTGTCCTGATTAAAGACACCAGTGAACTGATCATTCCCAAGTCTCAATAATCACCCAGACTGCTTTCCTGAGATTCAGTTCCATTTCTGTGTGTCAAAGAGATGTCTATGTATCTGTACACGGAATTAATCCAACAAATATATCATCAAAAATGCTTATTTTCATTCTTCATCTTATTTCTTGTTGTGGCCCTTAATTTGTTGAGTGGTACCACCATTCACTGAGTCACAAAACACAGATATCTAGAAATTTCCAGGGCCTTCCTCTTTTTCTCCCAAACCCTAATATGTCATCAATCTCTGTCTTTAATTTGTCTCGAAGATGTGTGTTAAAGCTGCTGCTGCCTCCAGCTTTATTGCCATTCTCTTAGGTGAATGCAGCTACAGTTCATCTCTCTTCCCCATGGCCCATACACTTCTCTGACTCAACTCTGTTAATGCACATTCAACTCTGTCATAAGCACCATTGCACAATTCCTCCAATGACGGTCATTACTCTCTCAGCCTTCTCCCTTTTAAACCCTTTATCCAAAATAGATTAACTGTGCCTTTACATTAAAAAAAAATGAAACTACTCATGTCAACCACACCTCAAGCATCTCCCTAAGCTCCACCTAGAAATCTGGATGAAATCCAAATTGCTTTGCAAATGAAAGTAAGCTCTAAGTTCCAGCTAGTGTTTGCCTTTCCAATTTAATTTTTTCAAAACTTTTGCATCTGACCCTTTACTCTGAACAGTAACAGCATATTCTCTCCTGTTACAATTCAACAAGATGCTTACCTATTGTTGTAGAAGAAGAGCCAAACCCTCTGTGAGCATATACGGGTGACATTTACTCCTCCTTATTTTGGTCACAGTCCTGTCTTCATCTTGCCAAACCATACGTTTGTCCCTACTATCCTTATCACTCTCACTATTTTACTTCCTGGCTTATCTTTAGTTTAATCCAATATTTTAATCACTTACCTGCAAATAACTGTATAATTTCTTGTTTCATCAGTATCAGTTGGAAAATGTCCTACCTTAGTTAAATTCAAATTTTCATCCACTTTATATCTGTGCTTTGGACACCTAAGCTAAGTCTAGAGTGATGTACATTTTGAATAGACGGACTTGTTCCTGAGCGTTACTGCTGCTAAAATCCTCCTGCTTTTCTCTTGTCTATTTCTTTTCTCACTTTCCAAAATGACTTCTATCCTATACTTTCACGCTCAGATTTCAACCATCTTGTTTTTTAAATTTACCCTTCAAAAATAATTATGCTGCATTGAAAAATATTCAAGATGTCAAGATTTCAGAAAATAATCGTCCCCAAATCTCATGAATGTGTCCATGTACTCTGTTTTATAATATTACTTATAAAAAGCTGTTTATTTTTCTAAAAGTTGTTACACAGAAATGGTTCAAGAAATAGTCTTCCGGGCCCAAAACCTGTAGCCTAGTGGCTAAAGTCTTCACCTTGCATGCATAAGGATTCCATATGTGTGCTGGTTTGTGTCCCAGAGGCCCCGATTCCCATCCAGCTCCCTGATTGTGGCCTGAGAAAGCAGTCAAGGACGGCCCAAGGCCTTGGGACCCTGCACCCACCTAAGAGACACTGAAGAAGCGCTTGGCTCCTAGTGCTCCTGGCTCCTGCTTCACATCGGCTCAGCTCTGGCCATTCTGGCCACTTGGGGAGTGAATCATCAGATGGAAGGTCTTTCTTTCTGTCTCTCCTCTTCTCTGTATATCTGCCTTCCCGAGAGAAACAAACAAAACATTAAAAAAAAAATAATGTCTCTCGCTCTGTAATTTTCACTTTCTTTTAACTTTCCCCTCTCAGTGTACAAACATTGGTTGAAGATCTTAGTGTCTTCTGATCCAACATTTCATATGTTGTTGAAATTTCAGTGGACGTAGGCAAGCGGAAGGCTTGGGATTTTTCTTGTTCTATTTGTCTCTGTAGGAATGCGTTTTCTTCCAGCGCCTTCTAAGCACTGACTTTGAATAATGATGGCTTACAGAGGTAAAACTTGTAGAACAAGCACCTTCCTTCACCTGGTACTATTTCATTTGAGGTCGTAACTGGGTCATAACTGAGAGGAAAATTTCCTCAGTATTTTCACCTTAAAATATCCCATTACATTTTCTGTTTCATGATTAAAAATGCCAAAGATAGAACATTTTCTACACATTTTTGTACTATTTGAAAACTCATTCTGTGCTTTTAAAAGTAACTCGATTGTTCCCAAGATATTTTAAAAGTTTCCATATCTTTTTAAAACTATTGGTTAGACAAATAGAATTCTATTCCTGTACTATTCCTTAATACATCTGTAATAGTAAAGAAACAAGGCAATCAAAACTTAAAACGAGTGTTTCTAGAAGTTGAACAGCTCACTATATTTTCTCAATAATGGTTATTTTGAATGTCAGTAGATCACATGAAATATGTAATCCAGTCACCTGTTCAAGTATCTAAATTAGAATGTGAATAAGATGCCTAGAAAGCAGTTGCTACAATAATTGCTTCTTCTTTCTTGTATTTCAGCATGCTGAGTGAGGTCCTCTAACCAGAATATCTTTTTCAGGACTTGAAATCACTGACTTTTGTTATTAATCTGTTAGGTCACGTAACTGTTAAAGAAAGAAAATATTTCTTAAATCATGAGGATTCTTTCTATAAATCTTTGTTATTTAAGTTTGAACAGTAAAACTTGTACTTTGCATATGAAGTGAATACTTTTCCATCCATTTTTTAAAGATTTATTTCATTTTTATTACAAAGTCAGATATACAGAGAGAAGGAGAGACAGAGAGGAAGGTCTTTCATCTGATGATTCACTCCCCAGGTGACCGCAACAGCCAGAGATGTGCGATCCAAAGCCAGGAACCAGGAACTTCTTCCAGGTCTCCCATGCAACTACAGGGTCCCAGGGCTTTGGGCTCTACTTGACTGCTTTCCCAGGCCACAAGCAGGGAGCTGGGTGGGAAGTGGATCTGCCGGGATTAGAACTGGCACCCATATGGGATCTCGGTGCATTCAAGGCAAGAACTTTAGCCACTAGGCCACTGCACTGGTTCCTATCGATTTTATGCTTTTGTTTTGTTTTATTTTTGTTTTTGCTTCTTAGAGAGTTCAAAAACATATGGATCAGATCCATTTGTTGTGATCATCTGCAAGTAAAGAAACACAATTCCACAGAGATAGTACTTGGAGTTTCATCATACAGAACCTTGTCTCGAAGTCTAAGTGGAAATAAGATAAAGTGAGGGAGTTATAGCAATTTAATTTGTGTGATAGTGGACTGCATAATACAAATGGATTTTTATGTGCTACCCTGATGAAATGATAAAAACTGCAACTTTCTAGAAAAAAAAGAAACAAATGTATTTTGAAATCAGAGATGCGCTGTCTCTAGATTTGTGGATTGTTTGTCAACCCTTTGGTCCTCACAAGAAGTCATGCTGGACCAGAATGCTAAGTCATTATTCTTTGCCTTTACTAAAATCTATTATAGAAAACAGTGTATCTCTTTAAGAAATTCATTTTTTCTTGAACTGATGAAAATGAGACTTGCTGGGACAAGCAGATCTTAACAGCAGAATAAGCATGTTTCAAAATCATTCCACTATATTGGATCAGTGTGGTGTGAATTGATGATACAAATGTCAACATCTTGACTAACAGGAAGATCTTTCACACAGGAATTAAGACAGAGCAAAACACACTTCTCTGTGTCGACTTTATGAAAATGGTAAAGGGAAAATTAACTAACAAAGCACATGACAACATAATGTCCCGAAATTCATTTCATCAGTTTGCTGTTGTGTTCCATCAATGAAATGAATAGTTCATTTTAGGTAATCCATTTTAATTGGGAAATGAATAAATATTTAATTAACTGCTTTACTTTTAAAATGTCATATAGTACACCTTTCTAAAAAATGACAAAATAGAGAAATGTCATAAGGTAAAGCATTAACATGAGAATCACATTAATTCACTCATTTTCTAAAGCAAAACAGTATGAGTTTCTTTTTTGAAAAAAGATGCTGATTTTGCTTCAAAGTTAAAGTTAGCGAGAAAGGGGGAAAGATGGAGAGTGAGAGCTCTTGCACCCACTGGATCTCTCCTCATGGATGCAAGGGCCAGAGCTGGGCTGCTCTGAGGCCAGGAGCCAAGAACTTCCTCTGGGCCCACCCTTTGGTGTCAGAGCTCAAGGCCTTGGACCATCCTCTGCTGTTTTCCCAGGCCATAAGTAGAGCGCTAGACTAGTAACAGAGCATCTGGGACTTACACTGACGCCCATATGAGATGCCAGTAGTGTAGGTAAAGATTAGCATGCTGTGCCACTGCACTGGCCCCAACGAGTACGAAGACTGTTGTTTATTGAGACTCTGAAAAGTAATATCCAGTGTGACACACAAACTGTAGCTATTATCAAGAAACATAACATCAAAAACTAAACAAAATATTTTATTTGTTCCAGTAAGACATTAACTTATTTGATTATTCCACCACAATATGTAAACAGATTATATTATTATACAAATACTCTATTATGATAGACAACTTTTGTCATTTAAAGAGTACATGTGAAGAAATAAAATAAAGAGTGAATATTCCCTCTGATTCCTAGATCTGAAATAGGAAAATGAAGTCCAAAGATTGGAAAAGCAAAATGCCTCCTCACCAGGTACAACAGGAAAAATGAAAATATCAGGATAATGTATACTCAGAATAAGAGACTCCTCTTGGCACATTGTCTTACAGTCCTTTTAGTTTTTTTAAGCTGTAATATTTCCATGTTCCTTTAGTACTCTTCTCTGCCTGGTTTTAGGTTTTGCTTGACTTTTGTATGTTCAAAGTTTAGTCAGACCACAGTTCACCAAAAGCAACAACTTATCTTTCACTGGCTCATATGTCTTTGTGAAATATATAAGACATGAGTGAAATGTCTTGAAATATGTCTGTACAAGTAAGTTGGCTCTGTGAAACCACAAACAGCACTCAACCTTCATGCAGGATATTAATCTAACAGCTATTATTGAGCAATTGACTAAGTGTATTCCCAAGGAGGTATAAAGTGTGGCTTCTTCTCTAACAAAGATTTTAGTTCAACAGAGAAAGTAAGATATAATGACCAGAAAACTAAAATAATGATATACTTATGATATGCTTAGAAATTTCAGGGTAGGTTGAAAAAGAGCAGATTATGGATAATAAATATTTTTAGAAAGCAGAATGGTTTAAATTTGGGCCATTGAAGAAAATGTAGACACATGAGAAAAAAAAAAAACAGGGTAAAAGCAATCTAACTTACAGAGCAAGCATTTAATAAACTAGATTGAATAGAGAAAATATAAAACTGAGAGTAGAAAAGCAATGGTGGCATACTCTGTGCCTGTGAATCCATTTTGTTTTTGTTGTGCTTTCCTGGATTAGTGAGAAGAAATGCCTGAGGCATTCACAAGGTCTAAGCAGCGGATGCAATGATTGCCGCGCTCCATGGCTCAGGGCCTTGCGTGGGATCTGTCTTAAAGACTAGGCCACATCGGCTGAATTTGTTTGGTGTACTGCTGTGCAAGTGAAAAGTGACTTATTCAATTGGATGAAGCTGCTTATTGGTATCATCCAAATCCTCTATATCCGCACAGCTATTTTTTGTGTATATTTCTCTTACCAATTAATACTATGTCTAGTGAAAAATTTTATTTGTAGTTATTGTCCATTTTTTATTGATTTCTAGCAATTTTCACTGAATTTGTCCTGGAATTTTGTTAATAGATGCTTATATATTTAGGACTGCTGTATCTTCTTGATTAATTAATCATTTTATGCAATTCTGGGAATATTTGAGGTCACTTCACTGATTATTGATATAGACACTTAAAATTTATATTGAATGTTTGCATAGTAAATGCTCCTATTTTTCAAAACTTTAGTCCAAGTGTGTGTTAATGGTGAAGAAAGGTATTCTTTGTCTTCTAACATAATTCTCATTTGAAGATGAAAAATAAATTATAGTGGTGTCTTCCTTACCTGGTCCAGCCAGCCCGACTAAGTTGCTTTGTGTTGTGCATTTCCAGAGAACTTCATTTAAGCAACACCTCTCAGAATCTATTTTCATATTATTTATTTAGGATCAGTAGTGAATAAATTCTTTCTTATTCCTAGAAGTAGATAAGAAGTTATTCTCAGCATGTAGTTCTTTTCTTTCTCTTGACTTTAAGCAAGTCCAGGTAATTTTTTTCTTTCTTTCGTGTGTGTGTGTGTAATTCAGTCCAGCACCTGGTACAATCATCAGAAATTATATGCTAAATGAATATATTATTTCTGTGGCACTGACAATAGAATTAGCAATTGTCTCATCCTCTTGACATTTTTAGTGAACTGCGTTCAGAAAAAGAAAGTCTTATAAAAAATTACTTTATTAATCCAGTCTCCAGTTTCTTCTGAGTTTCCATCTTTACCCTCTAATCCCTCTTGCTGCAACACTGAACTGATTCATTTCCTTCCTCTTTAACTGACTTCTCTCTCCCTGTGCTTCACTCAGTGAATCATGTAAGATTTAAGTCCCTCCCCAAAATACCAAGCCCTCCCTTAATTCATTCCCCTTTAGATTTGCATTTAGCTCCTGCCATTTCTATTGATACTCCCAGCCTGAATTATTAGTTAATTAGCCTGGAAGTGATCCAACCTTGTCCTGCCGCCCAGCTCCAACAAGGTGATCCATTCTTTGAATAGGCTTACAGTCAGTCTGTGTTTAGCAAGAGTTTTTGTTTACTTTTAGGTTCTGCAATCTGTGGAGACCAGCCTGTGACCTTGGTATGCAGATGCGGTAGGACAGAATAGAAGAAGCGGTTGCATTTGACTGACATCACCTCATCCAGGATCCTCGCTTCTGTGCCAGCCACAGAATTGGACACATCCAGGCATAGCTACAGAGTGAGTCATGTGGGTGTGCCAGGAAGCAAGCTGGGCCTCAATCTACCAACCCCTGCCACAGAGAGGGTAGTGAAGACTTACAACCTTAGCTGAAGGAAGGGGCCTTTCTCCCAGGAGTTCCACTGTCTTCAGCCTGTGTAGCACCACCCATGTGCTCACATCAGCTCTCTAGAGAAAGATGATTATCTGAAAGAGCATCAGAAGACACAGGGCTAGTCCTGCATATTTCTCTGTATTGGAAATTCCATACAAATATAGGGGTGAAGAAAACAGCAAAGGAAATGAAATATTAAAAAACAATTTTCTTAGAATAAGCAAAAACACTGAAAAGTAATAGGATGAGTAAGGCTAGGGCACAGACAAGTTTCATTGAGTATAATGGAAATTGGCCAAGCAGAGGGCCAGGTTACAAAACGTCAGGTGGGTGAAGAGCCAGTGTGAGTGCCAGTGAATCAAGTCTACGTGAATCAATGTTTGCCTGTCAATGTCAGAAGCACAGAACGCTCTGAACGCTCTGTGAGGTGCACACGATGCTTCTAGAATTACAGACTTCTAGGCTGATAATACAGGGAAACAATGCTGGGAGGAGAAAGTAAGGCTGGGGGGAGGAGGACTAAACTGCCTATATCTGCAAAACCATGTTGTGGAAAAAAATAAAGATGAATGACGTTTCAAAGAGCATCTGGTAACTGCCAAGTATGCATTATCTTAAAAATATAAACAGAAATACTATTTTGCATTATACATTTCAGAAGAAGCAAGCAATCAAATGCTCCCCGTGACAAAATTCACTACAGTAAATCCCCTAAGAGAGCGGATGAGAGTACATACATCAAAACTGAATCCAGAGCATGAAAAATAACAAATATCCCACTTCTAAATATTTTCTAATAGAACAAAATATAATTTAGTCTGATTAAAAAAAATGCTATCACACATTGTTAACTCGTTCAAACCTACTACAGAAGACCCATCTCTTTGACTTACTTCTATTAACCTAGTTAAGTTCCCCAATATGTACTCCACAAAAACAGTATTCTAAAAGAATAACATCTCAAATGGTTTTAAATACATTTGAAACATCAATTGTAAATCATTCTCTTCTCAGTTGGTAATGTGAACTGGTCATTAACACATTAATATATTTTTTCATGATTTCAGTTAAACTTTTTGATTTAACCCCAAATTTCCAAATTTCTTAAGGTATTATAATTTCAACTATCTTTGCACAGTGTTCTCAGGACTGAAAATTAAAAAAAAATAATGTAG
Organism: Ochotona princeps; assembly: GCF_030435755.1. Classification (NCBI taxonomy): domain Eukaryota; kingdom Metazoa; phylum Chordata; class Mammalia; order Lagomorpha; family Ochotonidae; genus Ochotona; species Ochotona princeps. Next base: position 37,359,834 of record NC_080834.1, read on the forward strand.
AAGATTCATAAATTATTTGTTTTGCAGTTGTCACTCAGGAAATACAATTAACTAACTACATACTCATACTATTATGTAACTGATTCAGCCAGATATTCACAACAAAAAGTACATGATTTGGGGCCTGCTGCTGTAGACTACTGGCTAAAGTCCTCCACTTTTGTTCACTGGGATCCCATATGGGTGCTGGTTCGCATTTCAGCTGCTCTGCTTTCCATCCAGCTCCCTGCTTCTGGGCTGGAGAAGCAATCAAAGACAGCCCAAAGCGTTGGGACCTGCAGCCACCTGGGAGACTCAGAGGAGACTCATGGCACCTGGCTTTGAATTTGCTGTGCTCAGGCCATTGTGGCCAATTTTGGAGTGACCCAGAAGATAGAAAATCTATTTCTCCTTCTCTCTGACTTTTCAATAACTGTTTTTAAAAGTATATAACTTTATAATAATTTCTTCTAAACCGCTTTCACATTTATTTGTTTTTCAGAATATATAGTTCACACAAAACATGTATGATGTATATACATGTATTCACTATATATCAAATTTCAATAAATATTATTATGTACATATTATTGCAACAGAAAGCTTCAGAAAACACATTATTCTTATCATACATAGTAATAATCTCTACTATAATATTATACAACGTACATGAATTTCAAATCAAATTATGTACACCCTCCAAAATTAATTCTGTAACTGTAAGTAATTCAAAACAGCATCAGAGATTTTAACAATCACAGAAAATTACATTATTTAAATACGGATCATGATTATTTGTGGCTTTTTGCATGATAGTGGAAATGACAATTGTGACATGAAATAGTTCACATTATACCCACATACCAAAAATTCTAAACCGTACAGTCTCCCACGTGCTTGATATTCAAACTTTCTTACTGGAAATTAAATGATTATCCCATAGCTGGAGATTTGCAGAGACAAGTAACTTGAGCTGAAAGTCTACACCAGACACTGCGAAGATCACATCATAAATGAATATTCTCAAGGATCCACTGTGCAGTAGAAAAGTTAACTGTCTTTTAAAGTATCCAGTATCTCTTGACAATCAGAAATGTATCTCAATGTTTGCATCATAAATGCGTTAGGATTTCTGAACTCATGATTCCAAAATACTTCTGTTGTTTACTGGAAGCCAAAATTAAACAAAATACTCCTATGTCAATGATATTGATGAAATGATCATATCTGATAATTCTTTGATGATAGATTGAGGAGCAAAGTTTATTCATTAAAAAATTGAATAATAATTCTAAGAAAAAATAAAAAGGATAATTGGATCCTTCATGAGCATTTACTTTCTGTGACTATCTCCCTATGTGTCCTTAAGAGAAAAAAATAAAACATAGATCAAAGGCAAAGTATTCAAATGTTCAGAGAAAAATCTATTACATAAATAAGATAGCCAAATTGATGTATAATGTCTAATTTGTTATGCTGTTATGTGGAGCAGAGTGTATAAATCTTGCTCAGCATTTATAATTATGTGGCTGGGCCAGGCTGAATACAAACTCACTCACCACTATGCTAAGGGTACATAAAAAAGTAAGTGTTCAAACTAAAATAGAACACACATACGCACGTGTGTGTTACTATGCAAAATAAAAGTACAGGCATTGCTCATATTTATGTTCACATATTTAACTGCAGCTCCATGGGATACTCCTGTTAAATATTCACCTCAAGTTCCCTGCCTCATAAGGAACTAGTGGGAATGCCTCTAAGTGCATAACAGAACAGCTCCAGATTATACAAGGATGCTCATTTTCAGGCATGTCCTGCAGAGAAAGTGTCAGTAAATGTGCCATTTTAACATTCTTGGAATAATACCATGCTTACCAATTTGCAGGCTGCAACATTTTGAATGGGATCAGCATTCGTTTTCTGCTACACTGTTTACCATTAGTTATAAGGAGTTATCACCCTTATTGGCCAACAAAACTGAATACCACAGCAAAGAGAAGACTTTTGAATCTAAAGATTCTTATTGTAAATATTCTTCTGATTCTTAAATCAAGTAGTACACAAATAGAAACCTTTGACTTCAAGTTTTATATACTGTTACTGCACAAATAGGTAACTATAGCATTTGCAAACATCCAAAAAAATGAATACCATTGGTATTGTTAAGCAAGTTGCAAAAGATTTATAGAACTGCTTATTACATCAGTTCAAAAGAAGGCATTCACAGAGATAATATTTTCATTGTGGGAAGTGTATTATCTGTTAGAATACAAGAAGCAAGATAGAAGAGATGATTTCTTAAAAAAAAAAAAAAAAGCTTTAATTTTGGAAGACCCAAAAGAATAACATTGATTTGGCCCAGTGCAATGACTCAATTAGCAAACCCCATCCCCACCCCCCCACCACCACCCTTCAAGTGCTGCGATTCCATATGGGTACCAGTTTCTGTCCTGGATGCTCCTCCAGCTCCTGATTGTGGCCTGGGAAAGAAGCAGAATATGGCCCAAAGCCTTGGGACCCTGCACCCATGTGTAAGACCCGGAAGGAAGCTCCTGGCTTTGGATCAACTCAGCTCCTGCCACTGAGGCCATATGAGGAGTGTACCAGCAGATGGAAGATTCTCCTCTTTGTCTTTCCTCTCTGTTAATATGCCTCCCCAGTAAAATTTTAAAAATCTTTAGAAAAGGGTACCAATGATAACAAGCAATTATTTAATAAAAGCAATAAAAGTCAACATTGCCACTAATCCAATTACTGATATAAGTGAATGAAATGACAATGGAAATAAGTGAGTTAGATGCTGTTGAGGCACTGTAAATGGAGAGGGAAGAGTGATGCTTCATATTTTTCTTGCTCACCCTCAGTGCTTAGCATCACATTGGGCACATAATAGGAGATCCATAAATACTAAAGAATGATAGCTCTATTCTCAAATAGGAATATAATTAGTTGCCATGGGAAAAAACTGGTCCCTCATTGTTAATTTTCTACATTGAGGGAGGTCACGTAGGGCAATATGAACAGAAATAGTAAAGCCTTTGCAAAATTTTCTTTATAGAATTGCTAATCACAATATTATTTTATCATAACTCTCTTTTTATCAAATAGTTGTGATTTTGACAAAAAATGCATGCCCTTTTCGGTACGTATTCTTATCATTATAGGTAAGGAGATGATTTCGTGAAACTGAATTACAACTTTCTTGTATTAATTTCTTGTTTATATTCTCAAGGATCAGATCACTTCATTATTACTTTACTAAAATTTCCAATCTTTTTAATAATCCCACACACAGAGATCATGAGATTTGTTCTCACCCTACGAGGATCCCATTCCATATTCTAGGTTACATTAAATAAATGCTGACTTTGCAAAAGCTTTCCTCTCTGCAAAGCACCTCACAGCAGCATTACACACATGCCAGCACATACATGCCATGATAACTATTAAGTTGATTATCCACGTAGGGCTGACATCAGCAGCATGAAAAACTCCAGACAAAGGCGCAAACAGAGTCGCTGTTTGGTCTTTACTATCCATATTCACTCTGACTTTTTCCACCCTTCTGAAGAGTTCCATTTGTTGTATTTGAAGCTACTATAAGTCTACCATTTTGGCAGACATGGTGATTAGACCTTGTTTAGACAGGAGAAAAATGTATCCTCTTCTGAAGTGTCATAAGTGCATAAATGTAACTGGCATTTAGGGAAAGACAGAAACACGTAGGATTGATGCACACATGGAAATGGGCATTAGTAATCATTCCTTGCAATAAGAAACATTGGATGTTGTAAGGAAGATGGCATTAATTATCTTTCCAGGATCAGTGTCTTTAGTGAGAAGGAACGTGAACAAGAAGCAAGCTCTACGGGACCAGAACAGCACTGCAGCACATTACGCCACTGCTTAGAGTGCCGGCATCCCATGTGGGTGCCAGTTCAAGTCCTGGTTGTTCCACTTCCCGTCCAGACCCCTGTTTATGTGCCTGGGAAAGCAGCAGATGACGGTTCAAGTCCTTTGGCCCTGTCATTCACGTGAGAAACAATAGTGAAAGCCAAAACTGTGCTGGCCCAACCTTGGCCATTGTCGTCTTGTGAGGAGTAAAGCAGAAGATGAAAGTCTCTCTCTCTCTCTCTCTCTCTCTCTCTCTGTCTGTCTCTCCCTCTCTTTTTCTCTCTCCCACTCTTACCCATTTTCTTGATTTTCAAATATATGAAATGAAGCTCTAGCAACAATAAAGAAAGGAAAATGCAGCTGCATTATTCGCAAATAAGAGAGATATCTAATTAATGGGACATAAAAAACATTTTTCAGGTACTAGGAAAGAACCAGAGTATAGGGCTGCGTGAGAATGAAAGATTAATGATTTAAATATTGGAAGGATTTTTAAAAGATGTATTCAACATAACAGAAAACTTGGCAATATGGAAGATAAAAATTTCTCTCTCCCTGTGTGCTTTAGATACTTTAAATTTGTCCAAGAGTCTCCCACTGGAGAATATAGAATGTGTAAAGAAATCTCTTCATCGGAGGATCGAGAAAAGTCTGTTCTTTATCCTCTTCCTCCTTCGTTACTGTCACCATATTTTTCTGGAGACCTTAAAATGTGGTGCTTCTAGACATTTTCCTTTACTTCATATTTCTTCTCACATTCTGCAAGCTTCAATTAGGATTTTACTCCAGCTATTATACCAAATGCCTCCATAGGAAGTCAGAATTTACAACTTATTTGTGTTCTTAAGGGGGACTTTTCCTCCTCTTGTTGTTGGCTTACTTTGCCTTTCATAGCATTATTTTGGAACATCAAGTTCTCCAGCTTGTCCTCTTGATATATCATTCTCCCTTCTCCTAATGGGGGTCCTCTCAAACTATTCAACAGTTACTCCTTCTCTTCTGTCCGTTCTGATTTAGTGTTCATTCACTTTAACACCTTTGTTTCACTTTGCTCTTCTTTCTCCAATCACCATCATTGCCTTCTCTTGGTTCATATTTGTAATTACACTTGCCTTTATAACATTTCTCCTGGTTGTACCTTGCTTATTGTTTATCATCCTTCCATCTTAGCATTTGTTTTCCAAATTTCTACAGATGCACCGCTAAAAACAGTACCCTGTAGGCACAAATATAGATGCCACAATGGACTCTGCTGTCTTATACTTCTATCATCTAAGCTACCACTAAATCCAATGTATTAATAAAATCTCTACTGTCTAATGCCTTACTCACTTTTTCCTGCCTTTATCCTAGTCCCAGAACTAGTGAAATATGCAAAAAAAAAAATTAGGTTTCTCAAATATTCCAAAGTGAAATCATCTTGAACAACATTCTCACACTGGATTTTCATAAAGCTGGTTTCTACTATGTTCCTTTATCAAGAAACACATAGCTTGTTGAATCATGTCAGCCTTTCCTGTAATACTCATCAAGTTTCACAGATTATTTACATTGACTTTTCTAGACTACTCCCTGATGCTTTTCAACTATTGAGCCTCTTCCAAACCAGCTTGTCTACATCAGAAAGATGAGTCACATGCATACTTGCTGCTAAGCTTCTGATACTGTTTCTTCTCTTTCACAGCTTCCGCCTTATCACAAGTTCTCAAGCCACTTCTCAGCAGTACATTTCAAAAACTTCAGAGGCTAGCATTCTGGTGCAGTGGGATAAGCCACAACTGCATCATTGGCATCTCACGCTGATGTCACTCTTTTGATTCTGCTCCCTGTTAATGCAGTCAGAAGAGCAAAGGAAGATGCCCCAAATATTTGAGCACCTGCCACCAGCATGGGAAAGCAGGATGGAGTTCAAGTTTCCTGGTTTCAGCCTGGCTCAGACATGGATGTTACATCTATTGGGAAGTCAGTCAGGGATGAAAACCTCTCTCTCTCTTTCTCTCTGTTTCTTTCTCTGTTTCTCTTTCTTTATTACTCTGACCTTGAAGTAAGCAAAATACATCTTCTAAAAAACTTAAGTGAAAATGAACTTTCTCAGTATTTTTATGGATATAAATATTTAAATTTATGTAAAATGTATTCCTTCATTTTATACTTTTCTATAATCACAATATTTTTTAAATTGATTATATTTGCTACCCAAAAAAAGTAAGGGGCTAAGTAGACTAATTATTTTCCAAGTTTATTTTGTTGCCTTGGATATTTCAGAAAATGACAGTGATTGGACAAGTAATGAAAAGAGTTGTTTAGTGTAAAATGATTAGGATAAAGCCACAAGAAATAATAATTCAAAATCTCAGACATAGGTAGACTATACAGACACCTATAAGTGATCTCTTGCAGAAAAGAATATTAGAAGTTACTCACTGTGATCCTTAGTGCCACAGGTATGTATCATGTTTCCTTATAAGATAAAATTAATCACAGAGAGCTCGCTAGAAATATATTTTTTATTTTTTTCACTAGAAATATTTGAAATGAGATATTTTCTTTCGATGTCAGGTAGCTCAAAGTAATGGAATATATAATACTCCATTGATAACAAAAACACAAGGTACAGCAATTCAAAAAAATTAAAATGAGCTATTCTTCTGACACTTATCCAGTTAAAGTGGTTTAAGAAAGAGCCAGGTAATGAATCTAGGATAAAGATCCCATCTTGACGAAATCAGTGTGGAGGAGTGCTTACCTCATCTACAGAGTGTTGATGTCACTCATAAAATACAACATGTTATTTTGAAATAAAATATAACATTTATTTTGCTAGGTGGCTCTACATAATACAAAAGTAAACAAGATCCGCAGCATTTTGGAGATGAGCCAAATTTCTGGCAGTTGTCTTGTACAGGAACAGGCAAGGAGATACACAAAGCGCTGACAATGCAACATACTCTGAACTATCCGGAGAGTTTAGCATTCGCCATTTTTGCAACTAAATTATTGTCTGCTACTGATTAATGGCTTTTTCATCCTGTGGGATACATCAGGAGAAGCTGCCAGTTTGCCCTACGCTTTGCTCATTGACACAGCTCCTAAGTTATCTAAATATTCAAGAAAATAGAGGATCATTACAAGTTTAAGACTTGCTTCTCTTTTTTTATTTCATTCTGTATTCTTGCCATTTCGCTATATCCTGTTTAAAACAGGCATAGTTATGTTTTCTTATGTATTCATTCCTACTGTTGATGTAGAAGCAATGTATGACCTCAGTTTCAATAGTGCCAGGATAAAATGGGAAAAGTTAGTAATGAACAAAAAGGAAAAGAGTAAGTAGAATTACATGGGCAATCATTTGACTTTTCATGAGGCAAAAATAATTTATATAGCCAAATATAACAAAGAGTTCTGCTGAGGAATGGGCACACCCTCTACAAGCATGAGTTCAATTGGGTATGCATCTGCTACACTAAAATCATCCCTGCAGTGTGAGTCATACACAGCTTTCCTATTCAATGTATTCAAATATCTAATATGAAGATGCATAAAGGAGAATCTGCAATGGATTCTTCTTAGATGTTTTAAAACTCCAAATTTCGATGACCTTGAAGATATAGAACATCCTGTTCACTTCTGCAGCTTCCGCAGAAATAGGATGCGAATGTCTCTTTGGTACCTTGGTTAAGACATCTGCATACTAGATTAAACTACTTTGGTCACTTCTTGGCCACCCAGCTCCTGATTCTAGCTGACTGCTGATGCAGACTTTGGACATCAGTTGGGGATGGCTCAGGTAACTGGATCCTGCAACCTATGTGAGAAATAGGATTAGGGTTCCTAGCATTGTCTGTGGCCCCAGTCCAGCAGGTATAGCTCAAGTAGTTAGGCCCAAAGCATACATCTGGGAGACTCAGATCAAGTCCGTATTTTAAGGACATTTCAGAAGGGCTCAATTGAGTGTGAAGGTGATGCGTCTTTGTGTTTCTGACTTTCACATGAAGGAAAAAAATGAAAATTTTAAGAAACACAAATGGATAGTAAATAAGTGTAACAAACCCATTTTCAAAGATCTCAGCACCTTTTTTGTATGTAGGAAATAAACTCTGACATTTAAAGGAAAATTAACTCTAACCAATTGATTTAGAATTGCTTCTATCCTATGTGGATCTGCTCAAACATGATTAGGCTACAAATTATTCCAAGACCATCAAATAACTTATAAGTTATTCTGTTGATTATACAAAATACGTATTTTTCCTAATATTTAGAAAAAATAAATTTCTTTGACGTGTGGAGCTCAGAAACTGATAGCCCACACGGACATCATCAGAAGCAGCCTGGAAGCCAGCGCTCCCTCCGAGCTTCTTTTGTTCTTGGCTTTCTGCATGCTTCCCTGTGGAAAGCCCTGAGAATCAGAATTCGTTTCTCACAAAGCAATTCATAGAAAGCAGAACTCTTTGTCCCCACCCTGAAGCCAACCAAAGAACCCTAGAATGTTGGACTATTTGCCCCGTTTTCTGTGTCATGGGTGGCCATAAAGAACTTCTCTGCATTGTCTTATAGATGCTTTGAACATAAGACCTCCCCTTCCAGGAAAGGTCTTTTCCCATGCTGGGAGGATGATCTCCTCCACACAAGAGCCAACAAGAATCTGGACAGACAGGCCTTGCTGGGTGTCCCACTTTGCTCGTTGTGATTACATGCTCTCCGTCTTTCCCCGTTGTAGTGATGCAGTACTGTCCACATTGACTGAATGCAAACACAAACAGGCAGTTAACTCTCAGGCTTCGGATCTTGAATCTGAAGCCTCTCGTGTTGCATGCCGAACTCTGTGCAAATATGTTTGCTACACTTTTTCTTACTTCATAACACAGTTTTTCTGGATTGCCTTTTCAGAAAATATAATCATCAGTAATATGTAATATCATGCTGGCCTGTTATTATGTAGGAGTTTCAAGTCTACTTTCCTTTTTTTTTTTTTTAAGATTTCTTTATTTTTTTTTTTACAAAGCCAGATATACAGAGAGGAGGAGAGATAGAGAGGAAGACCCGAAGTGACTGCAACAGCCGGAGCTTGATCCGATCCAAAGTCAGGAGCCAGAAACTTCCTCCAGGTCTCCCACATGGGTGCAGGGGCTCAAGGCTTTGGGCCGTCCTCGACTGCTTTCCCAGGCCACAAGCAGCGAGCTGGATGGGAAGCAGGATTGCGGGATTAGAACTGGCACCCATGCGTTCAAGGCAAGGACTTTAGCCGCTAGGCTACCGCACTGGGCCCAAGTCTACATTTCTAACGTAAAATAATATAATATACGTGATCAATGATGACTATAGTGTGTGTGTGTGTGTGCTTATTATGTTTAGGGTTTTGATACATAGCACTTAAAACAATCAGCTTGTCTCAAACAATCACATATTGCTTTTATTTTCTTCTTTGTAGCTTTGAGTATCTTGTTTTCTATATTTTTGCACAGCCTTATTCAAAACAACGTGAAAAATGTTGACCACAGATACAAAATAATGTTAATACTTTTCAAGATATACTAAAATGGTTATAACTCTTAACACTGCAATTTCTCTACTGAAAATTTAAATAGTGCAAAAACAGCAAAAGGAATAACTACAATATTGTGATTGTAACAACCAGTTATAATATTTTAATTAAAATACAGCTACATGTGTTATATACACTATAGTTACCTGAATTAACTACTGTTGTGAAGCAGAGGTTAATAATAAAAATATGAATTATTTGTTTGATGGAATTATACAATAATCAAAGCAGTTAATAGGAAGATAACAGAACATATTGAAAATATTAAGTATGTATATATGTTCATGCTAAGATTCCCTTAGTCTAACAATATCCTAGTAAACATAACATATTCATATAGGTAAACTTAATGAAAATTAACGTATAATAAATACAAAAATGAAGTTAAAGTATTGAATATGTCATAAAGTAACTGAGGTGTTCAATGTATCTATCAGGACCAAGTACAGGTCAGATTGTAAGATAACGGCTTGCATTTGTAGGTGAATGTAGGTCAGTTTTTGGCAATCTAATACCAGTTCTCTTTTATGTCATTATTGCCATTTTCTTCTTAGAGGGATACTTTATAGATCCATAGGCTTTAGAATAACTGACATTTTTCAAATAGTAAGATAAAAGATGAAGGTTCAATTCTATTCCTTATTTGGGGGAGGGAAGTAGTCTGTTGCTATAAGACGCAAGGCATTTGAATGAGGGTCAGGCAATTTTAGGTTTCATCCTAGGGCTTTAAATCGTAAATAAGTGATACATTTATCAGGGATCATTTCATCAAAAAGACAGTGCTTGGTAATTCAAACTTTTTCATTGCCACAAACTTCATTTTGTCTACTATGTTCCAGTGCTCCGGAGTTCTTTCCATTTTTCTTATTTTCACACTCTGAGAAATCCTAAATTATTCTCATTACTCAAAGTCCAGATTGCTTTCTGCTACAAAATATGACTTTGCATTTTAAAGCTGCCCTCACAATACCAACACTGCAATGCAGTGCATTTGGCCACTGATAACAGCACTGGCATCCCATGTCAGTTCAAGTTCTGCTGCTCTGCTTTTGATCAAACTTGCTGCGAATGCCCTAGGGAAGGTAGCAGATGACAGCTCAAGTACTCAGACCCCTAACGCACGTGTGCAAGTCCTAGATGGTGCTTCTGTTGCCTGGTTTCCATCTGACCCAATTGTTGCAGCCATTTGGGAGTGAACCAGTAAATAAAACCAATTTCTCTCTCTTTCCTGCTCTCTTCTCCCTCTCCACTCTCTCTCCCTCTTCTCCATCTGATGCTCTGCTTTTCAAATAGACAATAAATTTTAAAGAGCATGGTTGTGCTCAGCAACATATGCTAGAAAGAAAAGTACTTAGAAATCTTATACAGGAACATACAAACTCAACGAAAAAGCTTCAGTGGAAAAAGAAAAGTAGAAAAGAAATCATAATTAAGAAAACCAGACAGAGAAGGCTAAATTGATAAATCTAGTTTATAAACAGTACGATGTTAAAGCTAGAAGGGGCCACCGTAGGACTCTGAGGTTTGAGGAGGCTCAGCAAAGCTTGACTGACATTAGAAACTGAGAGCCATGACTCCTTCATTCTGAAATGTTCCTGAGTTGTAACACAGATGGGCTCTGTTTCATTTATATTTCAGTTGATTTGCATTTTTTTGAATACGTGATCTTCAAGGGAGAATGATGATGTTTTTAAAAAACGAAATCTATTTTGGTATCATGACAACATGAATAGGAAGAAAAAAAGATGAGTTTTCTGATTTACTTCTAGTGCAAAATTCTTTTTCTATTGTTTTAGTTTTGAATGGCAGAGTGATGTGAAAAGAGGGAGCTCCTCCATCCACTGGCTCACTCTAAATAGCTGGGATGCAGCTAGGCTAAACCCATGGGTCTGGAACTCCATCTGGATCCACTGGCTCACTCTAAATAGCTGGGATGCAGCTAGGCTAAACCCATGAGTCTGGAATTCCATCTGGATCTTGCAGGTGAGCACAAGGGTCCAGCAACTTGGGCCATCTTCCACTGTATCCACAGGGGCATTAGCAAGCAGCTGGATTGCAAGTGGAGTAGGTGGAACTGTATCAGCACTAATATGGGACTCTTGTACTGAAGGCCACAGTTTAACCAGCCACTAAGCCAACAGTGTCATTAGACATTTTATAGGAAACATATATTGAGTAAAAACAAAAGATTTTATTAGACTGCAGAAACGAAACACAGAGACTTGGCACTGCCTCATTCTAGAGTCTAGGTAACACAATTAAAGCAGAGTTGAACAGTACGAGTCTTTTCACCCTACCCTGGATCATCACAAATCAGGCCAGACTGAGTCTCCTGGGAATTCATCTCCTAGTGGAATCATAGAAATAATCATTTTAAGTGGCTGTAATGTTTATTCATGGCAGAACAATATCATGACACCAATCAGTTAATTCTTGTTCCAAGTTGGGCATTGCTTCAAAGAAGAACATGGAAGGCATTTTTCTAATGAAAATGAGAGAAACTCTGAGAAATTAAATCAAATCCTGAAAAAGACAGGGGAGAAACTCCAAAATAATAGAATTGTTACTAATATGAATGTGACTTTTTGTTTTCACAAACCATAAACCATGGAGTAATTCTCATTTTATGTAACCTACACTATGTTCTTGATTAATTATGGTCATCCCTACTATGTTTATCCCAATCAATCTGCATGCACAGCAATGTCCAAACCACAACTGCTACTGTTTCACTCCATACCATCCCTTGCCTCGAAGGCCCGCAGAAAATCCAGCTTTGATTAAATACTTTACCATATTTGAACCTTCTTAGGGATTCTTCGGCACTCCCAAATACAGGCTTCCTGGCTTCCGCACATAAGCTCACATGCTGAATAGATTTCTCAGTTGCCTCTAGCAGGGTTAAAGATTTTACTGCTAGCAGAGTTTCAGTGTCTATCTCTGACCTGCTTGCTCACATCAAAGTCATCATGATCTCTGTGAGCTTCCTGGTGAGGTGTCAGTTTCTGGATCATTACATCACTAGGAGCTCATATTTCCTTCTACTCAGATCCCCTTACCTCTCTCCTCTCTAGAATCTGGTGAACTTGCATGATCATCTCTTCAATACAGAAACACATTCTCTGCTCCCTATCACCCGTGGTGAAAATTTTGAGATTTATGAATTCATTGTCTTTTTTTAAGATTTATTTTATTTTTATCACAAAGTCAGATACACAAAGAGGAGGTGAGACAGAGAAGAAGATCTTCTGTCCGATGATTCACTCCCCAAGTGACCACAATGGCCTGTGCTGCCATGATCCGGAGCCAGGAGCCAGTAACTTCCAGGTCTCCCACGCAGGTGCAGGGTCCCAAGGTTTTGGGCTGTGCTTGACTGCTTTCCCAGGCCACAAGCAGGGAGCTGGATGGGAAGTGGAGCTGCCAGGATTAGAACCGGCACCCATACAGGATTCTGGTGCTTTCAAGGCGAGGACTTTAGCCACTAGGCTGCCAAGCCAGATCTGAATTCACTGTCTTAAAGAAAATAAGCCTGGTTAGATGGTCTTGATCACAAGATCAATGACATCCCTGCCTGTCACTGCTTGATCTTCATACTAACAGAGTTAATCCTTAGTTCCTTATTTCCTGTTATTCTGGAAATATTCTTTCAGGTGAGTAAGAGGAACCAGGAGGTCAAAAATATCCATTGCAAAATTCCAAATCCTCCTTGATCAGATAGAAACAGTATGTGGATCATTATAATAAAAGTCCTCAATTGTCATGGGGAATTTTCAGAAAACAGTGACTAAGATCATTAAGACTGATGCTTCCTGCAACCCACTTGAGAGTGAGCATGAAGCTGATTTCAGCACTCGTTGCAGAATTCCAATGCCAAAGAACATATCTGCATTGTCCCAACCAAGGCCTTGCACTTCTTCATTATGTGGCTTTCTAATTAGTCAAGGAACACAGAGAACAAGAATACTAGACACACAGCTGAGCTCTCAAATTGGCTCTCCCACATGAATAGTGAAACACAGAGTCTGAGAACACACAGAGAAGATGTTCATCAGTGAGACCTCGAATGAACAAGTAGTATCCCGTCATAACCTAGCTTCTAGAAAGAACATGATGGGAAGGAACATTGTAGAAAACATTTGTGTGAGTCAGAATAAAATGTAGGTGTACATTTGTCTGCTAATTCAATTATCAGAAGCAAAGGATTGTATCTGAACTTGTCCTCTAATCTTTACTTCAAATTCTTTATCTTTTGTACATATATATGCAAATATATATATATAGTGCAAAGATATATATATATGTATATATAAATTGATGTACTTGTTATAAACCTTAAACAAAAAAGCAAATAATTAAAAAAACACAGAAATACTGGCAGTACTCCTCTATGGCTGTAATCTGAGGACTGAGACACACCTGAGATGGGTATTTAATTCCCATGTTACTGCAAGAGCCAACAATGTGAGAATAGGAAATGAACCAAAATAACGGGCCTTACTGACATATTTTGGAATGTAGTTTTTAAATGTACTCATTGTGTTCTTCACAAAAATTATTTTGGGGATTAAGATACCTGTGTGTGTGTATGTGTGTGTGTGAGAGAGAGAGAGGGAGAGAGAGAGAGAGAGAGAGAGAGAAAGAGAGAGAGAGAGAGAAAGAGAGAGAACATGTATGCACTATTAGTTTCTCTTACTAGAATAAAGCTCGCCCTGCTGACTTTTGCTCTGCCGGGTTTTATTAGGCTTATGTCATAAACTGAAACTCACTGAGAGTCTGCCCTGAGGCCACAGTAACGATACAGACTGCAGAGGTAGAATGCTAAGGTGGACAGAGATGTTGTGGACAAGGGACCCAACTGTTTAGAGTTGAGGCAATGAAACTCGTACAGCAGCTGCCCTACCCACAGGGCAAGCTTCTTCTGCACTGTGGTAGGTTACTGACAGAGTATGTAGGTTTTCCAGAGTGAAATGTCTAGATTTTATTTAAAAGTCATCTTATTCTAAAACGGTTGGTTCTTTTTTTTTTTAATTATGTCAGCCACATAAAGCATATCATGAACTGTAGACACAAAACCTACAGTTTTGATCACTTTCCTGGGCCAACAGCTAGTTCCCAGTGAAGAATGATTCTGACAAGTGGCAGGTGGAAGTAGTGTGGGTACTGGAGACAGACATCGTCAGCCTTGGTAGTGATGAGAGTTTTAACTGGAGATTGAGGAATACTAAATCTAAAGCAAGTCTACATATGGGATGAAGAAATACTAGAGAATATGTGTGTCCTTAAAGATGCTTGAACTTTCTCGTTAAGATCTCCTGTTTCCAGTGAAGTAACCATTTAGATAGGAAACAGGGAAACATGTATCCATTTTAATAATTTTGTGCGGAGCAAAGAAGACATATATCAATCCAGATGAAGGCCTTAATAGCTACGTTTTCAGGAGCGTAGCTGTAGGGAATGGCTTTTCAATCAAAAGTGGGGAGCAGCATTACATGAAGTGTCAAAGACACACAAAGAACCATGTATTGTTAGAGGTGCTAAGGAAAGGACAATGGTTGTGTTTAACCTATACATTATCCATTACTATCTTCCAAGGGAGTATGATATCTATATCTAATCACCAAAACAGGTGGAGTAATTTGGAAATGTTTTCTGAATTTTAGGAAATGATGATGAACCTGCCAGTGCTAATTTAAAAACTCTTAGGTATAGAGATATTGATAGATGTAGGCATGGACACAGACATGGACATGGTAGTGGTCATGGCCATGGAGGTTCATAGCCTTTGGATCTCCACGTTATTGTCCAGAGAAAGCAAATGATCTCTTTCTAAGAATGTTGCATTGTTTACACATGCTTCCAAACTATATACCGACAGTTGTCATTTTCTAAGAAGATATCATACATATTTGCATATATGCTACTATTTATCAAGGCTTACTATATGGTATGAAGTATAATAAACATTTGGTTTCTATTTTACTCTGTCTCTGGATTTGTTGACTCTGAAAGGTCACATGGTGTGACCGAACATATCACATGTTGGTTTAGAAATATTTTTGCTACCTAATAAAAACCATGACTAAAATTTACTCTGTGAAAATCATCATTGGCTGTTAGCTCACAGCATTTTCAAACAAACTTAGAAATGACTTTCTTGCTTTTGATTACCAAAGAAATAAACAACATGATTATTGGAAAAATTACGGAAAAGATCTAAAAGCATAGTTAAGTCTATCACAAGTCCAGCACCAAACAATTTTCTGGCTCCATCGCTGAGTTTGATTTGTTTTCTTTTTAGAAGAATCATATTAAAATATACAAGAAATAAATGTATCAAGTTCTGTTCCCATCCTTGAGTAAATTTTCTCATCAAACTATAGATAAATTTGCACTTTTTAAATATATATTTGTCTCCAGCAGTTTGTGCCAAATATATTTCAACTAGAGTTATAAAAATGAAGTCAGAAACTCTTTTGAACCTTTAAGAAATCTAATTGTTAGAATATGTTTCTTAACACAATAGAACGTTTGTACTCTCAACTGCATAAAACATGCATGTGCTTTTGAAATTGCATTATTTCTTTGCTTAAGACATTATTTTGATGACACACACAGAAACACAGATTTATGTCAAAGAAAATAGGCACCAATGGCCTCAACTTGTCTTAGGTGATATACATGTTAAGTTTTTAGGTTGAAGATAAATGTAGAATTTTGATGATAATGTACCTACACGATTTCAACAAAATGCAAATTTCTATTTTTCAAAGCGTTTGCACATCACTGTTACTGAATCTGTTTTGTTTATCTGAAGTTCACATACAGAAAATATGCCAGTGTTCTCTAACTGAAGTCAGTGAAAGAAAAATGATTACTATTGTTATGCCAGAAGCATGGCTAATCTTTGTAACCATTGTATTTTCTTCACTCAAATTGAAAACTAGACTCTAATACTAATTATTTTATTTTTAAATCACAGACTTTCATTAAGTCTGCAGAGAAAGGAAGCTCTCAATTCTTTGAAATAATGAAGTAAACACCATTTAATCCCAGAACAAAATGTTCTGGGACTCTTATGCTTTAGTATGCTTAGTTATGATCAAAGAGCTAGGGTCAGAATTAAATGACAAAATTACACAAGAATTGGATCCTGCAAGATAGCCAGTCCTTGGTACAGAAACTGCTGTTGTTTCCATCATTCCTCTCAGTCATCTTAGGGCAGCAAGTGCATATGGTGTGCTTGCTAAGTGCTAAGAAGCTTTTAGGCTCTGAGACTGTGACAATTATACAATGACACTCATCAACTAGAGATGGAATCTACATGAAACACAGACCAGAAATGTGGAAGGAATGTTGATCACACAAAAAAAAATGTGTTTGTTTTGGTACAGTTTTTGAAATCCACTGTTAATTGTTGCACCAAAAAATATCTTTTTAATTCCACTTTTTGTTCCAGAATTGTGAAACCTCCTTAATAAATGTGAGTCCAGAGACTGTGGTTTCTTTCGTCCTGAATGAGGCTCAGACATTTGACCTATAACATGTTCCCAGAGGGCGACTTTGTGTCACACTGCTCAAGATGAGAAACAATCTCACAGATTTTGCCTTCCTGAGAGAAGGTCAGAGCAGAACATTTCTTCAATAATGTCAACAGTCAACAGCCAGGTTGTCCCACAATTCCAACAGCTGCCATCCCAACTCTGGGATAAAGACATCCATTTCAAATAGGAAGACTCAGTGTTCAGACAAGGACCACTGTTTTATTTATGAACATTAGCATATCAAAAATATATTTCAATGCCTAAGGATGCTTATATTTCAGGTTAAATTCACGACCTTTATATTCTTATAATATGAACACATGTGCTGCAACCAAAATATTTGAAGCCTTAAAATCTATGCCTACTCTACTCAAGTAGAACCCATGTATAATAAATGCCTTAATTCACCTGCTCCACATGTAACATCGATAACATGTGCTCCTAACGCATCTGTGGAAAGATCAACATAAACAAACCAAAAATAAAGAACAGCATTCTTCAAATTAATGAATTAGGGAAAATCAAAGACGACCAAATGCAGAAGTGGCATTTCCAATGAAGAATTAATCAAGAGTCATTGTTCTCAATTTGCAAATGCCAAAGCCTATGTCTTATTTTCCAGCACAGACAGAAATTTTTAGAAATGTCGTCACCACCAACTGCAAATGCCACTACAGCAAGAGCTGCTGTGAGACCCTGAAGAGGCTGTGCACAGTTAGCTGCAGAGGAAAGAGCAACCATACAGACGAGAAAAATGTCATGGAAATTGAAGTACACAAAACTGTCCTGAAATTTATTTTAGCCATCAAAAATAATATTCTTACGGTACAAAATTTTAAAACACATTAATTTTCCCCAACAAGTTTTGTTTTAACACAGGCAACTAAACCCATTTTCTTTTTTCTGCTTCTTATTTGTGCTAATTAATTTCAGAAACAGAGAAAAGCATTCCTTATGACAGTTTTTCTCCAAATGCCCAGAGAATTCTAGAAGCCAATCCAGATCTGCTATGCTGACAGCAGCAACACGATCACTTGCACCATCCCTGCTGCCTCCTGGGGTCTGTGTTTCAGTAAAGCAGAGTCAGGAACTAGATCTGGGAACCAAACACAGCACTCTGAAATTCAACTCCATCCCAACTGCTAGATTGTGCTCCACCCGGACCCCTGACAGTCTTGCTTCCTTCTCCATGTTGTCTGCTCTTTGACCAGTAGTCACATTGATTCCAGCCTAAGAAGTAGTCTGCATAGTGAAGTTCAGGAAAACAAAATGTCTTTCGCATCCTAAATTGGTTTATGGCGGTGGAATTCATTGTAAGCGTGCTCATCTGGGGAGAGTGTGCAGCATTTAAAAAAAATATTATTTGTAAAGTTTGGATTATCATGCACTATCTATCCATTTTTCAACATGTATATCCACCATAAACTGGTATTCTGAAGCAATTTGGCTGAAATGTCCTTTTTTGTGTACTGTAACTGGTCTACTACCCAGGGTAGAGGTAGGGAAAGGAAGAGGACTTCTAACTGCTTTCAAATTACATCAGCACCCTGGAATAGGGACGAATATTTGATGATGTCATTCAGACCCTGATGGGGAGAAGGTTTTGATGGTATTACCTGAATAGTTTCAATAGTATTGAGATGCTTTTGGATTCATTGCACCAGCGTTGAGAACATCTTTCCAAGGTCTATTGTCTGACCAAGTCCATCTTTGTGCTCCTCAGACTCAGATATTTGCAGTCATGTCCAACGTGTGCATCCACATTGTTTCATTGATCTATATGTACTTTTTTTTTGCCAGCAAAGTGTTGTTTTGGTTACAATAGTTCTGCAGAACTCTTAAAAACCCAGGTTGTAATACTTTAATTTTTGCTCTTTTTTGTACAGTATTTCTTTGATATTCAGGAATTTTATGCTTCCATTTAAATTTGGGGGAAAGTTTTTTTTCTTTCCTGCTCCACAAAGGATATTATTTTCACAAAGCAAAGAAAACTTTATACAATAAACTCACAAAAAGAAGGGATCTGATGAAATTATATGTTGTCGTAGAGTTTCTTCCCTGGGAGGCAACACGGCTATAGTTGAATATTAACTCCCTGAAGTGTGCACTTGATGGATGACTTTCTAAATCCAGAGATCTGTCTTCACAGAACCTTCAGCTTATGCTCCAACTCAGCCATTTCTGCTGTGTTTCGGTGTGTCCCAACCATACTCAGACAGCCTTCAGATATGGATGTGACAAGTACCACATAAACTGGGAAATCATGCATAAGCTGATTTCTCTAGCAGGCAAGTCCCTGCAGCTCTGTTCTCAGTTGGCTGTCAGTCCATTGATTTGGTTTCTCATTCATTCTGTGAACACCTAATGATAACCTATTATCATTGCCTGTCCCTTGTCGTGCAAGGACGGAGATGGAATGAGGGTCTCTGCCTCCACAGAGGTAGAAGAAAGAGGAAACCATGATGGTGGACTGAGAACGAGATGGAAGGAAGCTTCATCTGAATTGATAAGAAAGCTCTGGCCTGGTTCAGGTCATGACGGTTTCTAAGTATTTTGAACATCATCCTGGAAAAATAGGTTACAAACTTACTTTTTTTTTCTTTTTTCAGAGCTAACACTAAAGTTACTTTCCAGGGAGAAAATTTAAACTTTAAACTGTACCACCTAACTTTGCTCCATTTTTTATTTTTTTATTTTTTTTAAATTTTTAAATTATTTTTAATTCATTAATTACATTGTATTATGTGACACAGTTTCATAGGTACTTGGGTTCTCCCCACCCCTCCCCAAACCTTCCCACCATGGTGGATTCCTCCACCTTGTTGCATAACCACAGCTCAAGTTCAGTTGAGATTCCCCCACTGCAAGCGTATACCAAACATAGAGTCCAGCATCTTATTGTCCAGTCAAGTTCAACGGCTTCTTAGGTATACCCTTTCTGGTCTGAAGACAGAGCCAGCAGAGTATCATCCCAGTCAATTGAAAGCTCCAACATACCATCAGCAAAAATTTACATCATTATGGAATTAATTGACATAGCAATGAGTAACCAATATGGTAAAAGTAAATGCGAGTTCCCAGCCACCTTCTGTGACCACCTCACTTACATTTCAATTTTAGTTTATACACAACATATAACAATCATAACATAACATGTTATACATAACATCATATCATCTTAAATTAAGACAAACATGTGGTATTTAACCTTTTGGGATTGGCTCATTTCCCTTAGCATTATGGTTTCCAGTTGGGCCCATTTGGCCACAAAGAACTGCATTTTGTTTTTTTTAATAGCTGAGTAGTATTCCTTGGAGTAGATGAACCATAGCTTTCTTATCCAATCCTCTGTTGATGGGCATTTTGGTTGCTTCCATGTTTTTGCAATTACTGATTGTGCTCCTATGAGCATAGGAGTGCATGTTGGTTTCTCATAAAACAAGTGTTCTGGATATATTCCTAGGAGTGCTATTGCTGGATCATACGGTATGTTGATTTTGAGTTGTTTGAATATTCTCCATACTGATTTCCATAGAGGCTGTACCAGCCTGCAGCCTCACCAGCAGTGGAGTAGGGTTCCCTTTTCCCTGCAACCTCGCCAACAAGTGTTGTTGGTGCTTTTATTCATGTGGGCCAGTCTTACTGGCGTTAGGTGGTACCTCATTGATGTTTTAATTTGGATTTCCCTTATTGCCAGGGAACTTGAGCATTTTTTCATATGTTTATTTGCCATTTGGGTTTGTTCCTTTGTGAAGTGTTTGCCCATTTCCCGTGCCCATTTCTTGAGTGGCTTGTTTGCTTTGACATTTTGGTTGTTTTGTAGCTCTTTGTATATTCTGGAGATTAGCCCTCTATCACCTATGTCGTGTGCGAAGATCTTCTCCCATTCTGTGGGTTGCCTTTTTGCTTTGTTGATTGTTTCTCTAGCTGTACAGAAGCTTCTTAGTTTGATGAGGTCCCAATTGTTTATTTTGGTCTCGATTTCTACTGCGTTTGGAGTCTTTTTTAGGAAGTGAGGGCCTACCCCTAAGTGTTGCAGTGTGTTTCCAACATTTTCTTCCAAAAGTTTGAAGGTTTTTGGATGTAGGTTTAGATCTGTTATCCATTTAGATCTGATCTTAGTGTATGGTGAGAGATGTGGATTTATCTTTTTGTTTCTGCAGGCTATTCAACATAGTCCTAGAGGTACTCGCTGAGGTCATAAGACAAGAAAAAGAAATCTGAGGAATCCAAATGGGAAACGAAGAAGTCAAGCTCTCACTATACACAGATGATATGATTCTTTATGTAGAAGAGCCAAGAGACTCAATACAGAGACTGCTAGAACTTGTACGAGAGTTTGGTAGAGTGGCAGGGTACAAAATTAATGAACAAAAATCAACAGCCATAGTGTATGTGAACAGCCCCAAGACGGAAAAAGATTTAACCAGCAAGATACCATTCAAAATAACAGAGAAAAGTATGAAATATCTGGGAATAAATCTAACCAAAAATGTAGGAGACTTATTTGAAGAAGACTACAAACTACTTAAAAAAGAAATTGAACAAGACCTCAAAAGATGGAGTAAATCCCATGCTCCTGGATAGGTAAAATCAATATCATTAAAATGTCTATACTGCCAAAAGCAATATATACATTCAACGCAATCCCAATCAAATTGCCCAAAACATTCTTCATGGAACTGGAAACAATGATTCAAAGGTTCATCTGGAAGCACAAAAAAACCACGGATAGCTAGAACCATCCTGAAGAACAGGAAGTTAGCAGGGGGAATCACAGTTCCGGACCTCTGGACATACTATAGGGCAGTGGTTATCAAAACAGCGTGGTACTGGCACAAAGATAGAGAGGAAGATCAATGGAGCAGAAGAGAAACACCAGAAGGGAACCCACACAGATACAGCCAAATAATCTTTGACAAAAAGACAAACGACAATCCAGGCAAATGGGAAGGTCTGTTCAATAAATGTTGTTGGGACAACTGCTCCATTTTTTATTACCTTTTAGATTCATTACTAGATAGCACTAGGCTTAGAAATGTATTTACAATCTATTCACCTAAATTTCATGAGGGCAACAGTTTTTGTCTACTTGGTTTAATTACATTGTTCCCCAAGACCTTGCCTACTAGCAGCACTGAATATGTTTGTCAGGATCAGGTTAATAAATTCACTTTTTCATAAACTTGTCCTAAAAATCTCTGAAAAGTTAAAAATAATAACAATGAATACTTTTTGAAAACGTGATTTTCAGTACACATTTTTAGTGTGGTTTATGAATAATGTTTTTCATCATATCTAGCAAATGAATTTCTACTTCTAATTTGCTGCTAAGACCTACGTATTAAATCAGAAACCTTTGTTTTGGGCATGATAAATATTAACATGTATGACAACATAAATTACATGTGTGTCTTGGTGAGAGAGGCACAACATAGGAATACAGAATAAAAAATAGCATTGTAGTTACATTTTGTTGAGTCAGAGATGAATCTTATTCTTGATCATTTTAGACTTAAGAAGTAGCAGGTATGGGGCCGAAATGGTTTAGATTCTGCTTCCAATACATCGCAGTGCCTGGCTGGGAAGTCCCAGCTCCACTTCTGATTCTAGCATGCTGTTCAAAAATACCTCAGGAAACAGCAGCTGATGGAGCAGACCCATGGCTCCTGCCACCCTCAATGGGACCTGGACCCAACTCCTTACGTATGTCTGTGAACTGGCCCAACCTTGGCTATCATGAGCCTTGCTGAGGTTGGAGATTTCTTCTCTTTTTCTTCTCTTACTCTGTGCCTTTCAAGTCTTTAAAGTAATCAGTTTTTTCTAAATTAAAACAAAGAAGCAAATAAAGGAAGATTAATTGTTGCTAACAGACCACAAGTACATGAGAGTTGCTCAGATTTCACCTGTAATTGAAATTGCAATTGTTAAAATGAAACAAACCATTAAAAAGCAGTTAGAAAGAGGCAGAAATAAGCATGAGTCTCGTTTGACTCTAGGGAAAAATAAAGTGGCAAGTAGGAATATTAAAATCTATTAAAATAGTTATTTAAACAGAAACAGAAATATTACTTCTACAAGAGTATACATTCAAATTTACAAACAAAATGAAACAAGATGAATAGTATTTGTTAAGCAAGAGAAATGGTGAATAGAAAAAAATGGAGGCAAAACTGAAGTGTGGAAATATTAAGGCAGAATTACTCTCTTGATTTAAAGGAAGCCTTTTTGAAACAACATTCCCACAGGACGTTTTCCTATTGTGTTGCATTCCATGTCTTCCATTGACGGGACAGTAAGGACAGAAGGACAGAAAACCAGCAGAGGAGTCTTTAGTCCTACCGTAAGGTGCGTAGGCAGCCAAGCCCTTTGATTATTTACATGATCTTATTTAATATGTGGTCATGGTTGTTTATTAAGAACAATTCTAATTCTATGTCCAGTTTAAGTAAATGAATCAGAGGCAAAATGTTATTTTCCCAATAGAAACAAAAATAAGTGATTGACAGATGAAAGGCAGACCCTTTCTACCTCTCACAAGTGCTTTCGTTTCTCTTAGAATCTCACATGATCTTCCACAGAGGCAAGAGAAGACCTTCAGGGCCAAGACAGCTTAAGAACACTCAGCCCTGGCGTGCAATTAAGTATGCTGCCTTCCTTTGGTCCACAGGCCCAAAGGGAACGATATTTCATTTTAACAGGACAGCACATGGAGGAGACAGGGGAAGGTATGCTCCTTACAGCATGCCAAAGAGAAATGTGTTTTTTCCTGAAGTTTCTGCAGTAGGCAAGCTGCAATTGTTTGTTTATGCTGAAGCACAGGGAACATGTTCTGCCTGAAATATTAAACTTTGCACCCAGAAGATTATTTGTTTAGTTTATTTCTAATATATTCAACATATGGGAATCCTGCAAAAGAGGCATGGGGAAAAATAGAATAAAATATAATATACATTTTCCACAAATTTTTGAACACGTCTGCACAGTATATGTCTCAGAAACTCTCCTGGGTTTATGAGGCATAAAACAATGGAGAATGCATCAATCTCTTCCTGCAAGCTCTTCATTAGACAGAGGAGGAAATAAACTATGTCCATGAATAATTATGCGTCAAAGGTATTGTGGACATCACTGCAAAACACAGCCACAGTAAAGAAATTTGCCAAGTGTTTTCATAATTCAGGGAAAGGCGGCTGTGTCGGTTGGAAAACAACAGTGTTTATGAGAGACGGAACAAATTACAGTATTTGAGTTCCTCCTTGGAAAGAACCAAGAGCTAATAAGTCTCAAAGAGCTTTCATGGGTAACTATTAGACCCAGCTGTGAAGATATCAGCCTGGCAGCCCACATCCCATGCCCTTTACCTGGGTTCACAAAATGTGTACACATAAACATTAGAAAGCCTGTTTTTTATACATGGACCGGATGATTTTCAAAAGGTTTTTCAACATATGCCTTAATCCCTTATCCACAATTCATTTTGATAAAGAAGGTTGTCAATTAATAATAAAATAAATTTTTTAAGGATAATGTACAAAGAAATGAAAAGGAATTTAGAAGATTTACCAAGCATCTACTCCTCAAATAGCATTAAAGAGCTTCAGGGCTGAAAATTCTTAAGTTGAAATTAAACTTTCTGGGGCTGGAGCCATAGCATAACAAGCTGACTGTCCACCTACTGCGCTGGCATCCCATAAGGGCTCTGGTTGGTGTCCTGGCTGTTTCATTTCTGATTCAGTCCCTGCTGATGGCCTTGGAAGGCAGTTGCAGATGGCCCAAGTCCCAGGGATCCTGAACCCATGTGGTCAGCGTGGAAGACACTCCCGGCTCTTGGATTCAGATGGGCCAACCTCTGGCCATTGAAGCCACTGAGGGAGTCAAAGGGAAGATGGAGGCTCTCTCCTCACATTTCTCCTTTTCGTTGAACTTATGCCTTTGAAATAAAAATAAATTAATCTTTGAAACAGAGAGAGAGAAACTTGTGTATTGAGTAATGAAAATCTTTACATACTATTCCTTTCTTTTGTAGGTAGGCTTGCATTATCAAGTAGGATTAGCATTCTCATAAATATTTTTACATTTGTACACATTATTTGATAAGAAGGAAACTGATAACTTGTTATTGATAAAATTTTTGCAATAAAATATTAGTATTTTAAGCATCCCAGGCTCAGAGGTCCAGCCCAGGTCTGGCTATGGTGGCCCACTGTTGAGTGAACTAGCAGATGGAAGATATTTTCTCTCTCTCTCCTCTCTCTCTCTATCTCAATTATAGATTTCTGTTTTTAAAAGATTTATTTTTTTATTATTAGAAAGGCAGATATACAGAGAGGAGAAGAGACAGAAAGGAAGCTCTTCCGTCCGGTGGTTCACTTCCCAAGTGACCGCAATGGCTAGAGCTGAGCCAATTCAAAGCCAGGAGCCAGGAGCATCTTCCTCCAGGTCTCCCACACGAGTGCAGGGTCCCAAGGCCTTGGGCCGTCCTGGACTGCTTTCCCAGGCCACAAGCAAGAAGCTGGATGGGAAATGGAGCTACCTTGATTAGAATCGGCTGCCTATACGGTATCCCAGCGCATGCAAGGCAAGGACTTTAACCACTATGCTATCACACCGGGCCCTCAATTCTAAATTTCAAGCAAAATAAACCATAATTAATTGAAGTAAATCCAGAACTAAAATACATTCAATGCAGTCAGAATATAAAATCATTCAGGAAATTTAAGTTACTGCTATGGTTTTTCACTTTTTAAAGATTGATTTTTATTAAATACCAAACTATGCCTATAGCTCTTCTTTATCCTTTGGCTTCATAGAGACTTGAATTGCAGTGTTTTGGTTTACATAGAAACACTAGCTGTACTCTGAAGTGGTACTGGATTACATACTGCAGAAAATAGGTGAAAGAAAATGTGAACCAAACTCCTGGTGAGAAACCAGGAAGCATGATAGCTTTTATATATCCTAGTGAACTAATGAGCAGTTTGCTGACCAATCAGACACACCTAATGTGAGAGAAATTTCTTCAGCCCTTGTATCAGATAACATAAGGTGGTATTGCATAAACAAACTATTCAATGTGTTGATACTACATGCTGATCATCAGAAGATGATTATCTTCTGTAAGTTCTTAGTTTTCTCAAATACACCTTTCATGTAAGAAATGCAGAAAAGGTCTTACTTGTTGCAGGACAGTCATGAAACAGATCCCAACAGGGAAGATACCTGAATTTGTCCTTAAACGATGCATAACATTTTCAGACAGAGAATGTGAGAAATATGAAATATAAAAGGAAGAATACTGTAACTGGGCCCACTCAGTTAACTTTCCATATCCTAAAACAACAAATAATAGCTTTTAAAAGTAAACATGTTCCGCCCGGCAGCGTGGCCTAGCGGCTGAAGCCCTCGCCTTGAACGCCCCAGGATCCCATATGGGCGCCGGTTCTAATCCCGGCAGCTCCACTTCCCATCCAGCTCCCTGCTTGTGGCCTGGGAAAGCAGTTGAGGACAGCCCAATGCTTTGGGACCCTGCAGCCACGTGGGAGACCTGGAAGAGGTTCCTGGTTCCTGGCTTCGGACTGGCGCAGCACCAGCCCGTTGCGGCTCACTTGGGGAGTGAATCATTGGACGGAAGATCTTCCTCTCTGTCTCTCCTCTCTGTATATCTGACTTTGTAATAAAAATAAGTATTAAAAAAAAAGTAAACATGTTCAAGGTATTGCATCAGGCATCTTTATACAACAAAACAAAAACCATTTGTTATTCCTATGAAATTCAAAATCATTTGTTTTTCTAAATTGGCAGATTTTGCTTTTAAATCTTGCAAAGCTATATGCAAGATGTAATTGACCCTGACGTGGCTTAGGTTCCCTAGGAGATAAACACAGAATGGCATGTAGGGATCTATATGTGAAAGGTCTTGACTATGATGCTAAATATTTTTAATGCAACTAAAAAATATTCGTTAATTGACTTCTAATAGAACCAGAAACATAATAATGAAAGATATATTTCCATGCCTTCTGAGCTCTGTAATTTAATGCCTGATGTCCTTTGTTAAACGGGGGCCACATAAAAGCTTCCTGTATGTGCAGGTATGCTTACAGTCACTCAACAGCCCTTAGAATCAATGCCACATGCAGTGATGTGTAATATGCTTAACTCTCAAGCAGCATTGACCACTTAACTTGTAAATTCAATGTATTCCTAATGTACTTCCTCTCTTCTCAGTGGTTTCATATTATTATCATCTGCACTAAACAACAAGTAGGAAGATAAATAACACAGAACACATCATTCCACATTAGAAGTCATGGAGTCACTGGTTTATGCCTGATGCTTTATTAGAGTCAAGAAATACAATGATGAGTAGGAATTTCCTGAGTTAAAGGGTTTAATTTTCTAGTGTGGGGCAAATAATGGTAACTTGCAAACTATAGAAAACTATTTTATTATAAAGATCATTAAAATTTTCAGATCAAATAGTTCAGGGTTTTTCCTGAGGTATTATATATTTCTTTATGTAATTTAACTTTGATGAAAATAGATTTTTTATAATTAACTTAATTTTCAATTGAACCAAAGTATTGCAGAACTGGCTTTAAGTAATATTTAATAACCAGCATAATAAATGATTCTAAGGCAAATTATATATTATCAATGTCTTACTGTCAAAGAATTAGACAAGAAAGTGATCTGTATTAGTGCTAGAAGAATTCAAGAAGGATGTTGACATGAACAGATAGAAAATATTTAAAGAGTTAGGCAAAAAAAAGAAAGTAATGTTTTGCACAACAGTATGATATAGAAAAAATTAGTGATGATACATATAGCAGGAGTTATTTTTAAAGCTTTATTTATTTACATTGGGAAGTCAGATATACATAGAGGAGGAAACGCAGAGACAAAGATCTTCCATCCTCTGATTGACTCCCCAAGTGGCCACAACTGCCATAGCTGAGCTGATCCAAAGCCAGGAGCCAGGAGTTTCTTCTGGGTCTCCGACATGGTTGTAGGGTCCCAAGGCTTTGAAACACTCTCAACTTCTTTGTTAGACCATAGTCATGGAGCTGGATGGGAAGTGGGCAGCTGGGATAAGAAGCGGCGCTCATATAGGATCCCAGTGTATACAAGGCAAGGACTTTATCCACTAGGGTAACATGCTGGGACCTGCAGCAGTTATGTATAAACATACATAATATATGTAAACATATATGTAAATAAATTATATGCTTAATAATAAAACACTAGAAAGTCTAGGTAAAACAAAAATATACAAAGGTGAGAGGATAGGCAAAGAATTCCATTGTTGAGGAAGTTGGAACTAGCTGGGTTTTTCAAGAATTCTGTAACAATGATATGTTACAAAGGACACCAAAGCGCTTGTGGCTTAAAGCAATCCATACTTTTAATGTCAGAGATGTGAGTCTGAAGCCTGAGAGCGCCCAGCTGGACCGGCTGAGGGTCTCCCAGGCAGCAGGCAAACTGTGAGCAGGGCTGCTGTCTCATCTCAGACTCCCACTTGGGTAGAATGCTGTGGCTCATTCAGAGACCTCCAGAGACTTGACACACGAGCTTCCCTGATGGTACATGTGTTCACTTGACAGTCATTGGCTTCCCACAGAGCAAGTACAACAGGCAAGAAACACAGAGGAGAAAGGAGTGAGCTCTAACAGCAGAACACACGCTAAGGTTTCATCTCATGAGCGGCACCCCAGCACTTCTGCTACGCACTACTCAACAACCAGAACCAACTCAGTTTGGTGGGCAAAAGGAGTACCCAAAGGAGACCTGGAGGAAATCCCAACTGGAGGCCATGTTGCATCCCATACAATATTATCTTTCCTTGGCTAATTTTAAAAAGTCATCTGTTTACATGCATTTCATGATATCGATCTGGGATCACACGTTCCCCTCACAACATTATCTTGAGAAGTTTTTCTTCCACTTACCTTTTATTTTCAAAAAATGTGAATGTGTGTGAACATCCGGGATAAATTTGAATCAGCGTATCTAGAATCCAGAAGACTGGGATGTGGACTATTGCAAAAGAAAAAAAAAAAAAAACACCAATAATCTGATGTAAGTTTAAATCTGAAACAGAGTCCATGTTAACACATTGATTGAGTAACTCAGTACATCCAATTGTACCAAGCAAGCAAGCAAGCTTACAAACTCTGGCAAAAGAGCACACACAATTTTTTTTTCTAGTTTGTTTATTTGTTTATCACATCAGACCTGTGACTAGTAACTCTGAATGTAGACTAAATTTACAGATGTTCTTTCTGATTTTTTGTCTATATTTTCCACCGACATTTATTTGAGTAGTTTTCCCAGTGCATAAAACTTTATCTTTGGACCCAAGAGCATCCTTTCAAAATCCACATTTCTTTTTATTTACTTTTGGGAGCCTGCGAGCATTTTTGGAGACTCCTCAGAGCTTTAAAAGCAATGACTTTTTCTCCCCGGAGGAATTGTGAACAGTTCACAAGCGCTGGTAAAACAGTTCAATTCTTCTTTCCTTCAGAAGATGAAACCAAAGATGAAAAGTAGGTGATTTTCCTAGCTCTCATTTCAGCAAAGACTCCCTCACCACCTGCAGCTCAAACCTATGGAAAAACAAAGCATTCTTCAACACAAGGGTGACTTCTCAATAAAAAGAAAATGTGTAGGAGAATAAGTGATGAAGACAAGCCCATTTGGAGATAAATTGATTCCCAGGAAAGAAAAAGACAAAATATCTAGAAGCTGCTCAAATTCAGTACAATGTAAAAGAACCAGTACGTAATCAAAGATTTAACTTGAAAAACCCTCCCTGAGTGTGACACATGTTGGGGAGAGAAGCACTTATATTTTCTAATCTTCACAGATCTTTAATGAGCAAATCTGAGCTAAACTAATTACTTTAGCAGAATTCCATACTAAAGTATGACTACAGAGTAAAGTAGACATTAGCAGTGAAAATTTAATTTATATGCCAATTTGTTACACAACTACAAAATAGTTTGGGCGCAATCGTCATGATATTTTTGTCCCTCTGGTGTATTGGGAGCTATATTCAGAAGATCTACTTTCATGAATAAAACATCTGTGCATCTATTCCGGTGTCAGAGGGGCTAAGTGAAGCAAACGTTGTCTCTGGGACAAAAGATGACATTGAAGTGATGACATTTTCACCTTGGACTGTGGCACCACGTACACCAATAAGGCCTGGAAAACAAAGCAAAATTATCCATTGAGATGATTTTTTAAATGTCACACTAGCTGTTAATAAGTCCTGATACATGAATTGACCCACCAATTCTCTCAAAACATACAGCTCATTCTTTGTGCCATTTCTTATACAAGTAATGTACACATACGTAGTTTTCAATAGCACATTAAAACAATCATCTTTTAAAACTAAAAATTTAGAGTTTCAAATAAGATTCACTTATATGAGTTGAAAAAAAAGAATGTATGTTTTCTGAAAGTTGAGGTTGATTTGCTCTAATTATTTTGTTTGAAACAACAATAGATGAATACTTTTCAGGAAATTTCTCATTCAGAAGCACACAGCTTCAGTTTGGTTTAATGAAAAAATTATATGACTGTATTAACCAAAGAGATTATTTTGATAAACTAAGCAAACTGTACTCTGTTCAGTGCTGACGCTTGTCCTTACTCACGGAGCAGACATTGAACCTAGTTGTAAAGCTGCCAGCATCTTGCATCCAGTGCCTGAGTTCTACTCCAGCTCTGTGTTCATGCAGGTACTGGGAAGCATTAACAGGGAAACCTGAATTGCCAGTACCTGAATTCCACACTGTTCCAGTGCCAACTGCTTTAAATCTTTGTGGGATGAAACACTGGATGGAAGTTTCTCGATAATAGTAATAAAAATACTTAGATAATTAGACAAAATGTAACTATGTAGCACATTAATCTTTTCAATATCTAAAATATCAACTTAAAGTTCATCTAACTAAAATCTTCTCTAATGTCTGTGGTGGTGGAATGTTAAAAAAAAAAATATGTGGAAATTCCAATCACATGCCTTCCAATAAATAAGTCCTATTTGGAGAAAGAGTCTTAGTAAAAGGGGTCTTACATGATTGAGAGGGATCCTATTTCAGCGGCTGGTGTGTGTAAGGGGGATGTGCAGGGATTTTTAGGTCCTGAAACCCAGGGAGGAAGGTCAGGTGAAGAGAAAGGTAGACATGAATGTTGCCACACCAAGCCAACCAAGAGCTTCGATTATAGGAACTGCCAGAAGCTGCAAGAGGGAGACAGGGTCTTCCTGGAGCCCCTCAGGGAGGAGGTGCCACCCTCTAGCATGCTGAACTAGATGCACAACCCCAGAACTAAGAAGTTCACGCCTGCTTTCCATTATGTTGCTAATGCTAACTCCTTAAGGTAGCTCTAAGACACCAATATAAACAGGCTGCAAGAATGCTGAATGAATTTGTAGTACACTTCTGTTTATGTTTTTATTTTCTCCGATGATTTAAAAGTTTTTCACCTTTTCTCTATTTTTTGACTGCTTCAATATGGACTTTCTGCTTTTGGTTTGTTTAGTGCCAGTGTGTGGCATACTGTGTCAAACCACCACCTGCAGTGCCATGTGGGTGCTCATTCTAGTCCTGGCTGCTCCACTTCTGATCCAGCCCCCTGCAGATGCACCTGGCAAGGAAACAGGAGACGATCCAAGATCCTGGGCCCCTGCACCCATGTGGGAGACCAGGATGGAGCTTTGGGCTCCTGGCTTCCACCTAACCATCCTCTGCAAGGGTTTCCTGTCTTCCTGAATGTGTTTGTTTATTCTTCACATTCAAACAGCTTATCTTACACGTTTCTGGGTTATTTTCTTGAATGTAAAGTCCTGGGAGTGTTAATGATGTTCCTTATCTCCTCACTCCAGTGGCCACTGATAATCTCCCACCTGTCTCTGTCTCTTCAGCCTTGCTCAATCCTCCAGGGGTTGACACAGCACTTTGAAGGAACTGGGAAATCTGTATGAATATTTTGAATCCAGGGCTTCCAGTTGCACTGAAGGAAATATTACCCTCCACGCGACCTCCAGGGATATTGAAAATTTTAGCGGATTCCTTGCTGAATTGTGCGAGATGCGCTCCCTTTTCCTGACTTCATGTAAAAGTGAAACAGGTCATTTGCCTCTATTTCTTGGAAATAGCTGGTCACTCTTGGGAATTTAGTTTGATTGGCGACCATAGGATCTCAGTCAGCTGGTAACCTGAAAAAGAGAAGGCAAGGCATGGATGTGTTCAATCCATTTTCTCATTGTCACACCAGGAGTCTGATCCCTTGCGTTTCCTCCTCCCCCAGGGATAACAGAACTCACATTGTACTTTTAACTCCACAAATACAGCATTGTATTGCATGTCTACTTAAAACCCATATTCAATGGGGTCGATGTAGTGGCTCATAGACTAATCCTCCACCTACAAGTATTGGCAAACCATGTGCATGTGTTTTGTGTCCTCAGCTGTTTCACTTCCCATCCAGCTCTCTGCTTGTGGCCTGGGAAAGCTGTAGAGGATGGATCAAGTCCTTGGGACCTTGTGCCCACATGGTAAACCTGGAGGTGCTCCTGGCTCTTGGCTCCTGGCTTCAGATCAGCTCAGCTCCAGCCATTGCAGCCATTTGAAGAATGAACTGGTGGTTGGAAGATCTCTCCCTCTCTGTCTCTCCTCCTCTCTGTAACTCTACCTTTCCAGTAAAAATAAACAAGCTAAAAGTGTATGTTCAGGGAACTCTAAAAAAACCACACATTTAGGGCCTGATGCAGTGGCCTAGCAGCTAAAGTCCTCACCTTGCAAGGATCCCATATGGGTGCCGGTTCTAATCCCGGCAGCTCCACTTCCCATTCTGCTCCCTGCCTGTGGCCTGGGAAGGCAGTCAAGGACGGCCCAAAGCTTTGGGACCCTGCACTTGTGTGGGAGACCTGGAGAAGGTTCCTGGTTCCTGGCTTCACATCAGCGCAGCACCGGCCCGTTGCGGCTCACTTGGGGAGTGAATCATTGGACGGAAGATCTTCATCTCTGTCTCTCCTCCTCTTTGTATATCTGACTTTGTAATAAATTAATACATAATTAAATCTTTAAAACAACATTTAATACAATACATGGTTATTGAAATAGAGAAATTTTCATAGCTTAGTATCTCTGAAGACCACAATATCTGTGGGAACATATTCAGAAAATATAATAGTACCTCTAGATTACATGGCAAGCTTTATTAGTTCTTTACAGAAAAGTTCAAATTTAAATTTGATATCAGAAGGTGAAAATGATTTTTATTATATCAAAATGTTGAACAGCTACTGACTATGGCAAGGTTGTGGAAGAGCTAGGTGAGCTATAGACCGTGATGACAGCATTCCCAATGGGCTGTGGTTCCAATCAGCTCAGCTTACTCCTAAGGCACCTGAGACAGCCCCAGTCCTGGAGACCCCGCCACTTGTTTGAGGGACCCAGATGAATCCCCTGTCTATGACTTGGACCATCTGGAAAGCTAACCACCAGGAAGATGCTTTCTCTGTGTCTCCCTCTCCCCTTCCATCTCAGCATTTATAATGCTTTTGTAATCTCAGTTTGGGCAGAAAGTAATGATCAAGTCTACATTCTGTTCCGTAAGAACGTGGAATACAGCCGTCCCATACTTTGCCTTCCGTGAAGAGTGAGGAAATGGAGACAAATACTTAAATATCAGCTACCCTGCCCCCTCTAAGCCCAGGAATCTGTAAATACAGTTCAAATCGCATCCCAAATTAGTTCTGACTTCACATCTGTAGGTAAATCAATGATCGGTCAAGTTTTAGCACAAACCTGCTTGTGGCAATAACTTCACTCCAGAGCAATTAAAAAAGTCAAGAAACCAAAACATGATCTGCATTAGATTATAGTAAAGAGTAGCAATAGCAAAGAAATTAACCAAAACCAGGATTTATTAACAACCAGACCCTGTCAAACAGCAGAAAGCACTGAAAATTTAAGCTGTGTCTGTGAATTCAAAGTGTTAAAAATTAATCCAAATATAAATGAAAACCAAAGCTAATTGCTTGTAAGTATGCAAATTGAATTAATGAGATGGGACACCCAAAATTATGATTTATTTTTAGAAAGTTCATTTTATTGCTTCCTAATAATAAATAAATAGTGCGGTTAATTGTCTGATAATTATATTTTGTGACAATAGAATGGCAAGTATACTCTTTCTCCTTGTACCAGTGAACAAGGCTAAATGAACAAAAAAGAAAAATGTTATGACATAATTAAAATAATGGAAAAACAAAAGAAAATCCTCTTTCACTCCCCTGGTCCTGAGGTATGGAAAGGCTTTTTCTACTGAGCCTGACCTTCAGTGTAGGTTCTTGGTAAGTGTTAATCAGGACAGTCACCTTGTGGGTTTGAGCCCTGAGGTTGTTACAGTCTCTGAAAAAGGCTGAAGAATGGTCGCTTGGTGCAGCTACACATTGCATTTTACTTAACCAGGTGTTAATGAGTGTAAGAGAAGGGATGTGCAAAAAATGAATATCATAAGGGAGTTGAAACGCTCTTGAGGCCACTCTCATCTGGGTCCTTGGGACTGAAAGAGAAACCAAGCAGCATCCTAAATGTGGCAGGTGCTTCTACCGGAAGACTGTAGTTACGATGTGCCAACGGAGGTGGTTATCGGGTACAGGCTGTGTGATATCTGGAAAACGTTCAGTCACATTTTAATTTTAATTAAACAAACTTTTTTTTAAAAAAAAAATACGGATTTATTTGCAAAACAGATTTTCAGAGACAAGACAGAGAAAGGGAGACAAAGATCTAGAGACAGTGTCTAACTGCTGATTCACTGCTTGGATGATGACACTGCTCAAGGTTGGGCCAGGCTGAAACCGGTAACCAATAGCTTTATAAAGTGTCTCTTCATGGACTCAGTAGCCTAATTCCTTGGGCCATCTTCTGCTGTTTCCCCAAGCTCATTAGCACAGATCTGGATCTAAAATGGAGCAGCCAGGACTCAAACCAAGGCCCAAAGGCAATGCAAGCATTACAGGTAGCACCTATGCCTGTTACAATACAACACAGGCTCCAAACAAAATTATTATATCTAGTATAAATATTTCACAGATGCTGTAAGGTAAATACACAAACATCAATAACAATAATAAGTTGTTATCTACTTGAAGTCATCATGCAACTGGCAGTGTACTGTATTTTATTTATTTTTTAAAGGTCTCTTTGTCTATGTGAAAGAGTTAGAGGAATATAAGGAGAAAGATATATGTATCTTTCTACATCTCTATCTATCTATATTTGTCTATATATATAGAAGTTTCTATATATTGTTTATACACATAACATAAATATACACATATGTTTTATATATATATTGTATATATATACACACAGAAAAAATGTATATACACAGTATATGTATATACACAGAAAAAGAGAGAAATTTCTATATCTTCTCATTCACTCTGTAAATGCTTCAGTAATTAGTGGTGGCCTAGGCCAAAGCCAGGAGCTTCTTCCTTGTGTTCCATGTGAGTATAGGGGCCCAGGGACTTGATTCATCTTCCTCTGCTTTCCCAGACACGTTAACAGGGAGCTGGATCCAAAGTGGCATAGCTGGGATGAGAGTCAGCACCCACTGGATGCAAGCACCGCAGGAAGTACCTGAACCTGCTGTGTCTCAGTGCTGGCCTCGGCGTCTTGTTTATTTTATTTCACTTAACTGAGTAATGCAACCCTAGCTTCTCCCCATTTGAAATCTTACAGCACACAACACTGAGGCACAAACCCACAGCGGTAAAGAGTGTATTGCCTGGGGGATGGTAGGTGAAGGATGTTGCAGAGGTATTAAGTTCAACAGAATTCTACCTGCAAGAAGGTAGATGCGATCTGTTTGCAAAAGAAAAGTAGGAAGCTGAATAATCAGTGGAGGAGGCAGCCAGCCTGCCTGACCACACCTGGCAATACCTAATCTCTAGGAAGGAAGGAAGACGAGGTCTGCTCTCTGGAGAGCTGGTCTACACCTTTCAGCACAACACGTGGAATGGTATATGGATAAGCTCCTGGTTAATATCTTTCTTTCTTTCTTTCTTTCTTTCTTTCTTTCTTTCTTTCTTTCTTTCTTTCTTTCTTTCTTTCTTTCTTAAGCCACCTCAACAACACCATGCCTCAGCACTCACACACAAACAGAAACACACACACACACACACACACAAACAGAACAAACAGCTCTTTCCCAAAATATATTAAGAGAGCACTGTTTGACAGAAACAAGATTTCACTTTGCCTATGACAGATCTCTGTATATTTCAGCCTCAGGCAATGCCTTCGATTAGTGACATACTCAGAAATCCAATCTAAATTTCCTTTCTGGCATGTAGCAACAGCTTAAAAAATGGGTCACTAGAATTACGAGAGAGTTCTGATTACCTGAGTGTTAAGTCTGGCAGTGTGGAGGCGATGCTGGATGTGTATTGCTAAGTAGTAATTCAACAAGGAGAAATGGAGATCGCTTACAATTGCGTTATGAGAGCAGAAAGCAAGCAGAGATGCAAGTTATAACTTAAAGCGAGGGAGGTGTGTGCCTCTGGCTGGAATTGTTTTGGTACTTTATCTTTTGAGAAATTAAAGTTTTGGAAAATGAGTCTGCAGGATAAAGATCCTAACATATATTGTAGCTGATTTTATGTTTTAGCCACCAAAATAAAGGATTATTGCCTATTAAAAGAGTAAGAGGCCTTTACCACTTAAGGGCAATTGGGAAGTGAGTTTTGGTGTTATTAAGAGCCTTTATCAAATATATCCCTGCTGGTTACCTGACTCTTCGTGTCTATTGTGCCTATAATTAACACTAAAGAGCAGTCTAGACACTCTTTACCTACTACAGCCCACCTTTAGTTACAGAATCTCATTTTGTTTAGCATTCTAAGCTGTAAACAACTGCCCAGGTTGCCTTGTACCTAGGCAGTGCTACATCCCTGGGAGAAAATCAGCCTGGTTGGCATTTAACTCTGTGTTAAGTATACCAGTGTATCTTTATAGTTGCCTATTCTTTAATGGTAAATCGGCAACAGGAATGCGAGATGTGAGCCGATGACTACCATCTGCTTGTTGGGGTCCTTGGACTGGGTGGAAGGGGATGGAACCTGAGAGCTTTTGGTATGGGCAGATCTGCAGCTGCAGGTGACCCACTGTCAGGGAAGACCCACCAACGGCTTCTGATGTTGGCACGCAGCCCCCTCTTTCATTTCATGTTCGCCTCAGACACGTCAGGTTCTCCATACCTTCTGCCCATGTTGCATGATCAGACCAGCCTCATTGCTGAGTCCTGTGCTGAGAACCCAACAACATCTCTCGGGGGAAACTTAATTGAACAGAAGTTTTCTGTCTTGTAAGTGGGATCCATCAGACAAAATGCGAATAGTTTTCCAAGCTCAGGACACCCAAGCCTACAGCCCTAACTAGGAATTCACTGCAGAGGAAGTGATGATTCCGTTCCTCTCAACAACCCTTAGAATAGGAGTGGGAAATGTCTGAGGCGGGGAGGAAACGGGACAGGTAGAAGGCTAGCTTACCATCAGGAGACGGAAGTCACTTCCCCCTTGTTTGTAAATTCCACCTGCCCATCTATCAATCAAATGATCGCTCCTCCAGGACATTCTACCCCTCACCAGGATTTTGGGTGCTGTCATGACACCACTCACTGTTCCAAGATCATATGAAGACTGGCAATGAAGAGGGACAATCCACCTCTTCTTTTGGACACAGACTGAAGGCAAAAACCTTTCCCTCTCTGCCATCTTTCCCCTTCTGGTCTTCAGAAAGGTCATGGAAAATACATATTATGAAAAAGCTGCAGAAATTTCATCTGGAACATTTCTGCATCAGTTTTAGTCCTGGCTGCTCCACTTCCGATCCAGCTCTCTGTGAATGACCTAAGAAAGCAGCAGCAGATGGCTAAGTCCTTGCACCCACATGGAGACCAGAAGGATATTCCTGAATCCTTGATTCAACTTGGTTCCCCCCGCATCCCAGCTATTGCCGATCCTCTCTCTCTCTCTCTCTTTCTCTCTTTCAAATACAAAACAAAACTCTGTTTTATAAGGAAAAACAAAGGAGAAAACTAATGTACGAGTGTTTAGATCATCCCAGTGTTCTGTACCCTAAAACAGCAAGTCGGGCAACCTGATTCAGGAGCCAAGTGATCTAGGGTCCAGCACTTCGCAGGAAAGGGAATTATTTCATCACAACTAATTCATCACAAGAATTCGTTTTTCTTTCAATTCTAACAATTAAGCCTGCTGCACTGTTTTGGGCTTTACTACATTTTGAACTTAATCTGCATGTGGAGGAGAAATGCTGTGGCTTCGTGACTCCAACTCCCTCCTTGTAAAGTCTTGAAATGTGTTTATCTTCAGTGGCTTTGTGTACCTACACTTCTTTCCTGGTTCCCTGTTGAAGCTGATTACCAGAGTCACAAGGAAAAGCGAAGAGTAAAGAGGAGTTCATTTGCAGTGTGAGCTGTTCTCTTGGGATTCACCTCTGAGGAAAACAGTGAAATTAAACACTCAACGAAATCAGTCAGAAACGAGAGGCCAGATGTCTTCTTAAGAAATGATAGTTCACGTCAATGATAGTTCACTTCAATGCCAGACACGTCTCTAAAGGTCGCCCCCTGGTGGAGGCAAAAGCAGGACTGGCTGACTTGTGCAGAGGTTGGTGAAAACACTCAAGCCTACAGGCTGGTATTGCCACAGTGTTTCCTAAAGCCACCTCAACACCATGCCTCAGCGCTCAGTGGTATTACCCCTCCCAGACAGAAACAGCACAGCAGAAGGTTAAGAGTAGGATTTGAGAATTCAGGGATATCCAGCCCTGGCAGAGCTGCCCTGATAAACAAAGGCAGAATGACTGTGGCTTCTTGGAAATGACTGGAATGTTGATTGTCGTTATTCTTCCCATAAGATTGTGAACACGGATATTTCATGTTTGTTATTCTTTCGTAAAACAACACTGATATTTTTAAAATGAACTTCAAGCAAACATGTGACGAGTCTTTATGAAATCACTGTAAGGGCACTGACACTCAGCACTGGTGTGTAAATCAAATGAAAATAAAAAAAAAAGATGTGATATCTCCCAGTGATTAAAAATAAAGTCCTTCTAAATGGGTCAATGCCCTTGAAAAAACGGGAAGCTTACTATTCACTACCACCACGCAAAGTGAGAGAAGTTGAAGACTATGAAGGGTCCTCGGCAGACAGTGGATCCACCCGCATCTGGATCTTGGGGTTCCCTGTCGCTAACTCTCCAGCTGGCATCTTTTCCTTTTTTGTATTATCTGCTATTGGTGCAAAGAAGGTCCTTGATTTTCTTACATCAAAATTGAACAATTTGGTAACATAGATTAAATGATTTTGGAGTTTAAGCCTTTTAAGTTATCTCACCTGAATCACTCTGTTGTCCTATGTTAATGTAATATGTAATGCAATTTTTCCAAGGTTATAAATAGAGATATTAAGCACTGACAAGTATTCTACAAAGATTCCTATAAACAGAGATTAAAAAACACCTAAAATTAATTTTTTTTACTAAGCATTCTGTTTAGTTTCATTGCATGATCATTTTGAGACTATAGAATATTGAAATTTGCATTCCATGTGTACATAAATAAGCAGTCTTCATCTCTGGGCACCTTCAGCCATGATGTTCTATAGTGCCACCATCTGGCCTCTCCCAATTATGCACTTTTCAGTAATAATTTCTTAAGAAGACTCGCTAAGTTTGGAAAGATGTTAATGAAGGGGAGGTAGGTGCAGAAAGCCACAACCCCATGTTTTACAGGAAGCATGGGCAGTGGGAGGCTCTCTCTGAGTCTGCAGGTGTCAGCTTAGGCAAGTGGACACTAAACACTGCAAATAAACGGGATGAGTAAGAGAGAACCAGGAGAGAGAAGCAAAAGAACCAGCAAAATTGTGTCCCAACTAGTGAGTTTAAGTCATGCATTAATGCAAGTAAATACACTAAAGCAATATGGAAGAAATGGACCAATGTGGAATAAAGTGTATTGAGCTTTGTAGGAGCTTGCCATAAATGTCTTTTTTTTTTTTGCCTGAAGAAGACATTTTGTATCCAAAAATATATACACCTTTTCAATAGTAAAATTGTCCATTTGTGTAGTGTGAGGCTAATTTCCTGCTTACCTGTCATGTTTCATGCACTCATGGCGATTTCTCAGCCCACCTTATGTTGCGAAAGTTCACTTTGTTTAGCATCACAGCATGCTCCTAGTCACTGAACATTTGTGGACATGTTGCTGTCAATGTCCATCTAAGATGAACCTACGAAGTGTTCTGAACAGTAATCCACCAAAAACTGCTGTAAACATCTGGTAAAATATCTTGTCTCTCCCTCCTCCAACTATCAGGAAGAGGCTCCTGAAGAAAGACATGCTACTTCCAGTGACATTTGTGAAATCTCTGTGTGACCCAGAGAAGAGTACCTACATAGAAGAACCATGAAATATGGTTAGATATAAAGACAGAAAGAAATTGAGACTTTGAAGATGTCATTGATGCATTAAACTCACCAGCCTGGAGGCTGCATTCTTTTACATTGCCTTCATAACCATTAATCTACTTTATTCATAGTGAATACATTTTGAGTTGAATTTTATGCAAACATGTTAAATTAATTAATTAATCAATTAATTTATTTATTTAAATATGGCATTCCACAGCCTCTGGTATTTCTCCTTTTCCCTCTCCCGAAATATCCCCATCAACACACACTGATTTCCCCTATGATACTACAATAGTATACTCCTTCATAAACAGTTCGAATTCCTTCATTCTGCTTTTGAAGTGTATCCTGAAATTGTGTGTATAGGCAATGGCGGAGAGTCCAGCATCTTATTGTGAAGCTGTGCTTAGCAGTGTCATTGGGAATCAATCTTTGATTTGGAAATAGAGATGCATATTGCATTTTATCTTCACATCTTGATAGCATAGCCAGTTCCTCTATATGACTATATGTACATGCATGTTTACCTATGTAGCTATTATACTTTGCATAAAGGTTGCTTTATACTAGTGAGAACGTACCATCACTTTTATATGGTGCCACACACGTAAGATGAAAATTCACGGTGTGAAGTTAGTGCATTTAATTATTACTCAATAGTACAAAGATGTCACTTTACTCTCCCCACCCATGTTCTGTACAGATTTCAGATAGGCATAACATATCTTTTTCACTTGCTGTTTCCAACCTAGCAACAATTTGAGTAGCATTGAATAATATAATTATGGTATTTGACAGTTCCCTTTCAAATTAAATAAATCATATATTGGTATCTGATTCTATGCTATAAGAACACATGCTTAGGGCCCGGTGGTGTGGCCTAGCGGCTAAAGTCCTCGCCTTGAACGCTCCGAGATCCCATATGGGCACCGGTTCTAATCCCAGAAGCTCCACTTCCCATCCAGCTCCCTACTTGTGGCCTGGGAAAGCAGTCGAGGACAGCCCAATGCATTGGGACGC
The DNA here is from genome assembly GCF_030435755.1 of Ochotona princeps. Classification (NCBI taxonomy): domain Eukaryota; kingdom Metazoa; phylum Chordata; class Mammalia; order Lagomorpha; family Ochotonidae; genus Ochotona; species Ochotona princeps. The sequence goes on from NC_080834.1 coordinate 37,401,344, forward strand.
TGCACCTGCGTGGGAGACCTGGAAGAGGTTCCTGGTTCCCGGCTTTGGATCGGCGCGCACCGGCCCGTTGCGGCTCAGTTGGGGAGTGAATCATCGGATGGAAGATCTTCCTCTCTGTCTCTCCTCCTCTGTATATCTGACTTTGTAATAAAATAAATAAATCTTGAAAAAAAAAGAACACATGCTTAAATGGATTTTTAATTTATTTTTTAACATCATTTTATGACAGTTTCATAGACTCTGGGATTCCCCCAGCCCCTCCCCAAACCCTCCCCCCATATTGAATTCCTCCATATTGCTACAGTAGTACAGTTCATATCCAGTTATGCTTCCTTCATTGCGGGCATGGACCATGCAGAGAGTCCAGCATCTTATTGTCCAGGTAAGTTCAACAGTTTCATTGGGAGACCATCCTTGGTCTGAAAGCAGAGCTGGTAGAATATCACCTGCTTATCTGCCTAAACCTTTTCTATTCTTCAATTGCTAAAATTCAAAATTCTGTAAAACCATGCTTAACCACTATATACTGCAAAGTTTAAATTGTGGTTTAATTTTCTCCCCAAAATACTTCATCAATTTATGACTGTTAATGCTAAGCAAGATGTAACTGCATAGCAACTTTGATGTTGAGTTTGTAGTTAGCTGTTATATATATATGAGGAATGTTAATGTTGATGCTTCCACTGTTCCTGTGCCACTCTGATTTAGGCTAAACTCAAAAACATGTTAGCTTGGGAGGAAAAAAAAGGTTTATAACAGCTGGCTGTGTAAATACTAAAATTGAGATGCCAAGGAAGTAGTCACAGGATGTGGTCAAGAACTTGCATTTTCTAACATATTGGTCACTCAATACCATGTTACTTAACTTCATGATGTTCTTAGTTTTGATGTTTCTTCCTATTGTTGAAGTTGTGTAGTGACATCTCATTGGAGGAGATAAATGGATTTTTTTTTTAAGATTTATTTTATTTTCATTACAAAGACAGATATACTGAGAGGAGGAGAGAGAGAGAGGAAGTGGAGCTGCCGGGATTAGAACCAGCAGCCATATGGGATCAAGGAGAGGACCTTAGCCACTAGGCCACGCCGCCAAGCCCGATAAATGGATTTTTAAAAATGGATTTTATTTTTATAGGAAATGCACGTTTACAGAGAGAAAGAACACTAGAATTTCTGAAGTGCAAAGACAATCATGTGTTGTATTTTAATGAAGAGTATTCTACAAGTTTAACTCAGAATAAAGGACATGTATCTTGGATTTGGATTTTTGCAGTCTTTAAACATTTCTTTGGAAAAGAAAACACACTGTTCAGTGTATGTTCTGTAGATCACATATCAGATACACATTTAACATCTGTTTATAGTTGATGCATTCTATCGTAGTTATACAATCCATAAACTGGAAGAATTTTCATGATTTCTTAATTCCTTAGATATCATTTCATGTGCTGGATAACATAACTTTCTGCAGGGTTTCTCAGTTTTGCTATGCAGATTTATTCAGACAGTTGCAAGCCTGTCCTGGACAGAATCTAATTAATGACTGAATCTATTTGTAACTTTTCAGTTATTAATTTTCCATTAGCTGCACTTTTTATTTGCATCTATTTAGAAAAGGCATGTTTATCATTTTCCCATGGAGAAAGCAAAACCTACCTACTAGATGATTATGAATTTGTGGATTCATGCAAAAACAAAGCAACAATAATAACTAACAAAAGATCCATCCAGCTCTCAGATGGTGCTTTACAATCTGTACAATTCTTCTTCTTTCAAGAGATACAATGAGGTTCTGCTTTTTATATTGACAGAAACATAAATTCTTTTTTCCTCCAAAACTGTCAAACTAAACAATAAGATGACTGTTGGAGTCATTATAAGAAAACTAAACCCACAGGTTGACTAATTTATAATAAAAATGGGGGAGCAGCTTTTAAGTAGAAATTAATTAGAAATTTGAGCTTGCAGTATAACATTTCAGCCCCTAAGGATTGTTGCTCTCTACATGAATACAGAATAACAGAGTAATCAAGAGGCGAAAGATGTCTATTAGTTCTCCTATCATAGACTGAAGATACCCTGCCCATTGAATGGAGCTCCCAAAGTGGAGCAAAGCTGCAAAAGGACTCCTTAGACTATGAGATATGCCTCATCCAAATGAGTTGAACTAACAGCTTTTATTCCTTCATTATTTCCCAAGAATACCATAATGTTAACATTGTGTTCCTGCCTGCTATTTGATTAAGTTGTCTTGAATCCAACTTTAGCTGAGGCTTTGACAAAATTATTTGAACAACTATCTAGATAGCTATTAAATTTTATGTGAGTTGACATGTCTGTCACTCTCCAATGAACTGTTTATTTGGAGATAACAAAAAAAGTAAATGTTTTGTAGTGAACGACAGAGAGAACAGCTTTTATTATTTAGATACTGTACTATTTTATTTGTGTTATTTTCATGTTTTGGCATCTCTGATGTTGAGATGCGTCTTACACATATGAGTTGTGAGACACTTTAATTGGTATCTTCTCTCCCGCCTCACTATTATACAAAACAGTCATGAAAATTATTGATATAAAGGGTCAAATTAAATTCAGTAATATTACCATTTTGAATCATATCTTATATACCCGGAATTTCTACAAATTAAATGTCAAATTAGTTGACTGTTGAACTTCATATCCTCCTCCGACTTTATTTTGTGTGTGTGTGTGTACACCCAGGCTCTTGTCTCAATTCTCAACATGTGTCTTCCCATTCTCAAGGCAAAATCCAACTGCTTCAAGCTATCTCTTCATTGCCCTCTCTGATGAGGTCAATCAGAGATCTTATGTGATGACTCTTCCGCTCCGAACAATTCTATTCTGTATAATTACATAATATGTCTCCCATTAAATATGAATTTCTATCTGGGTAGTTTTTCAGATGGATTTCAAGGTAGTTGATTCAGAAATTTGTATTCAAACTTGTTAATTGCAAATATACGTATTCAGGGATTTTTTAAAAAATATTTTTCTTCCATAAGGACCATACATTTTCACTTTGCAAGACTTTCTTGGTACTTTTGTCACAGTGGACGAATTCATGTTATTTGAACTCTGCAGCTCAATGCCTTCAGGATTAGTTCACGGTGTCTCTCAGGCTGCAATATCCTGTTCTAATTCACTTACCACAATCAATCATTTTGTAAGATCCTTCTCAAAGATTATAGATTAAAAATATCCTTCAGGTCTCTCTGTCAGAATTAATTATTTCTTCTTCAGCACACACATAGTAGCACCAACAAAATTAGTCAATCTTATTTTAGTTAGTTTACTTTCCTTCCTGGGAGAATTGCAAGAACACTGAGGGTACAATGTTTATTTTACATAGTTTTGCTATTTTCAGACTCTCAGGAATGAATGATACTGTACTTTCTACAATGTTTTTGTTTCTCTATGACCATCTAGAAGGTTGGTTTATTTGTCACATCTACAGACTGAAAGTGGCAAATCTGTATGAAACTACAATGCCACATTTGTGCTTGAACATAATGTAGTTATGAGTCTGAACACCCAAAATCAACAGTCTGATCTTTTAGCCACTCTGTGGAGGCCATTGCAGTCTATTCTAAGTAACAATTCACATCTGAAACTCATTTAGTATTTATCTATTCTTAAACTGATTAGGTATGACCTGCTTCACTCTTTCTTCATTCAAGTAAGGATCAGAAAAACCCTTGCATGTATAAAAAAGCAACTTCCAGAGGACATCCATATGTCACCAATAGCAGACTCACTCTTAGTTCTTGTTAAGCCGACCACAGTTGTTTAGGATCAGTTCTGCTTAAGAAAGGCATACTCTTGCTCCATGCCTAAGGGTGAACTATAACTAGTGATAGTGAGGTCAAAATGCTGGCCAACTGAAAATAGAAGGCAGTCCATTAGAGCTTCCAACTTGATTTAATAGTAGGCTTGACTTCCATTCATGTAATTAGTCTGCTACATTGCTACTTGTCTTCAGACAGGGCCCTACTAAAAATCTTAGGCAGAAATACCAAAGACTGTGGGCATAGGAGTGTGCATTGAACAGGGGAATAATGAGCGATTGACACAAAAACAACCACAGTTAATGTGGCCCAGGGTTGCTAAAATTCTTGATCTCAAGGGCAAAAAGAAAAATTTTACGTCAAACATAGCTTTATAGAAAGCAAGAGGATTATCCAAGAAAGAAGACACACATTTAGAGAGGTAGATGAGACTCTGAGTAGAAACTTTGCCTGAATTTTTAGCACATTTCTAACCACATACATACAGGTGAATTATGAATATCACAGCTGAACGTAAATTTCAACTATTTCCAAGAAGAGAGATTGCAGTTTTAATCCAATGAAATAAACTATCCAAACAATAAAAAAATGAAAATGACCCAAAAAATTGGTGTAATACAACGCAGAAATTTTTAACAGTTTATATAGTCATATATTTAAGACCAGCTGAAATACATGAAACATATACAGAACCAGTAAAGTGTGGACTTCCTCAAAAGAAAAGGCAAGGAGCTGGCGCTGTGGTGCAGTAGATTAAGCTACTATCTGTTGTGCTGGAATCCCATATGGCTGCTGGTTCAAATCCCACCTGCTCTATTTTGGATCCAACTCCCTTTTAATGCACTTGGGGAAGCAGCAGAGAAGGACCCATGCACTTAGATGCTTGTACCAATGTAGGAAACTTGGACGAAGTTCATGGCCCCTGGATTTCAACTAGTCTAGCTCAAATCTAATCTTTCTTCCATTGTTCCTACTCTGGTAAACTCCTGCCTTGTCTCCCACCCAATGTAGCTCCACTTTGATGAAAAAAAAATCAAAATGTTTTCTGAAAATTCTGGAAGCTCCACCCTCCTTGCTCTGTGATCCTGGGACATTCCCTTCTGCATTTAGAGATTTGATGCAGGGAGCAGCTGATACATGCCCAGAGGAACAAATTTCATGAGGTTTCCTTCTGCATCTTTTTGCTGTTGTTGTTCTTTACAGATTTATTTGTTTTTTTTATTGGAGACATAGATTTATATACAGAGAGACAGAAAGAACTTTCTTCTACTGGCTCACTCCTCAAGTGGTCAGAATGACTGAATCTGAGCAGATGCAAAGACAGGAACCAGGAGATTATTCTGGGTCTCCCATGGGGGTGCAGGTTCCCAAGACTTTGGGCCATCATCCTATGCTTTATCAGGCCATATGCAGGGAGCTCGATGGAAAGTGGAGCATCCAGGACAGGAACCAGCACCCCTATGAGATCCCAGAACTTGCAAGGCAAACATTTAGCCACTGAGCTGTCATGCCAGGCCCTTCTGTATTCTTCAACGTAGGATTCTGAGTGGCCTGGATGTAAACTCCACCTGGAAGCAGCCTTTCTCTGGTGGGCAGGTCTGGGACTGTGGCTGCTGATTCTATTTCTGAGGAAGGTTCTATCTGCATCCCAGACTCTACTTAGACTTTTGCTATGCTTGCACACAGTCCCCAGCATTATTTATGTTGACTGGGCCCTGGGCTTTGTGTGGTGAAAGACACAGTGCCATGAGCATCATAATCACAGAGCCATAGATATTGGTGCCTAACGCCCTGTTATCAACCAAATTTGCCTGGTAGGACAAGAACACAGTTCTTTTTACTTCTCAACACCAAGAATGTGGCTACTGTCATCAAAAAGTCTTAATGTGATAAATATTCAATTATCTGAGATCTATAGACACAGTTTTTGAAATTCACATTCATTTCATTCACTGCATGGATGTTTGTTTGGTTTTTAAATTTTTATTTATTTTTAATTATTTTTTAATAATCTTACTTAGTTGATTAGGGAACAAAGGGTCAAGGGCTACATGGTGAAAGTGGGTAATACCATTGTTTCCACATCAATATCATTTTTCCCTGTGTCTGGGGTCAGGGAAAAAAACAAAGGGAAAAGCCCCACCCAATCTCCCACCCATCCCAGATTCCCAAAGGGAGGCGCGCTCTGAGGGTCCTGCTCACACAGTTTTGATAGTTCATCAGTTCTGGATTGCTGCCAATCTCTCAGTTCCAATCGCAATGAACCCTATTCAGAATCCACTGGCTGACAGTCTCTTCATGGTTGGGGTTCTAAGATCAGCAGTTCAGTTGGAGGGATCTCCAAAGAAACTTCATCTGAGATGATCCCAGGCCTGATTCTTTTGCAAGTTTGCTAGTACACAGTCCAACACCGTCCGTCGCACCAATCAGCTTATGCTCATGCTGGTCGTTTGGATTGCTGGATTCATTCTGTTTCCAGGCCTGTCTTCCTCGTGAACCCTCGGGTGTTGTAGTCCAGTTCGATCCTGCCCACTTCATACTTGGTCCTCACGCAAACCGGTTGGAGCTGTAGCCTAGTTGGGGCGACTCCCCATAACCAGTTCTGCCCGCTACCCTGGTTCCCATGCTTGCCAGTATGCACCGCAGGCTTGTCAAGTCTGTCCCACATCCTGTTTAGCTCTCGCACGTGTCGATGGGCATTGAAGCCCAGCTCAACCCAACCAGCCTACTATCCAGCCCACACACCTACTGGCAGGTGCCCTTCTGTACAGCCACCCCTGCCCCTGTCCTGGTGTTCATGCTGTCCAATGAATGAGAGTGGTAGCCCCGAAGGAGGTGCCCACTATTTCCCTTCTAGGCCACATTCACTCCCAGATTATGCACTCTCCAGGTAGTTCTGGCATTTGACTTGACAGAATTAGCTCCAAGTGCCAGCCTCTGCCAGCTAGTACTGCGGCTAGCCCAACCAACCCTCACCCACTCTAGTTTTTGCTTGCCCACCCTGGCTCTTCCCTTATCTAGCCCACATGAGGCCCACAGGTGTAACAGCCCTGCCTATTCTGATCTGCCCCCATCCCAACTCACGCTTTCCAATGGAAGTAGTTGTCCAGCAGGGGAGTCCACGTTCCCCTGTCAGCTTTGCCTCCTCCCCCTGATTATCACATGTGCTGTTTGGGCGCTGCAACCACATCTGGTACAGTTCATCTCACCTTGGCATTCCTTATTGTGTACTAGTATGTGTCGCAACCGAACCTGGCTCGACCCACACTCTGTTCTGGCACTCAGACTCACCAGCAGGTGATATGAACAGGTTCAGCCTGGTCTGCCCCCAATCCACGCCAAATGTATGCCAGTGGGAAAATTTCCATAGCCTGTTCTAGGCTGTTCCCTATTGTGCTTCTTGTGCTTACCTGCAGGGACTGTGTCCTGCCAGAGGAGTTGCCCAGGCTCCTCCATCAGAAACTCTCCCAGTGCCAGGTTTTGCCCATACCAGTGGGTCCATGACCCAGGCCTATTCAGTTCACCTCCTGTCCTAGCAGGAACAGTGGTGTTTCCTGATTGTTCTTCAACCCAATCTGGTTCTTATTGTCGGATGTTTCTACCCAGCCATGGCTCTTCCATACCCCCATACAGCTTACACATGGTTCAGTAAGAGCTGAGACCTAGCCTAGTCTGTCATACATTTCCCCTCGTCCTCCAGAGCACCAGATGGTGTTGGAGTCTGGCCCGGCCTGGTGCTTCCATTCCCAGTCCACACTTGTGCCAAGTGGGATTACACTCGTATCCTGATCGGAACACAGCCCCATTTACAGCCCATGCACTCATTGGTGGGAAACTCAACCCAGCTAGAGTATCCCCTTAGCTGCCCAACTGGGCCTATTCCCAGCCTTAGATCTCGTGAAGGCCAGTGGTTGCCCTGATTCAACTTGGTAGAGCCCCTCACTTGTCCTGTCCCCTTAGATGCTGTGGCTTAGCATCCCTGTCTTAAGCAGATCAGTAGGTGCAAGGACCTACTTGGCATGATCTGTGCTCCAACCTAATTTCTGTTGTTTCTTCTGAGTTAAGGTTTGTTCAGCCCGGCCCATTCTGTCCCCTTCCAGTGGCAGCACGGCCCACCCCACATCCTGTTAAAGGCCTTGGGTTTGTGGGCAACTGCTGCTCCTCACAGTGTGGCAGCTGGGGGGATGCCCCTGCTGGGTTGGAGCCAATGCTGGGGGCTCACGCCAAAGACACTGTCGCAAGGCAGTGAACGAGTCGTCGGCCTCCCCCCAGAACTGCACGGATATGAAGTACTCCTGACAAGACAATTCTGGCACTTACAGACACTACCAGTACAGGCTACAACTGAAGTACTTGTACTCCTCGGATCACCTACAAGACAGCAAAGCAACTGACAATATTCCATTTAAAGAGGGGCATTTTTCTTCTTCCACAGAAGAAACTGGTACACTAGCAGCACAGACCTCAACAGAGACTCGGGAAAAATGGCACATCTAAAAGAATACAATAGTTTTTCAGAAACAGATCCTGACTTGAAACAAATCTGTGAAATAGCAGTTTGTGTAAAGGCTCCCAAATTAGTTAGTCCAAAGGAATAAGTTTCTAGTGTTAAATTAATATAAATGTGATCATGAGAAGACTATATTATATATTGCATAAACAAATAAAATGAAGAAAGCCCAAGGTTCCAATCCTACAGTAATATCAAAGAAGGAGAAATTCTAATTACCTTGTTTTCATTGGCATGCATAATATAAATATATTAAAGTGTCATTCTGTGGTTTATAAACTTGTATAGCTGCTGTGACTAGATTTTTAATAAACAAAATTACAACTCCCCCAAAATGCAGTCTTCTTAAAGAGAAAGCTGTAGGATTCTACTGACTCTTTTCAGGAAAGAAATAGAAATACTCACAGTAACTCTTCCAGGAAAATGAAATAAGTTTGTTAAAGCAGTATTTCTTTAATTCCTTTTCGCTTCTATCAGACTTTGAATGATCTGTACATGTGATTTTTTTTTGCAAGGGGTAATAATCTTACAAACATGAGGGACTCCTAGAGAACATCAAAGCTGCTGACCTTAAATCCTTATATCACTGAAATGCAGTCTATTCCATCCCTAAAATGAATTTTCACTTCTTATTTAGGATATATTAACCAACTTATGGCAAAATCTTACTCTGAGGAAATTTGTATTTTCAAAGCAATTGTGTTATTACATTTTGTGTGATGCAGACATGTACATAAACCAAGTGTACAGCTTAATGAATTGGAAGCAATGACCGCACAAATAATATCTATCTCAGAACTCAAGAGTATTGTAACTTATTTCCTGAAGCCTTTCTGTTTCCTTAAGCAGCGCTGATCATGCTCATTTGATACCATAGGGGAACCGCATTCAATGTTATGCCAGTTACTGGCCCTAATGTTCCCAGATGAAGAATATGCTGAAATCAGACACAACCATCCTATATGTCTTACACATTTTTTCCTGATTAGTATTACTGGGTGGATGCTGCAAGTGTTTTATTTTGAGTCATTATAGAAAGCTCTGGAAATTAGAATTTGTAGCAAAAGTAAATGGAAGAATTTTGAATCCTGCTATTTATGTTCTCATAAGTTATTTCAACGGGTGCCTGTTCACTGCACTGTCTATACATCATAGTTAGAGCAAACAACTAAATGTCATTCAGGTTCGAAGTAACTGTTGCCAAGAAATCTTCAAATTGATATCTTAAAATTCTTTGTTCTGCTTACTTACATCATAGTTTTTAATTCTTCAGGGTTTCTAGAATTTTCAAACTTGGGATATGACATTCTAACCTTGCATTGTTCTGGACCTGTTCATAGGTTATAGGTCATGATTCAAGGAATGATAATATGCAGAATGGGAAAATTTAATGTGGAATTGTGAAAGGAATATCATCTGTGGTGTATAGTCAGACTTTTGCAAACTTTTTGTTGTTGGCTTTCATTTGATCATTCAGTTTCTCCTTGAAAGAGTATACGACTTCATAATTCTACCTTACCAGTTGACACCAATAAGACTTCATAAAGGAACCAATGACAGTCACTTGAAGAGGACCATTAATTCATTAATCCTCATGTAATTGTCCCCAATTATTACTGATACTTCATTATTTCAAATATGACACAAATTATGTAATAAAAATCTTCATTATTGATCTTATAGTAAAAGATCTTTGACAAATTCTCCCTTTGTAGCTACATAAATATATATTACATAAACTCAGTAAGTTTTATTTGTATATTCTGGACACTAAATGCTATAGAAATATGAGCTTGAGTAAATTAATTGATTTTGATTCCCCAAATAAGATATTATAGCAGGATAGAGAATATTGCCACTTTTTAAGTTATTTTACCAAGAAAAATTTACTTAATGCACAACTATAACATCAAGAGTTCATTTCCTTTCCTATTCCAAATTTTAAATATATGTATTCTGTCTATTGGAAGTATGCACCCATAGGTTTATGTTTAGAAAATTAATAGTCTAACATAAATTTTATTTTGTTTTGTATTTTTCTGTTTAATGTTGTGAATAAAACAGACATTTTCACCTGAAATATATACAAAAAATTAAAATTTTTTCATAAGAGCTGCTGTGGTTATGGTTAACTCACAGGTAAGATCTGGGAAACCAAATAAATGGTGATTGACCAATAGTCTAGGAATAGAATTTACATGGCATTCCAACTTAAACACTTGAATCAGACATAATGTATTTTCTTAGATAATTCCACTTTAATAAATAAACATTTTATCCTGGGTTAGGTTGAACAGGAAAATTCAAGTGTTACTATGGAGTTATTAAAGGAGGGAACTACGAACTTCTCTTCAGTCACGTTTGTCCAACTTATACCATAGCTTGATAAATAGATTTCTAAAGCCATCTTTATCTTTATTCATCTCATATCGCCTCTGGGACTTCTGTTGAACAACAGTAAATCACCTTTGAATGCTAATGTCTTCATCACCCCTTTTCGATTCTGAGTGTAATAATGTAACTACTTTCTCTTCGTCTATGAACCCCGTTTGTAATGGCCAAGACTTAATTTTCTGCAAGTCTTGTGTTCACATTCCAAAAAGGAGACAGTACATAGCTCTAGAACTTGCTGTCCAATAGAGGATCCCTATGGCAAATCTCAAATGGTATCTCAAGCTACTTGTCTATCATGTGGTTTACCTTCAAACTGGCAATAGTAGAACCTACCTAATGACACACCTAATCAAGGTGAATTCTTGAAACATGGTTGATAATCAGCAAAGATTTCAGTTCCTGCAATACAAAATGTCAGAACTTTATCATGTTGATTATTACAACTGAAACACTTGACAACATCACAATAGATTTGATCAGTTCTATGGAAATCAAACCCACAAAGTTTTAAATAATGGAAACTGAAATGCTATAACTCTCAACACCCAGTATTTTCTTGCTTAACAGAACATGGCGTTTAATTAATTTTGTACTGAGGCTTAAGACTGAAACAAAGGATCAACTATCAAAAGCAACATATCCGATTTAATAACATGAAAGAATTCTCAAAGCCACATCTAAATGAAGCTCTTATAATTAAAAAACCGAAGTAGAGATTGCTTCCTAGTTTGCTTTAACACAGTTCTGGACAGCGGCAATTGCCTAGGATGAAGGAAAGAGACAACGCACACTTGTGTTTCATAGTTGTGATTAAAGAGTAGGAGGCAGTGTCCTAGGGAAGACAACATAGCGGTGCCCCCCGCACCGAATCTACATGAAAGTCTCCTGTGAATCAGGATGAGTAACACACTCTAATCTATCAGGTCTTGAACTGGCCTGAAATTCTGCACATAACAAACTCCATGATGCAGCCATTGCAGCTGGAACATAGGCCACACTTTGAATGCCAAGGTGCTAATGAATGAGTAGTCTGAAGAAAACTAGTGAAAAGAATGTGCTACCTACCTACAGCAGAATGAGTGGTAATTACCTGAAAATGATAAAGAATTTAGTCCCCAATTAAATACAAGACCTATACCTTAGTGTTTTCAAGAATACATTCCCCAACAATAGCCTGAAGAAATAAAAAATACATCTATCTTCTAAAATTACCTCCCTTTCTCTAAAGACTGAATGCAAGCTTCACTCAAAAGTAGAACCACTCTATCATTAAATTCAGCTTATTTCATTACCTAAAATGGTAATTGATACATACTATATGCATGATGATGCCAAGTATTTAGAGTTTTATCCATGTAAATCATACATGGTCCCTAACCTCTTATGCTTTATCAAGGAAGAAGGTACTCATTTAATTCAGTCTTGAGGAAGACTTTGACAGGCAGTAAATTATAGAGGTAAACAAACCACTATGTTATTGTGAAAACAGATATCTGAGTGCCCTTGGGACAGCTGGGATGAAAATTCTTGGCAGTGGTGAAATTTGATTGATATTGGAAGGACTGGTAAACATTCAAAAGAGGCCTTCTGGGGGAAGGGCTCAGAAGTGAGTGAACAGAAGATTTAGTCAGCAAACAACTGGTAAAACGCAGGTCCCTACTCTTCCAGGTTGTTGGCAGAGACTCTGAACCAACAGGAAAGGCTGAAACAAATGAGTCACAATGTGGTTGCTTTGATTACAAGATTGAGAAAATAAAAATCTTCCTGTAGAGAAATAAGCTTGGGCATCAACGTCATTGAAAGATCATTGTCCCAACATTGCGAAGGGTTACTCAAGCTACTGGAGCAGGAACTGACAGGACTAACAGAGATCCACCTTGACATGGGGAAGGGAGGAACTTGGTGAGATGAGAAGGATGCCTCAGAGGAGAAGAGGTTTAATTCAGTTTGGCAGGAGTTACTTTTATAGTTCTTTTGTGAATGTCACCATATTTTAAAAATAGACAAAGCAAAAGATCAGGGATTAGTTATAGCAAGAAAAGAGTTTTCAAATAACAGTACAGTAAATGCATTGCCGACTTTCAGTTCAGGCTAAGGGTTTCAGGCAAACATTTGGTGCAGCTGTCACGTTGCCAGTTTGGATTCCTGCATTCCATAGTGAAGTAAATTGTTCTTACTGATTTCTCTAATTCAGTTTCCTGCTAATGATGTTCTGGAAGGTGGCAGGTGACATGTCAGGCAATGAATCCTTGGAGCCTATCTAACAGACCTAAATGGAATTCTAATGTTACTAACTTCAACCTGTTTCAATCCTAGCTGCTGTGGACACTTTGGAGGAAACAGTGAATTGAGGATGTCTCTCTTTGTCTCTCTGCCTATCAGATAACAATCATTTTAAACAAGAGCTGAGTTTCAGAAGCCAAAGCATAAGCAGTTCATCCAAAGACTCCTTACCAGTCACATGCCTGCCCAAAAAAGTTGCATGATATTTTCAGTGGGATGTGCTTTGTTCATTAAAAACAGAATAAAAAGCTTGAGACATGGTCTTCCCAGAAGTAACCATTACTCCTGAGTCATTGTTGAGTACTGAATCAGCACATCAATGAGGAGGAATTGTGTTGTTGTACTTTCAGTTTTTATTATATTAGTCTTCCTGAGCTTTCCTGATGTTCCCTGCCCTGGCTGTTTTCAGAATTCCTACAATGCTGTGTATTGAAGGCATCTGATTTTTCCTCCTCATTTTCTTTCATTGTGATCAGCCTCACAGGACTTTTCTCCATCCAAAATTATGTCAGCCTCTTTTTCTGAGCAATGGCTTTAAGTAGCCTGTGAGGATACCCCTACACATCATGAATCCTGTGTAAATATTAACTGCTCTCTGTAGTCTCCAAACATTGTGATGTGTTTCCAATCTAATGCATTCCTAAGCATCTTAATGAACATTGTGATTAATCCCCATAGAACAGATTAAAGAGTAATATAAACAATTACCTATGGCTGCCTTCATCAGATGTCTGCTATAGATAACACTTAGACCTAATTTTACCTTAGTATGGGTTAATTGCTAGATTTTTTTTGTAGGAGAAATTGGATCTTGAAATTAGAATTAACTTTCAACTAGCTTACAGCTAGCTAAGTACAAAGATAGTTGAGCTCTATCTGGTTTTAATGATACTCCAATTCTCTCAGTATTTTAAAGATGCACTTATTTGAAGGGGAGAGAACGATATTTTATGTATATAGGTACATAGATAGATAGATAGATAGAAGGATCCTCTCCTGGCTTACTACCCAGATGGTTGTAATGCTTGGGGCAGACCATGCTGCATCCAGGAGGCAGAAGACTCATCTGATACTCTTCAGCAGGAACAAAGATTACGTCCAATTCTGTTGCTTTCCCAGGCAACTGGATGGGAAACATCGCTGCAGAGAAATAAACCAGCACTGAGATGGGATGTTAGCACAGCAGGCAGTGACTTAACTGCTTATGCCACAATGCTGGTCCCAATTCCCTCATTTTATGGTGAAAAGAAATGGACCTATAAAAAGTATTAGCCCAATCTCATAAAGAAATAAAAACTTCTTAAGTGTTTAATCACAACATGTAATATATTAATGATCAGTCTCTTCGAAATGCATCTGTGTAACAATGTGTACCTAGTTTTTAATAGTTAAATGTAATTCTGTGTGTCTGTGATTACTCTCACATTAGGTGATGATTCTATATTTCATAGTTTTAAAATAAATGTATATATTAAAAAAAGCAAAGATAGAAAAGAAAAAGAATTCTTAAAAACAAAATGTGGAGCCTGGTGCAATGGCTCAATAGCTAAAGCCTCGCTTTACAAACGTCAGGACCCCATATGGGCGCTGGTCTGTATTCCATTTGCTTCACTTTCCATCAGCCTCCAGCTTGTGGCTGGGGAAGCAGTGAAGGATGGGCCAAGTCCTTGGAAAGATGCACTCCCTTGGGTGAGCCCCCAGAAAAAGCTCCTGGCTCCTGGCTTCCAATCAACTCAACCCCAGCTGCTGTAGCCACTTGGGGAGTGAACCACAGGATAGAAGCTCTTTCTCTCCTCTGAGTAACTCTGCCTTTCCAATAAAACAAAATAAAACTTTTTTTTTTAAAGATTTTATTCATTTTTATTACAGCCAGATATACACAGAGGAGGAGAGACAGAGAGGAAGATCCTCCGCCCGATGTTTCACTCCCCAAGTGAGCCGCAACGGGCCGATGCGCGCCGATCCGAAGCCGGGAACCTGGAACCTCCTCCGGGTCTCCCACGCGGGTGCAGGGTCCCAATGCATTGGGCCGTCCTCAACTGCTTTCCCAGGCCACAGGCAGGGAGCTGGATGGGAAGTAGAGCTGCCGGGATTAGAACCGGCGCCCATATGGGATCCCGGGGCTTTCAAGGCGAGGACTTTAGCCGCTAGGCCATGCCGCCGGGCCCAAAACAAAATAAAACTTTAAAAAATGTGATGAGGACCTTAAAATGACAAAGTATGCTCAAGGGAGATTCAGATGCTAAGTTTTGGGTAACCAGTAACAGCACTTAATGAACCCTGCTTTAATAACAACATTGAATATCACTTTAAAATCATTTCACTTTCATTTCCATGTATTCATTTTGGCGTCTACAAAGCATAAAAGAAAGAGGCTCATCAATTTCGTGGCATGGTTTGCTGATTGCTCTTCATTTTCCTCAA
Organism: Ochotona princeps; assembly: GCF_030435755.1. NCBI lineage: Eukaryota > Metazoa > Chordata > Mammalia > Lagomorpha > Ochotonidae > Ochotona > Ochotona princeps. Next base: position 37,416,764 of record NC_080834.1, read on the forward strand.
ATCTGAAATCAATAGCAAAGTGATGACAGGAAGCATCGTTAGTTTACAATTCAGGGTATAATTTTACCTCCAAGATATGTTAGAAAAATATTTGAAAATTCAAAACAAATTACTGTCTAATGACAGACAGGTTGGAAATGGAAATCTACAATATTTTGGCTCAAATTACAGTTTACCCTGAAACACACTTCAGCATTCATACACTTGCTTTCTTTCACAAGTTTGACTGGTCTTTTCCAACTTCAACTGTGGCCAAAAGAGTTACCACATAGATCAGAGGTCTTCAATATGTTCAGGAGGAAGAAAGCCTTAATAACTACGGCTTAGTTCAGTGAGATTTTGTTAATTGTACTGATACTCTTGTGGCATAATTAACTTGTTCGCCGGAGAGACCTGGTGCTCTCAGGGAGCTCTGGCCAGCTCAGTGTTGGAAGCAAGACCATCTGCTCAGAGACGCTCTACTGTTTAATCACAAAGGATTGTGGCTATCACTTGTCTCTGGTCCTACACAATGTTAATGGAAAAATCCTAAGTAAGTCTTGACATTTTTCCCCCTGCTTCTTAGTGTATTAGCTTTTACTCCTTCATGCTTTTCTTCTAACCAAGTAGAATGTAGGAAACCATGGCTTAGCAGCAGCTAGATGACTTGTGCTTCACTAAAAAACCCAAAAGAGAAATCTTAGTAGTAAACTCCAAAGCAGCTTTTGTGGCTTCATGCTCCTGAGGTGTTTGGCTCAGTGGCTTCAGCCTTCATTAAGGCTCAAGATTCTTTCTGCTTTTCGAGTTTTTTCAGTCTGAGCAGGATGACTTCATCACAGTGTCAGTTGTCTGCAGTCACAAAATAGTTGCCACAATTCAAGACGTTACATGTGGTTAGAGACAAAATCCAAGCAACCAAGAGGGCTACCTCTGCTCATCTGTCTAACAAGCAACTTTTCCAGAAAGTCCAAGGTATGTGTCATTTCTCAGTGACAGAGTTGAATCCTGTGGCAAATACTGACTTGAGAGCACAGTGGATGTAATTAGACCAATACTTCCCAGCATGTGGTCTAGGCAGACTTTGACAATCGCAAAGTTCTTTCAGGGAATTGACATCGTTATGATACTATGATGTCATTTGCTATTTTTGCTTTTGGATATCTTAACATTCATGCAAAAAGTTGTGAGTTAGCAGCTGGTTCCCTAGCGTCAGCAGAACAAGGGAATAAATTGCTGCAGCAGTCATGGTATTCTTTACCACTGTATGTTTTTGTTAGAGTGTGGGTAAAATGCTGTTGTTGGGCGGTGTGAGGTTCCTTTGTGTGGAGAAAACTGCTACTTTGCTAGACCAGGAGGTGCCTGGACTTTGGGAGGATTCCACTTTAGTGATAAATCTGTTCTTTGCTGTCCTGCAACTTTGTGAACCCAGGTGCAGCAGGGCAAGCGAACAATTCCTCTCCGGTCCCAGGAACAGGAGGAAGATAAGGGTGTGAGAATGGGATGAGCCATGAAGATAGTGGGTATGGAACAGAACAGGCTCCCTGAGCCTGAAAGCCATAAAAAAAAATGAACATGTCTAAGGTTGTTACTGTTGATGTATTTCCCAGCCCAAAAGGGCATATATAAGCTTCTGTCTTGGGCTGTTCAAGGTCCGACCGCCGGGCTTGACTGGCCTGTGTGCCCCAAGTGCAGTCTGGCCCCAGCATGCTGGTGCAATAAACTGTTTGCTGTTTGCATTACCAGCGAGACTCTTTGTCGTTCTCTGGGGGTTGACTAGCTCGCACCCTGACGTTCGGGGGCTTTAGTCCAGACTCTAACATTTTTTTCTCATAGAAGACAAAATTAAGTAAATAACTTATAAGCTTGCTTGATTTAGAATGTCATGGATGAAGCACTAAAATAATCATCCATTAAGCTGTACTCTCATGGTATATTTTATTTTGTATGACAATATAGGTTTTATACATACATATCACTTCTGTTACAGATCAGAGTGTGATGATTATGCTAAAGAAAAACATGGGTGCAGTTGTCTGAATCACAAGGTAAATAATTCAGTGTGTCCCTAGAGCACCATCAGAAGTGAATGATGGGCAAATACAGTTATTAAAATATGTGCATTTGGCAGGCATTTTCTCAAAAATAGACAAAGTGAGTCTGTAATATGAAGGAAAGCAACTGACACCATGTTTGACGATGATGAAATACAAGCTTTCAAGCAAAAATTGGAATGTGAAAAAGCTTTTCTCCACCACCATGAGCCGGACAGTTTCCCAATACTTGGACCTTTCTGATAAGATTGATGATGACATAAATAAATGTGATTTTTTTGATATAAAATGAAATATGTCAACATTTAAAAGATCTATGTATCTCATTGAACTAATATTGTTCAAATGAACAATGCTTATTGGTATAAAACGTGAGTAAAAAATCTATTACTAATGCTTAAATGAAAAAGGATATCATTGTATTTTGAAGTCCTTCAACAATACTCATTTTTGGGAAATTACCCCATAAGTTAAGAGTTCCATCAAAAAAAAAAAAAAGAGCTAAAAGGTATTAAATCAAACTTCCCTTGTGCAAAGAAGAACAATAAAGATCACAACTTTTACTATTTTTCAACCCAAGCAAGATTATTTTGGCTGTATTTAGAAAATATTTAATTACAGAAGAAAATAGAGTTTCTCTGTGTAGATCTATTCTCCAGATGACCATAAAAGCCAGGCCCAGACCAAGGTCAGAAGCCAGGAACTCCATCTGGGACCTCCACATGGAAAACAGGGGCCCAAGCACTTGATATATCATCTATGTCCTCCCAGGCTGTGTGTGAACAGGCAAGTGGAGTCAGGACTTGAACTGGACACTCCAATATGGGATGCTGGCATCCCAAGAAGTGTCCAGTGCTTCACCAGCTATCTGCCTTCCTAGTAAGTTCAGTTTTAGTTTTAGTTTCTCATCGATCAAGTACTAATAAACATAACCACAAACCTCATTAGCAGACCTTAATTATTTTAAGTAGCAAGAGGTCCTAAGAAAAACAATTTGAATGTCTATGACCTGATTCATTCAGAATTAAGGTTCCTAGGAATTTCAGCAGTCGCCCCTGAAGACTATGTTTACCTAAGGCAATAGTTGAGTCTTGGATATCAAGAAAAATTACTGTGTGTGCTTATCTTATATACAAGGGTTACTGTTTCATATTTTTTTTTCATATGGGAGACAGAAAGCTCCCTACCACTGGCTCATGCCTTCAAAAACTGGAGACCAAACTGGATATAGAGATTTCAAACCAAGCATCCCTCACAGGTGACAGGAGAATTCAACTAGTGTGGCCGTCTCAGTTGCTCCCCATTGTCTGTAACAGCAGAAATCTGGAACCAGGATCAGGAAACAGCTGTCAGACCTATGAACTCTGACAGACAGGCATCCCCTAGATCTGATCTGCTCTGTCAAACATCATTTCCAAGATTCTGTGTTCAAAAACTCATGTGATTTTTGAGTCAGAATTTTTTTCGGGTTTTTTTGGGGGGGTGATATTTCTAGGATTAACAATATTTGATTTTTAAAAAAGCACATACTCTTCATAGACATTTGTAAAGATAATAGACGATTGGTTTTTTACAATAAACCCTTTGAACTCAAAAATTATCTGCATTTCTGTTTCCCAACAAGATATTGCAACTTAGCAAAAACATCAGTAGAAAGAGGAAAATGACAAAGTTGCTTAAACAGTTGCAGTGAATTTATAGGCGAGATGGTTGCATTAGCCTAAAAGTTAGGCATGAGTTATAGGGGAAAAAAAGAGTTTGTGCCAAAGTGTGTAGAAACACAACATTGTCTCAAGCAACACAACAGGAAATACATCAATGCTGTGCCTTTACCTCCATATTGAAACATTTCCTTCGTAACTTGGTGGGGTTTAGAGTTTTTTCTAAAACTCCCTTTTTATTCGGTCCCCACCTCCTACAACTATTCCAAGATTACCGTTGCAGAAAAGCAGGAAGCAGTATAATAAACTTTGTTGTCACAAAGTGTATGTGGTCACTGTTGCTGTATTTTAAATATCCACTTCCAAAAGGTGAATTTTGGGTGATTGACCATAATACGTTTACCATGAACATAATGTCAAATGCATAATTTATATGTATCATTCAGGAAAATGGACGTTTTCCCAAAGTGCCTAGAATGTGCAAGCGGTTTATAACTGTGATGTTCAACATTTAAATACCATTATTCCAGTCCAGATACTGTTGACAGCACTTTGTAGCTATAGTGTATTTGGTTCTCATTACAATCTAATTCAACCTACTGGTCTAATTTGCATTTTGATGGATGATGAAGCACAGACTAATTAATCTGTGTTGTGTCATAGCGGTAGAACGGGGCAGGGCTGGATCCCAAGCAGGCACTCTGGCTCCAGGGTCGGGGCTTCCCCATTAACAAACAGTATCTTGAATTCATATTAGAATAACAAGCATGATTAAGAATGATGAAATAAGAAATAGGGTTTTAGTTCTATTGTGGCATGTACTTCCAGTGAATAAATGAAGGCTTTTCTTTTATCACTTCAATCAAAGAACCGTGAGGACTATCCACTGAATGAACATCTATCCAGGGAACCCATTGCTGTGGCTGAAAATATCCTTGATCCTCATTGAGGTTTGTAAGATGATTTAATGGTTACGGATAACAACACTCAAAGCTGAAATACTGAAAGATAAGACCTTTTCTATCCATACTGCAAAGTGCTTGCAATTTCCTGTGTTCATGTGACAGTGGTCCACCCTTTAATCTCCTGCTTTGCTGCTAGGAGTGCTGTCTGCTGCATTCCTTCTTCCTCAGGTGTAACACTCTGGATTTGCAAGTGGGTTGGGGGTAATATACTCAACTACCGTTTGATTCCTATGAGAGGCCTCTCTTGTTATCTCCCTCACCACAAAGAAGTTGAGACAGCTGAGAACATTTCCCTTTAAATTTTCTACCTCTAAATTTCTACATTTACAACAGTACATGAACAATTTCTTAATATTTTACTGTAATACCAAAAATGATACACATGGCTAATTTTCAAAGTTTCAGATAATACTCAATTAGAACACATTCCAATGTGACTCATCAATACATGCATTGGAGGTCAAAAGTGTAAGATTGATGTCATAGAGGCCAGATTTCATCTTCCAGTTTTCTTGCTTCTGGCTTTGCAACCTCATGCAGTTGACTTAATATCTCATCCCCTTAGTTCCATAACTATAAAAATAGTATCATCTGTGCTGTCAAGGGTAATGTAAGAATTTAGTGAGGAATTGAACATAATGTATTCAGAATATATTGGGTTCTATTTATAGTATTTCTGTATTCCATTTAAGCCTATCAAAGATAATTTCCTCTTGTAGTTCATTGAGTTTCTTTTCCATTGAGACTTTGTTCTACAACATTTCATTCCATGACAGATGGAAATTAGACTAATCCGCTTCTATTCTTACTTTCTGTTTGCAAAGGTTCATGCTATTGTACTTGTTCACATGTTAGAAACCATTCAATTTACTAAGTGTTCATTGTAGGAACTCATTTTGTCCAGTGCTCACACCTGATTCAGGAGCACACACATTTGTCAGAACCGACTAACGTGTGTAAAAATGATGGCACAACAACTTAATCTTCTGTTGGAAACTCAACATCTTATAGAAGAGTGCCAGCTCAAGTCCCTGACACTCCACTTCTAACCCATCCCCTGGCTGATGTGCCTGGGAAATGATAGCTCGAGCACTTGAGCTCTGGACACCATGCTGGAGAACCAAATGGAGTTGTGTCCTTCTGTCTGAAGCCTGGTCCCATCTCTGCTGTGTGATCATTTTGGAACTTTCCCTAGCTCTGTTTCTGTCTTTCAAATAAATAAGTGTGAATAACAAGAAGATACAAACTAACATGTACATCTGGCATGGGGCTCAAGTCTTTGTATTTTTACTAACCAGATGATTATGATAATAACAATCCCAAGACTACCTTTTGAAACTTTGCCTTAGATCTCCATAATTATACATGGAATAATACCAGCACTAAATAGTACTACCACTACTGGGGAGCTTTTAACTTGATAACACTGTTTTATACTTTACTCTCTCTCTTCCCCCTGCCCTACTGCCATCTCAATCTTTTTGTTTGTTTGTTTCCACGGCAGAATACATGAAACTGATATTTTTTTTTCAAAGATTTCTTCTTAACACATCTGGTGTCTAGTAAGTCTAAGAACTCCTATGTGACAGTGCCCTCCATGCATCCTCTGAAAGCAAAAGGACAAAAAAAAATCTAATCCAAAACAAAACAAACAAGCAAACACAAAACAACAAAGCAAACCAAAGTCCTGGGATGGAAGATGGAGGAGTTGGGGGATTGAGCTGATTTTTTTTAAGTGATGAGCCAACTCCTGCAATATGGCACTAATCTTCTCTTCAAAATCTGGCTCTCAAAACATTGGGGATGAATCCTGGAGGACCCATTCAAGCCATAGCAATAACCCCTACCATTACGTAATGGGCTTAAGACTCTGAACGATTTACTCAACGCTAAACAGCACTCAGAAGGTGACAAAGTCTTGGGCTCGTAGGTACATTCATTCATTCATTGGCTCTGCATTTTTTTTAAGATTTATTTATTGTTTTATTGGAAAGTCAGATATACAGAGAAGAAGAGAGACAGAGGAAGATCTTCTGTCCGCTGATTCACTCCCCAAGCAGCTCCAACAGCTGGAGTTGTACCAATCCGAAGCCAGGAGCCCAGAGCCTCTTCCAGGTCTCCCACACGTGTGCATGGTCCCAAGGCTTTGGACCATCAACTGCTTTCGCAGGTCACAAAGAGGGAGGTGGATGGGAAGTGGGGCCACCAGGATTAGAAACGGCATCCATTTGGGACCCCTTCACTTTCAAGGTTAGGTCTTCAGGCATCAGACTATGGCGCCAGGCTTGGGTCTTCCTTGAAGTATAGGATCCTACTATCAGAGATTTGACAAAATGAGGCTTTTATTTTATTCCTCCAAGGTTCAATTTTTTAGCACCTGCTATTTCGAGGAGGAATTGTTGATGTTCTTTTATGGGTTAATATTTTAGTATATTAGAGCAGAGGTTGGCAAGAAAGATACATTTTGATAGCTTGACGGCCTGAGTGATGAGGCAATAAAAAATTTCAGGACAATTGAATTGTCACCTTAAGAAACAATAAATGGGCCCGGCGGCATCGTGGCCTAGTAGCTAAAGTGCCCGGGATCCCATATGGGCGCCGGTTCTAATCCCAGAAGCTCCACTTTCCATCCAGCTCCCTGCTAGTGGCCTGGGAAAGCAGTTGAGGACGGCCCAAAGATTTGGGACCCTGCACCTGCATGGGAGACCCTGAAGAGGGTCCTGGTTCCCGGCTTCAGATCGGCGCAGCACCAACCGTTGTGGCTCACTTGGGGAGTGAATCATCGGATGGAAGATCTTCCTCTCTGTCTCTCCTGCTCTCTGTACATCTGACTTTGTAATAAATAAATAAATAAATAAATCTTTAAAAAAAAGAGAAACAATAAATGGTGTGTCACAGAAGAACGGGCTTTACAAAGACGTTTCATTACCAGATGCGTATGTCTGCAATGTAACGAAGCAAGCAGACAATTAAATGTTCCGGAAAGCATGTTCTCCTACCCCCTGTAACTATTTCTCATACATCAGAATGGACCATATTTGAGTCTTCATTGAATGAAAATATTTCAGACCCCACTGGTTGATGACAGAGTCGAGTGCATGATGGGCAGAACCAGGCTGGACTGCAACACCCTTGGTTCCAGTGCAAGTTGGGACTGAGAACGGAGCCAGCCCAGCGATTGCAACCACCAACTGATTGTGGCGATGGACTGTGCCGGAACCGGTGCTAGCTGGAGCATGCGGGAATCTGATCTGGGAATATCTCTAAGTCTCTTTGGTGATCTCCCCAATCGAACTGCTGGACTCAGAGCCCTGGCTAGGAGAGGTCGGAGGACGGAACAGGTCAATCAACCACCTCAGCTAAATGTTGGGCAGCGAAATACTGGGCAAACGAAGACTCCATGATGGACTGTGACAATCAGTGGCTTCTTCAATGACCTAATCGAGCTGGGAGGGATGTGACTGGCAGCGATCCATAACTGGAAGACTATTAAGACCACTTGAGCAAGTATTTCAGCATGCCCTACATCTGGGACCTTGGGCGGGTGGGAGACTGGGTGGGGATTCTCCCTCAATATCCCCCTTCACCTCAGATACATAAATAATATAATAAAAATATATATTAAAAAAAGAAAAAAGAAAATATTTTCTTGATATGTATCATCTTATTCCTGTAATTTTTCAAAATATTCTTGGGTTCTTCTAAATGCACGTATGCTGGAGGCCAGCTCCAGCCGAATTTGGAGCTCAAGAAGGGTGTGTGGATTCTCTGAGGAAAAGAGACACACACACTGTCACTTGGTGCCTTCTGCTAACAGCTCAAGAAGCTGTCCTTTTTATTTAATGACACACATCACAAACTTCTGCACATAGGTTTGATTATTCTATTTTTACTTCATGAGCAAGCCTGCATGCACAGATGTTCTATTTATTAATTTTTTTTTTACTTCATGGTCAACCAGGTGTTCCTAAAGATAATCATGTAAGTTACTATAATCAGTTTCTTTAAAGCAAGCCGTTGTTCATTTTTTAGTAGCCATTAGGTGACAGCCAAGACTCCAAGACCAAGGTACATGCAGTTACCTACTAATTAGTAATATATTCCCACTACATTTCCGTTTCTACAACTTATCTATGTCTTAATGGGAAAAATGCATCAAAAGGGAAAAAAAAAACATAAAGATCCAAGACAAAAGTTTCAAATATTTCATCCCCTTTGAGTACAGGCTCTACAACCCCCTAAAGAGTCAAACAATAATTAAAAGAATATCTCTATGATACCAATAAAAGCACCCTATAATTCCTCTAGTCAAAAAATGATAAAAGTGGCTAAAACAGACACATTTTCTATACTCCAAAGAGTTACAAGGATAGGCTAGCCTGCAAGGTCATAGTAACTGTATTTATCACCATAGCAGTTTCAGCTCATACTTCCATAACTTTTATTAAGTTTTGGGATACTTACCAAACCATTTTCCAGAAGGCATGCTACATGTTGGGCCAGATTCTGGGAAAGTAGCTAGGCACAAAATAAGGTGTCCAAAAACGACATGGGCTTAATTGTACTTCTGTGTTTAAAGCGTTAAAGGCGCACTCACCAAGACATGATCAGCAACATTAACTCCCAAGCTCACATCGATGCAAAAACCATCTTACAGGGGGCAAACAACAATGCGTCCAGAGATCACAGAATTCTTAGTGGGATGGGTGAGTGTCCATGCAAAAGGGGGTGAAGCTGTGTCAAGGTGGTTGGAGAGACATCCACCCGGGCTTGCCATAAAGCTGGGAGCTCCTTACAGCCTTGCTAACAGGGGAGCTGTTCTCTGCACACCTTCATGTGGTCCACACTCACTGCACAGACCCCAGCACACAATAGAAGAAATATAAATCACCTACAATACAGATGAGCAAAACTTGTCAAACTCTGTCATTTGGAGCCATTTGATTAGATCAGGTTAGCTTAGATCTGAGTGATCAATCTAACAGATACTGATGATTTTAAGTCCATGACAATACTTGTGTTTTTTCCAGTAGCGAATTCTGTTTTGTTGCAGCTGCACTGTGAGCAGATTTGAGCAACCTGGAGACATGCGTTCTTGATAAATAGGAATGCCCGGAGCCCTGGGAATCAAAGGGCCATGTGTGTTTTGTAAGGAGGGCTGCCTTTTGGTACCTCTCCCCATCATAGACGCTGCTATGTACAAATCTAAATTAAAATCACTGCACGCTTGCCATTCTGCACACATTCCTATGGCCTCATGAATTGCCCTCATTAAAGTTGCCCTTGAAGAGAATGCCTTCCTGTAAACATAAACAACTGAAAAACTAAATAGATGGACAGGATGTGGCTGATTATGCGTGGCTAAATTGCATTTTATTCATCTAATAATGGAATATAGGAATGCTTTTGTTCAAAATTGCACAAGATACTTTTGATATTTGAGATTAGCAAGCACTTTTACAAAGTATTTTCTCTATTTGAAAACAAGTCATCAATGATTCACACAATCATATTTGGATTTTTGATGGAATAATCGGATGTCATGACTGATTTCTTAGAAAAAAAAAAACAAACCTGATTCACAAAGACTGTCGTTCAGAATCTGGTGAGTTGTCCAAACCTTTAACATTCAAATTAATCTGTTCCCCAACAGTCAATTCATGTGGCCCTTTTCATCAGCCCCCTGCTATTAACGTCAATCTTACAGAGCAACACTGACATCAAATGGTAACTAAACAGAACCCCCCAAAATTAAGTTTCCCTTTTTTTAAGTTACCCTGGAACTTGTACACATATAGAATTTATCAAAACTCAAATTTCCATGAGTACCATCCAAAATTTTTTTTGGGGGGGGGGAAGTATGAAAGATATTAGATAAAAGTCAAAAAAATAGTTCTAGAAAAGTATGGTTTTCATTGCATTCAAATTAGTTCAAACATACATGTGCATGCACGCACAACCCCACAAGCACACAGATACAGTTGTCTTTATCTAGTTTCCTTACTATTAATCTCAGAAATTATGACTACATTAAACTGGGTCATGAAGAGAAAATTTTGGAGGCATGCTTCTGATTGACGTCTGGGTCCGGATGCTTGTCCATCAGACAGTTCCCCCCTCTGTGGGTGACCTGCACCTGAAGGGTGTGGATGGCCTCTGGGCCTGAAGCAGCTGCAGATAAGGGATCTGCCGAGGTCAGAACTGGCTCCGAGCGCAGAACCTGCCAGTGTGCGCTGGTGGGGTGAGCAGCACTCATAAACACATCCCACTGTCCCTGCTCCGGATGCTGCAGGGAAAAGTCACAGGGGAACACGACGGAAAAGCAGCAGATGTGGAACAGACCGCTATAATTCCAAGCGAAAAAATATGGGGAAAACAAATATGGACTCTCAACACTTCTTCCCTACATATTCAGAAAATACAAGTTAAATGATTTTCATGATGTGATCCTTCATTTTTTTTTTACCAGTTTAGAAATTGATTAAAAAAGTAATAAAATCTAAGCATCCCCAAGGAACTGTGGTATTTTAAAAAATGTTTTAAAAAGAAAATTCTCAGACAGTCTATCAAATTACAGTGATTTCTACATCATTTAAGCATAGAGAATTTTCACTTGTAACACACTGTTTCTATTTTGGGGAAGAATTTTCTTTATTAATATAATAGTTGCGTATTCAAGAACCACTAATGGAAGTCATTAAAGAAATTGTGTTAAGGAGCCATCATGCAATGGCCACCCCTCCTGACAAAGGTGGGGAACCAAAAGTAAGCAAACTCCCTTCCCCCAAATTCCTAACGAATCATATTTTTGAAATCATACTTGTTTAACATATTTGCTATTCTGAAATTATGACAGGTTTCTTTTTCCACTGGCAATATAGTTGCCAAGCAGTTATTGGTTCTGGTAATACTGGAATCCACACAGAATGCAGAGACTGTACCTGCCACCATGGTGTACTGTTCTTGGGGATCAAAGGATATAGACTGTCTATATATTTAACTCCGCTTTCAGGAGTTGCATTGTCTGTTTAAAGTCCTCTCTGGAAAAGCCGATGAAATTGTCATGAATAATATATATGGATATATATTTATATATAGATATCTCCAAGAAACTAACTATAGTTGTACATCTCCAATAATATGCATGAGTTTGGGTGGAGGAATTTTTGATAAATCTCCCACAGTCGAATATGGCAAATAATGAGCAATTAGGACAGATCACAGAAGGGAAGCCATCTGAGTGCCCTCTAGTGGAATTGAGAAGTATTACAGTTATTCGATCTGACAGTGACTTTCGTACTCTGGGTACAAAAAAAGCACTATTTAGGAACACAGATAAAGAAGACAGAGAGCAAGGAAGATGAGGAGTATTTGTTTTAGGCATCTCTTGGAAAGTAGCCAAAGTATTTCCACACCTAAATTGAACCTTTTAAAGCATAAGGTGGGAACACTTTCCATTTTCTTGGGTTATAAACACTATCTCCATATTAGTTACACTTTTCTTCAAGATTCTGATGTTATGGAAGCCTCAAAGTATTTGCTAAAAAAAAAAAAAAGACTAGTCTACCCTTGATTAACTTGTGTTGATAATAAACAGCCCTGGGGAATAATCCCTTTGGCAAATTAGTGCAATGGCCATTTTTACTGAAATGGAAAAATAATGAAAGTGCCTTGTGAATTGTACAGCGTGCGTATGAAATGTGACTTGCATAACAGAATGTAATTGCTAATGAAGAAGACAAAAGAGTGAACTTAAAGATATCTGGGAGTTTGACTTGTTTTCAATAAAGCCATGTCAGTATTGATAATCACAGCGGAAGGTGAGAATGGGTAACACGATTTCAACGGGCAATGGACGAATACTCAGCTGGAGCATTCACAGTGGACACAGGGACAACACATGCGGGTTTAAGACACCACTGACTCCTAAGGAGCAGCTATGCTTATTCAACCAAACAGACTGAATATGGCTTTTAATAAAGGAGCTATGCACAGAAACTTTCTCTTCTCAAGGGAAAATAGCTAAATTATCGTATCCTTATTGTCTTGAAATAATCTAAAACTGACAGAAAAAAAAATTCAGAGGGAATATGGAGAAAGAACTTTCAGGATGTTGGTGTAAGGATCCCCCAAATCCATAGTTACATAATCAATAATATTGCTAGAATGTGACAAAATAACCCTTTTTTATTGGAAAAGTATCCATGAAGCGATTGATTAAATACAGGTGCGGTTTTCACCTCTTCTAGCCTCCTCTTTCCAGGTCCTGGGCAACCTGGAGAACCAGAAACCTCAGGGAAAGGGTGTTTTGGAAAAATACCAGTGGCCAACAGTAACACACAGTGGGCGTGAAGCTTCTGCACAAGCCGAAGCCCCAGAGAATCCGTACTCTTCTCAAGCTTCTCCGACAGAAAGCATTCACAAAGCTTGTGTTTTGTGACCTGACTCAGAGCACGTACACTGAGAAGTACCCCGGCTGAATATCAACAAAAAAGCGAAAATAAACAGCAATTGCTTCGCGTTGCAGCTGCCTAATGCTACGGTGCCAACTGTCCACACAAGGATCTGTGAAAAATGGTTTTTTTTTTTTTGAAGGTTTGGGGAAATTGAGATAAACACAGAAGATTGGAAAATCACTTCTGAAAACCTAGAAGGCCATGCCTACATGTATGGATGCAAAGGCACATCATTTGTAAGGTCTGGGAAACCTTAAAACTTAGTTCTCAGAGCAATCAGAGTTTAAATTTGAGAGCGGATGGATGCTTGAAGACGTGCTCACACATGGATGACTCAGCAGAGGACATGAGAGCCATGATGGCAGGACTACTGTCCTGCCTGTTGAGGCGCTGAACAGAGCAAGGAATACAGAAGTTGCATAATTAGTCTCTTCGCTGACTAAACACACAAACTACAACACATAATATTACTTCTAGTGTCATCACTTTATATTACCAAACATGGCCAGCTTTGGACTCAGTAAAACTAGTATGAAAACACACAATGAAGAAGGTGGTTCTAAGAGGAATAAGCAAAGAAGCAGCCACATTTAAAATAATGAAAGCTCTCTTGAGGAAGTCTATGCTTCCAAGTGAGTCAACAAACTCTTGATATCAGATATACTCAAAGAACAAAAGAAAATCCTGTCCACATACTTAAATGGGTGTCACTTAAATTAGATTATCAATAAAGAAATGGAAATTTTTTAAAACATTGAATAGAAATTGTTGACCTGAAAGATAAATAGAATGAAAAATTATTCAGAAGCATTCTATTATACATTCAAGCAAATCATAAAACAAGAATACGGTCAACTGAAACTGTGCAACGGGAGGTCCAAATGGGAGAAAGAGTGAAGAAAAACTAAAAGGTTCCTAGAGACCAGTGGAACTCCACCAAATGGACCAAGATAAATAATTATAATTATACATTATAGTTACAATACCTAATGGAGAGAAGAGACAGAAAGAAACGGGCAGAAGAGAATTGTGATGAAATAATGGCCCGGAATTTCCCAAATGTCCCTCATTATACATGCAAGAAGTTCAACAGACTGCGAATAGGGAAAACTTCAATCCCCATCCTGATGGTGCATTTACATGAATGCAACAGATGATGTGGAAGGGGGCAAGAAAACTGTGACTCATCACATGGAAGCAATATGTACACGTGGCTTCTCCTCAGAAATCATGCCTGCCAGAAGACTGCACAATCTCATCTTCAAAGTCACAAAGAGGGGCTGACATTGTCACTCAATGGGTTAAGATGTCATCAGCGATGTTACCATCCCAAAACAGAATACCATTTAAGGTCCCGGCTGCTCTGCTTCAGACCACAGACTTCAAGTCCCTGATAGAGCACCCGGAAACACAATGAATGATAGCTTACAGACTTAGACCTCTGCCACTCACTGATGGAGACCCAGACGAAGTTCCTAGCTCCTGACTTCTGCTTGGGGCAACCCTAGCCTTTGTATTTGTGACTATTTAACCATTTCCTCTGCCTTTGAAACCGGAGAGTTCATTAATGAAACTGGGTGACTTACATGGAAGAAATCTATTGTTATGAGATTCTTCAAAAAACACAGATTTATTTCAGAGCACAGATCAAAGTAAGCAAGCAGACATTAAAACGCTGAATTGGATTAGGACGTTGTTTATTAAATCCATTTCAGCCTACGATTTACTAAATCAGCCATTCTGCCACGTATCATGGACAAGCAAGCTCCGTTTGTCAATTACTCGATTTTCACCAGAAATCTTGGAAAATCACCAAGACTTTGCTCAAAATAATAGATTGCGAATTTTGTTCATTTTAAAACATTTTTCCAAGGGAAATAAATTGTTATGACATCCTTTATATTTTCTGGTCTAACTGCTCTGATAAATCCATCATGAGTCCTTGCTGTTAGAATTTATTGAAAAAGAACAGGTAAAAGATAGGGGGATGTCCTACGAGGCTGGCTAAAGGTGAATGAACCGCACTGCTTGGCCACTGAGGAAAGCTGGAGGAATTATGGTGCACTACCTAGCTTTGCTCTTAGAGCCCAGACACATCCCACTTGGCGGCATATCCACTCAGTTGCTCCAGTAACGTGGTCTATGAACTGATTTGAGGTTGAAAAACAAGAAAGAAGTTTCCAAATTGTAACTTGTCAAGTAATCATAGATGTTAATCATCTACTGGCTAAATGAATGCTTTGAGTACTTCTTTTCAGTAACCAAAGTTCAGAACTCCAAGCTACGTGTGATGGTATGTTCATTGATGATATTCAATGTGTGCATCACACATTTCTGTATGTTCTTCTCTTCTTATTATTTACATAACACATTATGTGTGTATATACATATGTATGTAAGAAAAAGAAAAGCTACAACTATATACACAGAATAAATATCTTTGTTTTCTTTTCCTTCATGTGTTCATCCTCGAATAAAAAGCAAAAGCTAAGTGGAGCGAGCAGAAAGCACCTAGCCTAGCGATCAAGTCCTCAGCATCCCACACAGCAGTGTCTGTGTTGATATTGGCTCTGATTCCGGTCTCCAGCCTCCTGCCAATGAAAACTCCAGGAGGCCTGAGCTGCAGCTTAAGCAATGGACGTTATGACACCCTTGTAGGAGAGCAGGGTGGACTTCCTAGCACTCAGCCTTGGTCTGGTTCGGTTCTGGGCATTGGGGGAGTTCATCAGACAATGATAGCTCCCTTATTCGTCTCTTTTTGTTCTTTCTGCCTCTTAAATATGCAAAACTAAGGCGTTTTTTCTTTCTTTTTTTTTTTTAATTAAAGCAGCTAAGGGCTGTCCATGGCTCTAAAGGAAGACCAAATAGAAACAGAGGGTGAAAGGAGGCAACTGAAATATACCCTGCACAGTTCTTGGCACAGCTAATACCTGGATTTTTTTCCAAGTTTCTGAACTTGTAAGTACCAGAGCTGTGTTCTTTGATGATTTCTGTTTTATGTTAGGACACACACTCATGGTATCTATGGTAATCATTGTACTCCAATACAGTTAAGGAGCAATTTCCAAAACTAGCGCTCACTAAATGTAAAATGTTTCTAACTTGAACTGTGGAGAAAAACCCTCTGATTTACAGGGAGGTGACGGAGAAGTCCCCAAAAGTGTTATTAAAAGTTCGACTTGAGTGAGTTTCCCCCTTATTCATCAGAGGAAATCATAATCTCTCGACATATTTTTTTAATCATAGTTTTATGGTTAAATCGCAATGACAAGGAATGCTGGGTGATTTTTTTTTCATAAGGAAATCATATAATGTATTCCATTTTAACACCTTAAGCAGAGCTTGAAACATTCTTGAAAGGAGTGAATAGCCTATATAAAGTACTGAAGCCAGAAAAAATAAGTTGAGACGTGATCCTACTCAGGGGCCTTGTATGGATTCTCACTGGTAGCATGCCGGTGGCTCTCAGTAAGAGAGAAAATGCAAGCCAACGTATTTTCAGAAATCGTGAAGCAAGGTCATTGTGTAACAACGAGAAGGCAGTAGGAGGGAAATCATCCCTTCATTTTCTTCTGCAACCGTTTACTCCTTTGCTCGATGCACTCTCTTGAAAACCATTTCTCCTGCTCAGGAGGTTTGTAGATTATTTGGTAGGCATTGATTTTCCTAATAATCTTTATTTTTAGAACAGCTTTGGGTTTCAGCAACACTGAACAGAAAATACAGAACATTTGTATGTTTTCCCCATTTTGTGCCATCTCCTCTACCATCAACATTCTGCCCCAAGGACGTGCCTTGCTGAACATCAGTGAACGTGAAATGACCCTGACACAGCGTTATCATTCACGGTGCTGCAAAGCACATGGGCTTTGAAATATGCATCCTCAACTGCTGTTCCAGGCCAAAGGCAGGGAGCTGGATGGGATATGGAGCTGCGGGGATTAGAATCAATGTCCATATGGGATCCTGGGAGTGCAAGGCTAGAACTTTAACCACTATGTTATTGTGCTGGTTTCTCTTCAGATCGTATAAATCTTTCGCCTTTTACTAAATCACTTTTAGGAATGCTGTTAATAAAGAGAACTGACATTTGTTGAGCACCTATGAAGTAGAAGAGTTTTCTGTGCCTTGGTTAAGCTATAGATGCCTTGCCTTACCCTTGTCTTATAAATTAAAGGGGAAAATATTTTGAAAAGGAAAGGTTGGATTTGAGAGAAAGAGTGAAGAATGAAAGGAAAAAAAAAAGACTTTTGCTCAGAAAAGTTAAGGGACTTCTTAAAATCCTGCCCTGGAGTGTGGCACTATCCAAAGTGAAATGACGAAGTTGTATGAGTCCTAATCTTCTCTTTCAAATCTACCAAAATGATGGTTTGTTGACCAGAGTTTTTCAGCCCTGGTTGGTGGTGGGGATAGGTAAAATGGAGCACAACTGCCCTAAGCAGAAGTTCTTAGTAGCTGGAAGCTAGACTAGTCCCAGGGTAAAATGCCTGGCCGGCTGCCACCCATAAGGTGAGGCAGAGTGATGACCGAGGGATGGAGAAGCCAAAGTTAATGGTGGAATCCATTTCTTCATTAGAATAAAAAAGCAGATAACAACACCAGGCAGTAAGAAGTGTGGTGGAGAGGATTTTTCGAGATGGAAATCACACTTCCGGAGTGCTTTCTCTTTCCATCAAGTAGTTGTTCTGTGGTTAGGTTCCTATTTTTGATGGAACATTTTAAAGCTACTCCAATAGAAGAGCTCTTTTGACCTGAAGGCAATTGAGTGTCAAAGGGTGAAGGAAAAGTTCTGTCCTCCCCTTCTCTTCCTAAATCCAGGGCATACAAGTTCCCTTTCCTATAGTGGAGGCAAGAGAGACAGAGATGGGATATTCAGGAGACGTCTCATAAGAAAACTTGGCTAATTTTCTTTATCTTACATTGGTTACCCTAGATTTGCCATCCTTTGAAGCCCAAATCTGTTTTTCCTTGTTGAATATGATAGGTGAGCCCCCTGGATATAGCCACCTCTTTGTGTTTCACTTAATTAAATATTTGAATTCTCATGCATGTAAATTATTAATCAAAGGAAATGCCTTTTTTGCCTGGATATTCATCTTTTCTTAGTCTAATTCATGTGCCCCAGGAACTGAAGACAGAACGTTTCTTCTCCACACCCCTGGCCTCACTGCCTAATTATATGATGACAATCATCTTTCTGAAAATCTCCATGTTGTCCTCCATTTTGGAAACCGTAAAGTTCAGATAGTCTTGGTCAAGGAGGGAATCTAAGTTGGAAATGGAAGCATCACACCTGATATATCAGTCTCTTTGCAGGGATTCCTTGTCAGTTACAGAAGACAGCATGGGATGAGAACAGAGCGAGCTGACTTTCAGAAAGGGCGGGAAGGAACAATAGCAAGGAACAAGTCAAATTTGACCGATATTACAGTGCTATTGAGGAACAGTTCTGTCAGTATGTTTAAAAATCCCTCCACGGTTAGAGTTTGGCCTAAGACAGCACAGGGGCAACCCAAAAGTTAAGCTATAGAATAGAGTCACATATTCAAGCCCAAGAAGATAATTAGGGCAAGATTTGAGACATTGTTGCACAAACCAGGCAAGAAGTAAAGTGGAAAGAATTTTCTGAGACTGAAGTTACGCTTGGGATACATTCTCTTGACCTGCAAACTTCAGAGCAGGTAGCTGGTTTCTGGTTAGTTTCCTGTTACTCAGGGAACAAATTAGAGCTTCTTCAGTATAAAAACTTGGCCTCAAGCAATGGCCAGGAATAAAACTGCAGAGACAGAGCAAGAACTCCAAGGAATGGTGTCATTTCTCATGAGTTCTCTATGTGAATCTGTAAGAACCAGATGAGGAAGAGACGAGGAAATAGAAATATGGCCTGGCATCCAGACCAAGCACTGTGCAAGGGAACAGGATCGTTTTCTCGAAGATCGCAGACCACAGATCCAAATGTGGTTCTGGGGTTGGGGGCATCATGACACAGACTTGGAGACAGCACTGCGACTGCACTGCGATAGTGTTGGTGAATGAATGTCGTCTTACATGATAGATAAAACTTGGAGAAAGCAGACAGACCACGTGAAAATACAAATAAGGCACATCATGTGCTTAGAGACTGAATCTACTCCATATAAATCAGAATATGTCAAGCGTCCTCCCAAAACTCAGGGTACCTAAAAATACTTAGGGGATCTTGTTAAGACATAAATTCCTTGGCCCACCTCCAGAAGGTCTGATTCTGACCAGGTCTGTAGTAATATGGCAAAGATTCTGGCTTATGCAGAACTTTTGAATTTCCTAGAATGCAAAACCTCAGTTTTTGTTTGTTTGTTTTGCTTGTTTGTTTTTTAAGATTTATTTTTATTGGAAAGTCAGATACACAGGGAAGGGAAGAGACAGAGAGGAAGGTCTTTTGTCTGCTGATTACTCCACAACTAGCCACAAGGGCCAGAGATGAGCCAATCCAAAGCTAGGAGCCTGGAGCTTCTTCTGGGTCTCCCATGCAGGTACAGGATCCCAAGGCTTTATGTTGTCCTCGACTGCTTTCTCAGGCCACAGGCAGGGAACTGGATGGCAAACAGGGCTGCTGGGGTTAGAACTGGTGCCCATATGGAATGCTGGCATGTGTAGAATGCTGGCATGAGGAGAATCTTATCTCTACTGCTCATGTGTCTGCTCTCTTCCGAGACATATGTGTTAGGGTCACGATAATGTTCTAAATGGCATCTGGAAATGAAAACAGAATGGAAATCAATGTGCTTTTGAAATAAAACACAAATAATTTCTTTTTTATATACTATTTTCTCCTTTTGATCTACAGTACCTCTCCCCATCACCATCAAAGGCATTCTCAAGTATGGTTATGCTCAAAGAAAGACTGGGGATATCTGTGCCATTCCCTCTATGTGTCAACTCTCTCACACTTCCCGGAGACTATGCTTCTAATTTCCTAGTCAGGCTCACTCCCATGTAGTCTGCGAAGACAGGAATTGGGCTATGCAAGGATGTAACACGTGAGTGCCCATATCTTACACAGAGGAGATTGGTATTCATGATGAGGGAAAAAAACACAGCTATTCTTTTCTTTACTAAGTTCCCTTTTACACTTAGATCATTCTAGCTGTTTTCCTTGGTGGTTTACAAAATATTCGCTCATTTAATCCTAAGAATAATTCTAGGAGCCCTGCTTTATACATGGAGATACAAATAAATGGAGAGTTAAGTATGTACCACACAACTAGTAGGTAGGGGGATCAGCACTTACTTTTATTACCTAATTTATTTATACACTTATTTGAGATATGGACACACACTCAGAGACATCCTACCTGCCAATTCACACTCCAAATGCCCACAGTACCCAGGACCGGATCAAGAGGAAGCCAGGAGCCAGAAATTCATGAATGCCTCCCATGTAACTGACTCAGAACCTGGTTGCTTGGGTCATCCCACTGTCACCCGCAGCCTGCGTTGGCAGAAAGCTGATGCAAGGTGTGAAACCTTGGCCTTACAGAATGGGCTGCCAGGAGCTCGGCAAACATTTTCAGAGCTGTACCAAACCTTCATCCCGCTATCAGAATTTACAGCCAGGGCGTCTGACATGAAAGTGACTGTTCTCTTAACAGGACGATTAAACCCTCTGCAGGATTTCATTCTGACAATCCCGCCTCTCAGTGAGTTTGCTGGCAGTTTGCTCAGTGTCTAGATTTAAATCAATATGAACAACACCTGAAAAACTTGCATGCTGCTCTGGTCAAATAACAGCGCCCATTGTTTGCCCTAAGTGGGAAAGTCTGACTACTTGTCTAAGAATATTCTCTAAATGGCTGTACAAATTTTGGGTTTTTGATACAGATCCACAAAAATAAATTGTAGATAAATCTCAATACTTTGACAATATGATATTAGATTTTCTAACTTGCTTATACCTACAACAGCATGATACACTTTGGTAGCAGAATGCTAAACTTGTAACTGTTAGCAGAGAATTACACTACTGTAAGAATATTGGGGAATATGTGAGAAGGGAAAATGGAGAGCATGAATGAGGAGAAAAGGGGGACTTTCTATACCCATAAAACTGTATCATGGAAAAAAATTTAAAATCTTTCATAAACAATTAAATGAAATATGTTGTTATGAATGGGACTCAGTTCCCAGTGATAAAATTCCACTCTCATAAACATAGAAAAAAGTCCAAATTATAGATCCATGCCAATTTGAAGAACACTGAGACAAGGGAAGCTATAGAAATATAAATCCTGGGTTTTCTGAAGGATTCTTTGATGGCTCCATTTGACTGTTTCTGATGATTTCTTCTCTTATAATAGGTTTTCTTCCCAGTGT
Organism: Ochotona princeps; assembly: GCF_030435755.1. NCBI lineage: Eukaryota > Metazoa > Chordata > Mammalia > Lagomorpha > Ochotonidae > Ochotona > Ochotona princeps. The sequence continues at coordinate 37,438,228 of NC_080834.1, forward strand.
AAGAGGGTTTTCTGCTAGAAGCTCCAAGTATGAATTTGTATTAAAGAACCATTTCAACGAAGACCTCTGATTGCTCCTGCTCAAACCACCTGATCATTGATGGGCCCAAATGCTAATGCTAAATTGATCAATGACCCACAGTGTGGACATGTAGAGACCTGGGTCACCTCTTCCTGAAATGAGTGGTCAGAATCCAGAAGCAAGAACCTTGGAATGATTTAGCATGCTGGCCACAAAGTAAATCAATTATTGCCACAAAATACTCTGATATTATTCTGTGGTTTGGGCACCTAATGGGGTATTTTTATGTGTGTATACATATTTTATTCATATGTATGTGTATCTATAAAGAGACTTAGCAAATGAAAAATTGGAGTTTTATTTTTCCTTCAATTCTGCAGCTAAGATACTTGACTAATCGATCGGATGTCACTAGATCATTTTAGAAGCAGGAGAAGTGCTAAGGCAAGAACAAGCTTAATATTTTTCTAGGAAGTAGAACAGAATAAGAAAGAGGAAAATGCTCTTTAAATGACCTTATGTTTCATTATTTGGGACATTCTACTGCAAGTAGATACTTCTCTGTATTTCACAAGTGCAGGGAAACAAAACCGAGGAAAATAAAAAGAAGCTATTGGCTGACAAACGCAGGGCCTGATAAATAAGAGAGGTTCTGTCTGGATACAGGGTCAATGCTAAAGTTCAGGCCCTTGTTGAAGAAGAGAAAAATGTAACTGCTAAATGCTCTGTGAGAAGCATATTTTTGGTTGAGAAATCAGGATGAAAAAAAGAAGGTGGAGAAAAATTCATCAAACGAGGCTGCAGGAATGAATTAGGATGGACTGGAGACCAACATAAAAAGCCATTACTCACTGGCAAGCCCATGCTGTGCTGCCTGACCTCAGTTGCTCTTTAAGAAAAAGAAAATCTTCTATTGGTTGCTGCACAACAAAGATTTTTCAGCAGAAAGAGCATTGGGGGGTCGGCAAGATGTCTGCTCAAAATCTCAGAAATAGGAACAAAAAAAATAGGAAAAATGTGGTGCCCTTGACATTAACACAGACACTGAAAACATCACCATTAAGTTGGTGACACTTTCTCTGACCTTAAATCAAGACCGCTTAAACTGTAGTGTGCACCCCAATCAACCTGGATCCTCATTGAAACACAAAACCTGATTCAGGGGATCTGTGTTTCTTCTTTTATTTTTTAAAGGTTTGTGTTTTATTTGAAAGGCAGGGTTATACACACACACACACACACAAATAGAGAAATCTTGCATCTGCTTGTTCACTCTGCAAATGGTCTCTTTGACCAGGACTGTGCCAGCCTAAAACCAGGAGGCAGCAGTTTCTTCAAGCTCTCCCTTATGTGTATAGGCATTCAAGCACGTAAGCCATGTTTCACTTCTTTCTCAAACCACGAGCAGGGAGCTAGATTATCACTCATATCAGATGCCAGGGCCTCCTATGTCAGGGTGCTGGCCCCGGGAATCCATGCTCCTGCAAGTCTCCCAGAAGATTCTGGTATTACTGGTCCTCTGGGCTGCACTTAAAAAAAGAAGGCTGTAAATGTTTCTAGAGAGTCAGTGATTTTTGTAACTAAATTTAGGGCTATCCTCTCAAATTCCCAGAGAGCATTGCCTCACAATTAAATGCCACATCAAAAATGAATATATCGCTGTCATCCACTGTCATGGGAGTGACACTTAAATTTATTTTGAAATGAAATCTGATTACGAGTAAAGACGCTTTCAGGAGTTGGAAAGAAATAAAAAAGTCAACAGACACTGACATGCTCATCAACAGAGAAAATTTAGAGTCTTTCCTCACAAAACGGAAGACCTGTGTCTCCAAACCTCGATCACTTTGGTTTTTCAAGTAGATGAAAATAAATAATTAAAAATATATATATGAGAGAAAAATACCTTCACACAACTGATTGAAAATGATATTGGATTCAAATAGTATTTGTTTGGTCTTATGTGTGAAAGTCATTCACATTAAATGTATCTTGACTTATGAAAATGGCCTAATAAAAAAGAAGAAAATAACTAATACTGTGAAATATAACTTGGAATTTAAATTGCCCCAGAGTCATACCTAGCAACTAGCAAATATTTATTAAGTGTGGAATAAATGAATACTAAGCAGAAAATATCTGTCAAAACCATAGCCCATAGTACAGATAAAATATGTAGGTTGATAGGAAATAGGCACTGATAATCAAAGCTGATCATCTAGAAGCCTGCACTATGAGTTTCGTCAGCCAGCGACACCTGTGCTAATGGAGAACGTCAAATGGAGCTAATCTGAATTGCGAAATGCGGCAAGTATGAAACTCCTGCTGGGTATGAAGACAGTATGAAATAAAATTTGAAGATCTCAGGAATGTGATCTTGACCCATTGGAAGAATATTTTGGATATTAAGTAAAATATAGCTTTCCAACTTGTTCTTTCAGATTCCTCATTGTTTTTTTTTTATTATTTAACTTCATTAATTACATTGTATTATGTGACACAGTTACATAGATACTTGGGTTCTCCCACCCCTCCCCAAACCCTCCCACCGAACTTGATATTGCATGCTATGCCTTAGGTCTAGGACAATGTTCTGCTTCCAGGATAGAACAGTAATCTGAATTTCTCTTGTTTCTTACTTCACGTCCCTCCCAGTACAGAGCATGCAATTGTGGGTTGATAAAGAAGCTATGCATAGAGTTTGACATGCCTAGCCACATTTATGTTTTTATATGCTCTAAGTTTCCAGTATTTATATGCTTGTGTATTTCATGTCTTCTCCCCTACGTTGCATGTCCCAGAAGCATGAGGACTATTCATTCTTTACCAGTACCAATTGAGAATCATTCATTTGAAATGTTTGGGGGCAGATTTGGGGGGCTTTTGGATTCTTTACAGATTTTGGAAAATACGCATTTTATATAATAGCCTATCTTGTGGTGGGACTGAAGTCTAAGCAGTTACTTTGTGTTTCTAAATATCCCACACACATAACCTGAAGGTAATGTTGGACAATATTTTAAACATGCCTGTATTTCGGCTGCAGTCCATCAAATGAGGTGAAGTGTAGAATTTCTCATTTGTGAGGTCACGTCAGTACTCAGAACATTTCAAATCCGGAATACTCCATACTCCAGACTTTCAGAGCAGAGATGTTTGGTATGTTGAATCAAGCTAGTTACTCAATAACAACATTTTATTGGTTGAAGAATAAGTGTTAATTCTTGGTTGTTCATTGATCTATCAAGAAAATCTTGTGCAATTTGTCAAAACAGCACAAAATCATTCTTGGAGTATCAAGAACCCAGAAAGATATGTGGGTTTTTTTGGTTATTGCTGTTGTTTGCTTTGTCTTTGTTGTTGTTGTTGTTGCTGTTTAGTAAGTAGGTCAAATGATATGAATGAAAAAGTTAGAAACATGTGATCTCTTCCTTTCCTTTTCTTTTTTCTTGGTAGCTTTAAGGTAAGATTCCAAAAGTAACAATAAAAAAACCTTACTGGCTCTTTTGACATTTAACCTTACCATAATTAAAAGCGTTGCAAAATGTCATTCCCAATACGGAAAGATACACTGATTTGATTATTAGCATTTCTCTGAATTGGGCCAATTAATTAGTGATATTTTCATACTCAGAGTCAGCACACTGATAACCAAGTTGGAACAGAAAGGAACATGGTAGGAATGTACTGGAATCGTACGGGACTTGAAATGTATAACGGTACTAGTAGGAAACATTTCAGGTGACAGTCCTGCTTAGCATTTCAGCAAGCGGCAGAAACTCTTACACATACTGAGGTCAGAAAACAGTGTCCTTTCATATTAAGTTATAGGAAAAGACTCTTTTTGCCTTGCGTTCCTCAAGTAAGATATTGAAGATACTCAGAATTAGAGCTTCACTTAAAATCAGAGAAAATCTCCCATGTTGGGTAACTTGGATTTGTAATTTGCATAAAGTATTCAAAATTTTAATTAAACCACAAGCATTTAACATGTTCATGACAAAACAAATAAAACGCCCTGGAATAAATCTTGGCTATTGGAATTGAAATGGTTAATGCATCGCTGGGAATAGACAAGGTTTGCAGCATGGGATTTCTCAACAGGCTTTGCTACAGAAAAAAAAAAAAGGCAAATCAACTGTGGAAACTTGCTCAGATCACAGTTAGAATTTCCAATTTCAGCTTCAAAGATATGGACAGAGTCCAGAAGATAAGATTCCAAGCTTCAGAAATAAATTCACGAATTGAGGAAAATGCTGCAATCATACCAATACAGAACCACTGCCTGCAATGGTGAAACACACGAACAAATGGGAGGTGAGCGCAATTGGTTTTAACACTTCAGTCCTTCTTTTGGCCTCAGCTGCACGGATACTCCCCTCTCCTTTGGCCGACCTCCGTGGTAACAGCTTCTCCATGCCCTCTGCCTCCAAGGTCCTGTTCTCTGCTAGCTGACAGCTAGTTTGGATTAATCTGTATTAAAATCTTATCTCACAGGGTACAGAAAAACATTTTAATTGATGCCTTTTAGAGGGAGGATTTACCTGCCCTGTGTGTGCAGGTGCAGAAGGTTAAATCCATGTGTCTGACAATCCATGGAGTAAAGTAACACATCTCTCTGAAGCATGAGCCTCCTTTGAATGTTGTGTCCCTTCCACGAAGCACATGCCTTGATCTGGTAAGATCCTTGGAATTCATCAGAAAACACAAATGAATACCCTTGCCTTGCAGAGTTCATGCCTAATTGGGATGGGGGGAGAGAATACCATACATTCTCAAGACGAATCTGTGTGGAAATACCTATGATGCAAAAACTGTTAGACAAAATGGAAATTCTAAAAAAACAAAACAGGAGATTTTAAAGAACATTCTTATTCAAAGTGAGTTTATTTCTGATGGGTGTGGGAAATGGAAAGTGGCTTATTAAAGTTGTTTGTTTTTAAGTGCTTTTAGAACAACTATATCTTAATGCAAGGAATGACATTTCTGGATGAAATTTCCAGCTGTGTCAGTGAGACCGTGTCACCTTCAGCAATTGTAGCGAAGTGGCTTTGATTCACTACTTGATCTATCTAATAGCATCCTGCCTTTATCAGCTTGCATTTAAAATCTTACACTAGTCTAAAGGAGCCAGGCATATAAGAGAAGTGGATAAAATATATATGTGTATATACACATATGTATATATATGCATATGTATATATATGCATATGTATATATATGTATGTCTATACACATCTATACATATGCATATGTAGACACATACAGAGCGAGGAGAATAAGTAATTAGGCATAGGTTCATTTTTTAAAAGATTTGTTTATTAAAAGGTAAGATAAGAAAAATAAAGGGTGAGGTATTAAGAAAGCTTCCATCTGTTGTTTAACTTCCTAAATTCTCACAAAATCCAAGACATAGTCAACACTATACAGGAACTCCTCCATGAATGGTTAGGAGCCCAATCGCCTGGGCCATCATCTGATGCCTCCCTGGCACATTATCAGAAACCTGGTCTGAAAGCCATTTTTCCTGAGCAAAGGAGAGACACTCTGGCGTGGTCTGAAAGCACACCGAATGGCTGCTTGACTCACTGTGCCAATATAGCCATTGTCACATTGTTCACCAGAAAAAAAAATGGGGACATTTGTACTTACCTTTATTGTTCTATTGTTATTTCATTCTTCATCTACTCCCTCCACCTTCTTCTCACTGTATGTAAAATGTAGAATCTATTTACTAAAATTATGTTCTTCCCATGTGCAGAAGGGACTGGGGATCTGATTTTCACATCCTGATGAAGAGCAAGCGGAGAGGGCAGCAGCAGCATGCTTTGGTTTAAGCAGGTAAGGCTGTGGCTAGTGCTGCCTTACAATTGCTTTCTAATCTGCCTAATTACAACTGGCTTGCACTGGCCCATGGGATATCATCTAACATTATTACTCTGATAGAAATTCAAAACCAAAAGAAGCAAGAAATTTGAGCACAGGTGCACACGGCACACCAGTCAGTCTTAAAGTGCCTGGATCTTTTCCCTACCCTACCCTGATCAAACCTCCAAGAGAAGCCCTAGGAGTGTAACCTTGGGGGTCACAAGCCTTTACAGAACTCACAGGGCGTATACTTCGTGAGCAGCGTGACAAACATGTCTAGTGAAGTGACTGCTGATTAGAGCAGAGCAGGAATGGTTCCAGTGAATAGTCCTGCCACCGACTGTCCTAATCTTTCTCTTATCTCTTCATGAATATGAGAGCCAAAAGTTGTTTTCTAGTATTAATACATCCTCTGACACAAACCAGTGATGATATGTGAACAGCAGGGAAGCAAGATTCTGAAATGTGTAGAAGCAGAGGATAGTTGGTGAACAATTCTTCATATCATTACCCAGTAGTTCATTGTAGGATGTGTTTCTCATGGCTCTCCAGTTAAGAGAGAAGTTCAATTCCACCAAAAACAAGGCACCATGCAGTTACAATTGCATCATACTTGAACATTTCAGAGGAGAAAAACTGAACATAGCGGAATCTATTGTACATCACAAAAATCTGTGGAATACTTATGGAAATAAACAGATCTAGGGAAATCTCACGTTTCGCACAGCTTAAGCGATTCACACTGCTCTTTGGAGCCAAAGATGCAGCTTACTGGGACAAAATCTGGTGGTTCTGGGTGGAACAAGCTGCCATTGAAAACACCAAATTGGCAAAAGAAACAACAGAGTAAACAAGCATCTGTACTAGTAATTAACAATATAAATTGTACAAAAGTGATGAGCTGTCAACCATATGCTTTGACATAATGCACTGGCAAATCAAAAATCACTCAAACTCCTCTTGTGTGTCTTTGTCTTCACCTTTTCAAAAATATTTTGAATATTTTTCACATAGTTGGGAAAGATACATATCCATGTGGGTGTCTAATTTGTGTGGGGAGAGTCGGGAAGGAGGGAGGTGTGTGGGACACATGTTCAGTCTTTTTTTTTCTCCAGTGTTTTCATGGGAGAGGACTGCTCCTTGTTGTCAAACTTTATCAGCACCTGGTTGATGGACAATCCTTTCATGATGCCCTAGAGACCCCAATGTGGGGAAGGGTATTCTGAGGGTGTGGATTCATTGATTTCAATAGCCCTGGGATCTTATAAGTTTGGTTGCTCCAAAGTTGGGAAAATCTTTCCAAAGTCTACTGGTTGATGAAGTCCACCTTAGTGCATACACAGACCCCGGAACATGCTACAAAACTTGGTCATGAGAACTGTCCAACCTGTTCTGCTTTTCATCCTCTGAGGAGGCAGTTGATATTCCCAGTCGGCCTAGGTGAGCTGCTCATCAGGTCATGCTGTTCACTGTCAGGCATCACCAATGGGGGATGCCAGACCTGATACATCCACTCCAAGGTCAGACTACACATCCTGTTATTCTCCCTGTGGCCAGAGTCTGAATCTAGTGGTCCATTCAGAGAGTACCCCAAGAAATTTCACCTCGAATGACCTCAGAGTTGACTTATGTGCACCAGTCAGTGCAGGGTCAGGTGCAGTCTATCACTTGCCGTAGCACATACGTTAATCACAGATTGAATTCAATTTTTTCGGGATTATAGATTATCAAAATTCAGTTATGGCAAGAAAATATGGGTGGAAGCCAAAAACATAATGAGCAACAAAAAAAATAATCTGGAGAAAAGAAGATTTAAATAGAACCTCTACATAATAAGGACCCTGAGTTTATAGATGCAGAAAGTAAAACTGCTCAAAATCATGATATCAAGGAACAGAACCGATTTTTTATAGGTAAAAATATAGATAAACAACAACACAAAGGAAGACAGATAGAAAAAAATGCCACCAACAGGAAACAGATTAAAAGAGGTGAAAGTTACAAAATGAAGCCATTTTGTATGGATATATGCATGAGAACATATGTAACATGCACCGTCCTTTCATTCTAATCAATTCATTGCATTAAATACTATGATTTTTGACAATGGGTTGATACAATGAAAAGCAATTCAACTCAGCATCATTTAAATAAAGGTAGGGTTTTCCCAAAAGTTGAGGCTCCCAAAATATTTACATGAAAAATCCAAAATAGATGTTACTGAAACAGAATTAGGAAATTAAAAGTGGCTCCTTTTCCATAAAATAGTATAATGCAAATCTGGAATTTGCATGTTTTATTTTATTCTGAATTATTATTATCAATACCAAAGCTACTTAGTATCAAATTTACTGGATTCATATGTTGAAAGGACTAAAGACTAAGCAGGTTGTTTACTTGTATTTCATAGAAGTAAGTATTGAACAACCAGAAATTATAGTAAACAAACATAAAGGATTAGTGTTATATTTAATTGCTCAAAAATTTATAATCACTACTTTCAATAATGAAATAAATTTGTCCTTTTAGAGATTGCTATCAAAACTTGATGTCTTAGAAACATGATAACCTCACTAACTTCAAATTTCTTGATGGATTCGTTTTTACACAAGGACTTTGGACAATGTCAAAATGGATAATATATGTTTGATATTCCAAGAGAACTGATCAAAACAATTTGAAATTCCAATGGCTAAATAGCAAAAACTACAAGTATAGGAGACATTGATTGTGACTTAATTGTTGTAAATTGTACAACAGAGGCTATGAACACAGATTATTAACAATTATGGATGCTCCTTTTCAGTGAATTTCCATTTTTTTCTTCATCAGAAGACTGTGTACAAAAGATCTTCCAAAATGTATGCAAAATAAATACTATGAAAAAAATACATGCCTTTTAGTTTTATGGCACTAATACATATATTAGCATATATATTTTTTCCAGTTTTTGGCATATATATATATATATGTTATGTTGTTCATAAACTGCTTAAAGTACACTTACATCTGTGATTAAATTTGACCAAATGACACTATTTCTGAAATGCTGTAACTAGATACTGTATAGACTTGTGAAACTTACAGATAAAGGTTTTTTGAGAAAGAACTGCCCCATAGTGTTTATTCTTGTTGAATACTCTATCATGTTTCCACCTTAAATTTTCTTCTAAGATCTGTCTTGTTAAATATGCATACAAACACTTTAAATATTTTTGGCTGCTAGCTTAAAAAAAATCGAGTCTACATGTAGTAGGATAGTCTACCCTTTACCAAGTTGTCATGAATTTTGGAAGCTCTAAAATTCTTTGCTTTGTTTTGAAGCAAAAGCCTGAATGAACCAAGACATAAAAAAAAACATTAAAAATTGATGAAGCTCAAGCATTATGTTTTCATTTGGCAAGTGGTATTGGGATATTTCAATTTAAAGAAGTGAGAAATTCAAGTGAGAATTTGGAGCCTGTGCTACGGCTTAGTAGGCTAAGCCTCTACTTGTAGTGGCACCCTATGTGGGCTCCAGTTCATGCTCCTGTGACTCTACTTCCTATCCTACTCTTTGCATATGGCCTGAAAAACAAGCAGGGTATGGCCTAAAGCCTTGGGACCCTGTACCTATGTGGGAGACTCTGAAAATATTCCCAGCTAGATGGACTCCCAGTGAAACTGTTAAATATATCTTGACAATAGGATGCTGGACTCTGCTATTGTCGATGCCTGCAATGTCAGGATACATTTAGATAACAGAATGATGGGATTATACCTGCTTATAAAGGACTATACATACTATTGTTAAAATATGGGGGGAATAGTGGATAAGAGGGGCAAGGAAAATCTCAGAACCTATGGAATCGTATCATAAAATTTTTAAAAAATCAAATATTGTCATTCACAATGTCAGTATTAAACTCCCAATATACAATCAGCAGGAGGCTGCTGATGATAAATTGCTTCATATGTATCATTAATGTACAAACACTTGTCAGTGCACATGAATGCAAGAAGTGGCCTGAAAGCATACAGATCACAGAAAATGAAATGTTAACAACAATCTATTTACAAATTTTACAAAAATACCCCCAAATTGAAAGTTTTCAAAAAATACTGTTCTAAATTATCAATAATAAACTGTTTCCATTGTGTTAGGAAGGATAAAAATTCTTTCCAATAACTTCATAGAAAATGCTATGACTAGATCATTGTCACAGGGATAATCAAAAAATATTGAAGTCGGAATCTATTCTGTAACATAGCACATTAAGCTGACTGAAGTTCCAGCATAGCAAATCAGAGCACAGCGTTCAGTGCCACCTGCTTTGCATTCAAGCCAGGTTCCTGTTACTGTGCTTGGCAAAACCAGTGTAGGATGGTCCAGAGAGTTGGCCTCTGCCACAATTGTGGGGTCCTAGATAAAGTTCTGAGCACTTGGCTTTGACCTGTCCTAACCCCAGCCAATGTGGCCATCTGGAAAGTTTACCAGAGGGGAGAAGATCTCTCTCCTCTTTCTCTATTTTTCCCTCTGTAACTCAGCTTTCAAATAAACAGAAGAATCCTCAAAAAGAGAGAATAGAAAGATGACATTAGCTATCTCACTCTTCTGATAGCTTTTCTAGTTTTATCATGGGCAGCCAGACATGCTTACAATTCAGGCCCTTTGATGGGCTTTTTCCCTGCCCTTTGATTTATTGGCAGCTGGAATTTGGCTCTGAATTGTGCTATAAAGAATCATTTGAGCAGTTGCTAAGGTTTTCCTGTCTTGAAGAGCTTTCTCCTGATGCTGTAGCAGCTTTCTGACTAAAAAAAAATAACCTTGCTTTACTCACAGGAAAATAAGGAAATAAAGCTGTTCATGTTAGAACTTATAAGTTCTACAACAGCTTGTATCCTGTTTCAGTCTCTGAGTCTGGGTGCTTCACTTGGTGTCTTTACTTGGTGTCTTAGTTGATTTGGACTCCTGTAACAAAAAATAGCATAGTTTGGAGGATGTGTAACCATTATCACTGTCTCTCCCACATTTCAGGTGTCAAAGAAGCTCTTAAGATTTGTTGTAGTTCCAGGTGCTGACCCATGCTCTGGTTCACAGCTCACTGGAACATGACACAAGGTCATGAGGGGCCTGTTCTCAACATGTGATCACCTCTCATGAGCTTTGCTCCCCTAACAGCCTCACCTTGGGATTTGAGATACAAGAGTATCAATTGGAACAATGGACGGCAAACATTTAAACCATAGTATGCACATGCATAAGAAAATGAAAATGATTTATGGTAAACTATTTAATTTTTTTCTTCTCTCTTGGAGGCAACTATGCTCTTCAAGGCAAAGAAAGTCTTTCATTTCTTAATAGGAAATAATGTTTTCACTTGTATGGAAATATTAGTCTGATTTGCTGAATCTCTAACTCAGTCATAAAAGTTATGTTTATTTATTTATTTATTCTGACTATTTCTTTGTTTTTCTATTGCACATCAGCCATAGGAGTCCTGAATTTCTTACTTCTGATGGGGGTGGCTTTGTCTGCACAGGAAATAGAAATAACATAGAGGTAATATTAGAAGCATCAAAAAGACTTTGAAAATCCAATCCCCCTCTGTGTACTTCTTCATTCATTCATCCCACCAAGAGGTATAAATTAAACTCTGTCATAAGCTTTTATCTGATTCCCCAACTTCTCTTTCAAGACTTTAACTTCTCTATTCAAAATTGTGAAAGTTCTATTTCTTCTAAGAAGTACCATCCTAAAATATCTCTGATTTCTTTCATGAATCTTTTCTGCTACAGGGATTGGTATCAGAAGTGACTCTAAGTACAAAGGATTTCAGAGATGAGAACCTGAAGTTGGATTCCTCATGTTACTAAATGTAAGAATACAGATTACCTATATGGCAGGGTAAATGGAACACTGACATTCCGTGATAGTTACTGGCAAACAAAACTTAAGTGACAGTCTCTTGGCATCAGGTGTTCTTAGAAGGCAAAGTTCCAGATGGCCAAAAAAGTTGCCGGTCATAGAATATTTTCAGAATAGTAAGAACAAAACTACTGTGTGCTTGATTGCCTGTATTAAATACACTGGAAACCAAACCTACAAGAAGCAAAGTAGATGAATTCACCTTTTAACTGTATGATGATGTCCAATTATAAACTAAAAGTGGCTGCATTTGCTATGAGAGAAATCCTTATTTTCTGGTGCTATTAGGTCAAGATTTCTCAAAAGCAAAACGTACATCTCTCCTGTTAAATTTAGTGTATTATTCGCAAAAAAGAAAAAAAAAGCTGAAACATTAAAAATACTAGAATGGGGTCAAGAAAGAAGACTGGATAAGTTTAAAAATACTAACCCCATAACGTGATCAGGCCTCCTTTTCCAGAAATAGAATTTTTCTCCCCCATCTAGTGAGATTGGTTGCCCCTTTTCTGAAAAACCTGTGATGTTTTCCTATTAGATAGCTACTTTTTATTTTCTTTTTAAATTTTTTGGTTATCATTTTACAATGCAGTTCCATAGGCTGTGGGGTTTCCTCTCCTCACTTCTCAAATCTTCTCCCCTCACTGATTCCACCCATATTATTTCAGCAACATGGTCCTTCATACACAGGCACATGTCCGTCATTATGCTCCCTCAGTGTAACCTTACGCCGTAGGTATGGACAATGGCAGAGCACAGTGTCTTCTCATCAACACATATTTAACCATTTCTTTGGGAGTTCATCTTTGCTTTGGAAGTAGACATGCATAAAAAAAACTTTTTTGAATAAATGAAATTTAAATGAACAATATCAGATCCCATGAGATGTAACAAAAGCAGTAGTAAAAGGCATTTATAATACCCCCCCTTCATCGTCCCCAGTGTTTTGTAGTAAAACAGTCTACTCAGTGTAGTTGTAACTCCAACTTCCTGCTCTACGTGGGTCATGGCACTTTCAGCATAGATGTAAAACAGGTATATTTTATTCAATTGTACAGATGCATTCTGTCAATTTGCTTTGATTCCTGGTACTCTGGTCTCTACAACATCCTTCATTTGTGAGATTACAAGCATGTTTCTTTTTATCTTAGTTTTTGTTTTGCACTCTCAATGAAGGTTGTCTTATGTTAGAGGGAACATATGATATTTGCCCTTTTGGGAATAGCTCATGTCAGTGAGCTTAATGATCTCCAAATGGGACCATTTGGTTGCAAAGGATAATATTTCATTCTTTTTAGTAGCTGATTAGTATTCCATAGAGTAGATGTACCATGGTTTATTCAGTCCTCCTTCTGTGGGCATCTAGATTATTTCCATGTTTTTGTGATTATTGGTTGTGCTGCAATGAATATGGGGTGCATATTGCTTTCTCATGAGTATTTATCAGTTCTTTTGCATATATGCCCAGGAGTGGGATTGCTGGGTCACATGGTATATGAATTTTCAATTGACTGAGTATGCTCCATACTGACTTCCAATGTGGCTGCACCAGTCTACAGTACCACCAGCAGTGGAATAGAATATTTCTCCCCCTCATCCTTGCCAGCAGGTGGTGTTGGTAGTTTTCTGCATTTGTGTCATTTTCACTGGAGTTAAATGGAACCTCTGTGTGGTCTTTATTTGAATTTCCTTTATTACTAGAGAGCTTGCACATTTTTCATATGTCTGTTAGCTGTCTGGATTTCTTCCTTTAAAAAGTGTCTGCTGGGCCCGGCGGCGTGGTCTAGCGGCTAAAGTCCTCGCCTTGAAAGCCCCGGGATCCCATATGGGCGCCGGTTCTAATCCCGGCAGCTCCACTTCCCATCCAGCTCCCTGCTTGTGGCCTGGGAAAGCAGTCGAGGACAGCCCAATGCTTTGGGACACTGCACCCGCGTGGGAGACCCGGAAGAGGTTCCAGGTTCCCGGCATCGGATCGGCGCGCACCGGCCCGTTGCGGCTCACTTGGGGAGTGAATCATCGGACGGAAGATCTTCCTCTCTGTCTCTCCTCCTCTGTGTATATCTGGCTGTAATAAAATGAATAAATCTTTAAAAAAAAAAAATAAAAAAAAATAAAAAGTGTCTGCGTATTTCCTTCTGCCATTTCTTCACTTTTTTTTGTTACTGTGTTTCTGGATTTTTTTGCATATCCTGGATAGTAACCCCTATCTGTATAGTGTGGTGGACAAAGATTTTCTCCCACTCTATTCGTTCCTTCTTTACTTTGTTGATTGTTTCCTTTGCTGTGCAGAAGCTTCTTAGTTTGATGTAGTCCCATTTGCTTATTTTTGTCTTGTCTGTGATTTTGATGATTTTTATGGAAAGTCTTTGCCTTCACCTGTATCTTGTAAAGTATTTCCTAAATTTTAGTTCAATATTTTGATCGTTTCTGGGTATAAGTTTCAATCGCGCACCTGTTTAGATTTGATCTTTGTGTATGGTGAAAGGTGAGGGTCTGGTTTCTCACTTCCACAGGCTCCTATACAGTTGTCCCAACAACATTTGCTGAAGAGACCATCTTTTTCCCATGGATTGTTTTCTGTCCTCTTATCAAAGATTAGGTGGCTATACATATGTTGGCTCTCTTCTGATGTTTCTATTCTGTTCCATTGATCTTCTTTGTACCAATACCAGGCTGTCTTGATTGGTAATACCCTATAATATGTACAAAGTTCTGGAATTGTGATCCCTCCAGCTGGATGCATATTCCTCGATACAGTTTTTGCTGCTCATGGTCTCTTGTGTTTCCAGGTGGAATGTTGTATCAGTTTTTCACTTGGGATTTTGATTGAAATCATGTTAATTTGTAGATTACTTTTGGTAATATAGACATTTTGATGATGATGTCTCTGACCATTAAGGAACATGTTGTATTTCTCCATTTTTAAAGCTCTTCTATTTCTTTTTCCAGTGTTTTATAATTATATCCATGGAGATCTTCCGCATCTTTAGTTAGTTTATTCATTATTTTGAGAAGGACCACATTGACCATTTCTTTTTCTCAGCCCTGGGGTTGTTTGTATACACTAGGGCCATTGATTTGCATTCTTTTTTTTTTTTACCTTCTCACCTGACCAAACTGTCTTGCAAGTTCTAGCAGTCCTTGAGTTTTTTGGTTCTCCTATGTATAGAATCATGTCTTCTGCAAACAGAGTTTGATTTTCTCTTTTCTGATTTGAATTCCTTTATTTTCTTTTCCTTGCTTAGTAACTCTGGTGAGGATTTTCAGTACTATGATGAATGACAGTGGTGATAGTGACATCCTTGTCTATTCCAAATCTTAATGGGAAAGCTTCAAGTCATTTCCCATTCGGTATGATGCTGACATTGGTTTTTTCATGAACTGCTTTGATTATGTTATAGCATGTTGCTTCGATGCCTACCTTGGTTAGAGTTTTTAGCATGAAGTGGTGTTGAATTTTATCAAATATTTTCTCTGCATCTATTGAGACTATATGATTTTTGTTCTTCAATTTCTCGATGTAGAGGTTTGGGTATGTTACATCATCCCTGCATGTCAGGAATAAATCCCTCTTGATATTGATAAATGACCTGTCTGATGTATTGTTATGTTCTGTTGGCTAGTATTTTGTTGAAGATTTTATCATCTATGTTAATCAGGAATATCGGTTTACATTTTCTTTCTCTGTAGTAGCTCCATCTGGTTTGTTATTAAAGTGATGTTGACCTCATAAAAAGTTTGGAAGGATTGTCTCCCTTTCTATGCTTTTGAATACTTAATGAAGAATTGGGGCCCATACTACTTGAAATGATTTGTAGAATTCAGTAGTGAAGCCATCTGGGCTCATGCTTTTGTTCGTTAGGAGGGATTTAATTATTGATTTGATCTCTGTGTCAGTTATTTAGATTTTCTGTTGCCTCATCACTCAATTTTGGTAGGTGGTATGTGTCCAGGAATCTATTCATTCCTTGAAAGTCTTCTGATTTGTTGGCAAAGAGTTACTCACAGTAATTTTTTATTATCCTGTTTGGTTGTGGTATCTGTTTTTTATGTTCCCTTTTTCATCTTTGATACTATTAATTCTTGTCTTACTCATTTTTGGGGGGGCCAGAGGGGTACCTATTCTATTTATTTTCTCGAAGAATCAACTCTTTAATTTTCATTGATTTTGTGTATTTTTTTGGTCATCATTTGGTTTATTACCTCTCTTGTTTTCATTATTTATTTCATTCTGTTGATTTTGTGATATTTCGCTGTTGTTTTTCTACTCCTTCAGGTGTATGCCTAGCTTATTTACCTGGTATATTTCTTAGTTCCTAAAATAGGCACTAATTGAGATAAATTTGCCTCTTAAGATTGACTTGGTAGAGTCACACAAGTTTTTTTTAAAAGATTTATTTATTTTTATTACAAAGTCAGATATACAGAGAGGAGAGACAGAGAGGAAGATCTTCCGTCCGATGATTCACTCCCCAAGTGAGCCGCAACGGGCCGGTGCTGCGCCAATCCGAGGCCAGGAACCAGGAACCTCTTCCGGGTCTCCCACGCAGGTGCAGAGTTCCAAAGCTTTGGGCCGTCCTCAACTGCTTTCCCAGGCCACAAGCAGGGAGCTGGGTGGGAAGTGGAGCTGCCGGGATTAGGACCAGTGCCCATATGGGATCCTGGTGCATTCAAGGGAGGACTTTAGCTGCTAGGCCACTGCGCTGGGCTCGAGTCCCACAGGTTTTGATACGTTGTGTTTGAATCTTCATTGGTTTTAAGAAATTTGAAAACTTCTCACATAGCTTCTTTCAGGGAAACTCCTTCACCAATACCAACCTCTCCCATCTCTTTTATTTAATAGTTTTATTACAATATGGTTCACGTATCATACAATTCATCCACTTAAATTACACTTCCCTCACTTTTCATATATTGACAGAAGTATGCAATCTTCCACACAATTGAATTTAGAATACTTTTATGATCTCCAAAAGGAAATCCAAATTCCTTAACTGTGGATTCTTCCACTTCTGTTATTACGTCCCCACTCCCAGTGCAAGGAAATCACTACTTTCTGTATCTCTAGATTGTTTTTTAATTGACATTTCTCATTGGTGTTATCATATAAGATATGATTTTTTGTGGCTAATTTTTTTTCACTTTGTGTATATTTTCAGAATGTTTTCTTATTGCAGAATGTGGCAGTTTGTTTTTAAAATGCTGATTAATATCCCATTGTATTGTTATATTTGGCTTCATATTGCTCAATTAACTAAAATTTGGATTGTTTCAAAATATTAGCCATCAGGAGTAATGCAATAATACTGCCACTTGTGAATCTATGATTCTGGGCCTTTTGAGTATACACCTAGGTGTGGCATATCCAGATCATGTGATGTTCAGGGAGAAATAATATTAAACTAGGCATATCAAGGAGTATTTTTCAAATTATTTCATGCTATTTAGATCATACATCTTTAAGAAATTTTCAATGTACATATTTTACTTTATTTGTGAGGCAGGGAGATAGAAAGGAAGGGAACAAAGAAAAATCTCCTATCTCATTCCTCAATGTCCACAGCTGGGGCTAGGCCAGGAGGAAGAAGAGAGGCAGAGATTCAATCTGTACCTCCCACTTGAGTGGAAGGAACCTAAAAACATTAGTTATCAGCCTGTTGGCTTCCAAGGTGCACTTCAGCAAAAATCTGGGACTGGAAACAGAACCAGAACACAAACGTAGACTCTCCAAGTGGTACATAGAAATCCCAGGTGGCATCTTAAGAGCTAACTTAAATTTCTGCCCTTGGGTTGAGGGTCATAAAAGTCTCAGCAGAAAGTTAACATCCTTTGAAGATACACTAGAAGCAAAATGTCACTGCTCCTGTTCAAATAGTTTACAAGAAGAAAAAACAATTCTGTGAAATTGCAGGTAAATGTCACCCATTACAAATGGTACCTAAGTATCAACCATTGATATCCCTTTTAATTAGCCTGCGACTGCCATTGTGTCTACCATGGGTGCATAAACTCATGGGGGCCTGGGGGTTCTGGCTTGCAGGGGTCTGGGGAATAGCACCTGGGAGGCATGAAGGGATCTGATAGTTCACACCAAGGCACCCAGAGCATCCTGGGTATTTCTTCAAGTGCTTGGTCCGGGAGGGATGGAGGGAGGGGAGAACCCCAGGTTAACATGCTGGTGCAGTGTGTTGGTGGATTTGACTTAGAAAACTTTGAATGGGCTTGGAACTTGAGTGAGAGGAGGGTAAAGTTTCAAGATAGCACACATGCTAGCAGTTTCGGGCCCTAATGGGTGGGCAGAGCTCCAGCCTAACACACTACTCTACTGGAAGACTGAGCTTCTAAAGACTGGCCTGGGGTTCAGGGACTGCGGATTGCCCAGGGAGGCAGTGGGAAAGGGGATGTGTGGGGGGAAGGAACACTGAGGAAGTATGTTTCAGTTAAGGAATGACTTCTGGCAGACTTCCACTGACAAGGACACTGTACTTGCTGGTAAGCAAGTTGCTGAAGACTGAGCAGCTTGGGGGAGGGGGAGAACTAGAGGACCTTTAAGGGTCAGACCAATGCACCAGCCCATGTGGAAGACCTGAAGCTAGGATAGTTATCATCGACCACCACTCACTGGCACACATAAAAGCTAGAGCTGAGGATGTAACTGACAGGGCTCAATCACAGTACTCACCAATGAGTTGAAACAGGGATGATGTTAGGTTGGGAGATGATACTAAACACAACATGAAAGAATAAGATCAGGGGCAGCTAATGTGTGGTATATGTTGGCCCACTCCCATGGAACTATATCTCTGCTACTTTGCTTAACAGCTGGTGTAGTGATGGGCTGAACTAGACATGACCATGGAATCCTCCAACATTCATGGGTACTGAGGTTGGGAATAGGCATGCTGGTCCAGGCTGCAGCACCCACAGGCACACCCAAGAATACAGTGTAAGACAGGCCAGGCCACAACATCCATCATCTCATATACAGGCTGGGATGTGGAGGAGAGGAGGGACTATGTCGGGTAAAAGCCTAGCATCCATTGGTACATGTGACATCTGGATTTGGGAGTGGACCTGGTGGGGGAACTTGGGGAAACTCCTCTGGTGGGCCAGAGCTCCTGCTAGTGAGCCTGTGGTTCAAGCCTAAATGTTGATCAAGTCTGGCAAGGAATCTCCACCTATCAATAAGTATATGGGTTAATTCTGGAGTGGGCAGACTACGCAGGACCACACCAAACCTCAGCACACTGGCATGTAAAGGATCCAGGCTAGAGTGACAATCAGGTTGGCTAGGCTATCACACTTACCATTTTTTATGAGCCAGAAATAGGAGAAGAATTCGTAGGGCTTAGCTGCAGCACCAGCTAATGAAATTTGGGATTGGAGGCAAGGCAGGACGGCCTGCAGCAAAGGGTGATGGGGGATAGGCTAAGCCAAGATGACTCAGAGCAACCACTGGCATGCTGGGGACAGACATAGTTGGGGAGTTAAGGGGACACTCTAATTAGGTTGTGGTTCCCACTAGGGAGATGAGAGCTGGAATGGAGATTTTCATCTGGGCTGGACATGATTACAGTGTCCCTCGGCATAGATGAAGACTGGGTTGGGGTATGCCAGACTTGATTAGACTCCAGCATCCACTGGTTATTGTGAGAGCCAGCATGGATGTAGGAAAATTTGGGCTAGGTCTAGGCACATGTTAAACCATGTGAGAGTTGTGTCTGGGCAGGATCCAGGTGTTGCTGGGTTGAAACACCCAACCAAAAACCAAAAATGGATATGGGCCAGTGAACAAGGTCACTGTTCTTCCCAGGACAGGAGGTAGACTAGGTCAGTCTAGGCACACCTTTGGTGTGCATGAGATCTGCCACTGGAAGGAAACCTGATAGAGGAGCTTGGAAAATTCCTTTGTCAGGATGTACTTCCTTCAGGTGAGTGTAAGCACCAAGACTGGGAACAACCCAGACCAGATCAGGTTATAGTACCCACTTTCTTATGAGTGGGTCAGGGCTGAGAACAGACCAGGCTGGGCCAGTTTATAAGATCTACTGGCAGATCTGAGAACCAGAATAGAGCACAGGACAGGCCAGATTGTGTTGTAACACCTGTCAGTTCACATAAAGGCTGGAACTGGGGACTGGCTGGGTTGGGCTAGGTTCTGACCTACCAACATGTAATGGAACCTGGCACAGATAGGGCTGGTTACAGCACCTGCTAGCAAATGCCAAGGTGAGATGTACCATGCCAGACTGGGCCACAACACCCACTAGTACACATGATACCCAGGGAGAAGGGTGCATGCCTAGTAGAGGGGCAGTGTGGGCTCTCCTGCTGGGCCACTATTCTCACTGGTGATTGTGAGAACTGGGACTGGGGACAGACCAGGCTGGGCAGGGCCACAACACTTGTTGGCCTCCATGTGAGCTAGGTTAAGGGGAGAGTCAGACAGGGCTAACTGACTGTATCCACTGGGGCATGCATGAGCCAGAGTAAGTACAGACTGATTGGGCTTTATTGCAGCATCAGCTGGCAAGTGCTGGGAATGGGCCAAATCCTGTGAAACTAGACTGCAGAGCCACCAGGAAAGTTCAAGATCCAGGACTGGTGTTGGCCCAGTAGGGAGACTGTGGGCACCTCTCTTATAGACTGCCAATGCTCACTAGTGAGTATGAGAACCAGGTCTGGGGGTAGGCCTGGCTAATGATGTGGTGGCTTCCGCTGGCATGAGTGTAGGGTGCATAGTGTGTTCAGTTGGGTTGAGCAAGGCTTCAACAGATATTGATGTATATGAGAGGTGAATGAGATGTGGGACAGATTGGACCAGTCTGCTGCACATACTAGGAAGCACAGGAAAGTATGCTGGGGGCCAGCCTGGTGGGGGTTATTGGGAGTTGCTCTGACTAGGCTCCATTCCCCACTGACATTCATGAAGGCCAAGTACATAGTGGGCTGCATTGGGCTGGGTCACAGCATCTATTGGTTTTCATAAGATTGGGCTGGAGACAAAAATGACCCTGAAATAACAACTGCCAGTGGGTGTGTGTAGGCTGATGTGGATGATGGACTGGGCCAGACCCTGTACTTGCAAGCATACACAAGTCAGGTCTGGGATCACCTCAGATGAGATTTCTTTGGGAATCAATTAAACTGTTGGACTCAGAACTCCAACCTTGGGGAGAATGACAGGATCTGTGGTCTGACTGTGGAGTGCATGTGTCAGAACTGGCCTCCTCAGTGGATAAGATGGATGGCATGTGCAGATGCATAAGAAGGCTATGGCAGTCCATTGGGGCCTGCAGAGGACATCTGGTGCCATAGCAGAGGAAGGAGGTCAGAACAAATTGGACATCTACTCCAGCCGAGCATTGACAGCAAATATCTGGGCAAATGGAGACCATAACTTGGACGCTGTCAACCAATGGAACTTGAAAGGATTTCCTCCTCCTTAGTTCGATGAGATCGACAGCATTTCAGAACTATCAACACCACCTGAGCAGAACCTTCAGAGAATGGTTTATACCAAAGACCCTGCGATGACGTTGGGTGGCTGTTTCCAACACCTGGATACTGAGACGTTTTGGAGGCTGGGTACAGCTTCTCTCCTTATATCTCTGCTTCCGACAGAAAAGGATGAGAGAAAGAAAGATTTATAAACAATGGTCTCACTCACTTTCCCCTGGTCCTCAATCCTTCCCATCATGATCAAAAGTAACCAAAAAAAAAAAAAATCCCCATTATTGCAGAGATTTCAATTGATAATGCTCCTTATAATTAATATACGACTTCACACATTGCATTGAAAAACACCTTATATAATTTTATATAAACATTGCTAAGAGCATAAAGATAAGAGGGGGATGCAGTGCCACAAATGCATGTTATTCTCATCCAACTTCATGAGTCTAAATTTAGGATCAGGCGCAGGGGTTAAGCTGCCCCTTTAACACCAGTTTCCTGTATCAGAGTGCCTGGGTTCAGTTCTGGCTACCTTGTTCTGATTCGGCTTCTGTCCAACGCACCTGGGAGGCAGGAGGTGAAGACTCACACACTTGAGTTTCTGACACCCGTGGAGGACCTGGATGAAGCTCCTGGCTCCTGGTACTGTCTTGGCCCAACCCTGGCCATTGTGCATTTGGAAAATCTCTCTCTGCCTTTATATCTGTTTCTCTGCTTTTCAAATAAATAGACAAAGCTTTGAAAATAATGCAGATGCTTATAGACATAATTTCAAATTTACTCCTGCACAGTTTAGCACAGTGAGAAACCAAACTTTAAAACAACAAGCTGATCAAAATTATTGCTATCAATTGCTAACATTCAGTTATTCAGGAAGGAAGGCTTATTTTACATTTTCTTTCTTTTTTTAAAAAAAAGATTTATTTATTTTTATTACAAAATCAGATATACAGAGAGGAGGAGAGACAGAGAGGAAGATCTTCCGTCCGATGATTCACTCCCCAAGTGAGCCGCAACGGGCCGGTGCTGCGCCAATCCGAGGCCAGGAACCAGGAACCTCTTCCGGGTCTCCCACGCAGGTGCAGAGTTCCAAAGCTTTGGGCCGTCCTCAACTGCTTTCCCAGGCCACAAGCAGGGAGCTGGGTGGGAAGTGGAGCTGCCGGGATTAGGACCAGTGCCCATATGGGATCCTGGTGCATTCAAGGGAGGACTTTAGCTGCTAGGCCACTGCGCTGGGCTCGAGTCCCACAGGTTTTGATACGTTGTGTTTGAATCTTCATTGGTTTTAAGAAATTTGAAAACTTCTCACATAGCTTCTTTCAGGGAAACTCCTTCACCAATACCAACCTCTCCCATCTCTTTTATTTAATAGTTTTATTACAATATGGTTCACGTATCATACAATTCATCCACTTAAATTACACTTCCCTCACTTTTCATATATTGACAGAAGTATGCAATCTTCCACACAATTGAATTTAGAATACTTTTATGATCTCCAAAAGGAAATCCAAATTCCTTAACTGTGGATTCTTCCACTTCTGTTATTACGTCCCCACTCCCAGTGCAAGGAAATCACTACTTTCTGTATCTCTAGATTGTTTTTTAATTGACATTTCTCATTGGTGTTATCATATAAGATATGATTTTTTGTGGCTAATTTTTTTTCACTTTGTGTATATTTTCAGAATGTTTTCTTATTGCAGAATGTGGCAGTTTGTTTTTAAAATGCTGATTAATATCCCATTGTATTGTTATATTTGGCTTCATATTGCTCAATTAACTAAAATTTGGATTGTTTCAAAATATTAGCCATCAGGAGTAATGCAATAATACTGCCACTTGTGAATCTATGATTCTGGGCCTTTTGAGTATACACCTAGGTGTGGCATATCCAGATCATGTGATGTTCAGGGAGAAATAATATTAAACTAGGCATATCAAGGAGTATTTTTCAAATTATTTCATGCTATTTAGATCATACATCTTTAAGAAATTTTCAATGTACATATTTTACTTTATTTGTGAGGCAGGGAGATAGAAAGGAAGGGAACAAAGAAAAATCTCCTATCTCATTCCTCAATGTCCACAGCTGGGGCTAGGCCAGGAGGAAGAAGAGAGGCAGAGATTCAATCTGTACCTCCCACTTGAGTGGAAGGAACCTAAAAACATTAGTTATCAGCCTGTTGGCTTCCAAGGTGCACTTCAGCAAAAATCTGGGACTGGAAACAGAACCAGAACACAAACGTAGACTCTCCAAGTGGTACATAGAAATCCCAGGTGGCATCTTAAGAGCTAACTTAAATTTCTGCCCTTGGGTTGAGGGTCATAAAAGTCTCAGCAGAAAGTTAACATCCTTTGAAGATACACTAGAAGCAAAATGTCACTGCTCCTGTTCAAATAGTTTACAAGAAGAAAAAACAATTCTGTGAAATTGCAGGTAAATGTCACCCATTACAAATGGTACCTAAGTATCAACCATTGATATCCCTTTTAATTAGCCTGCGACTGCCATTGTGTCTACCATGGGTGCATAAACTCATGGGGGCCTGGGGGTTCTGGCTTGCAGGGGTCTGGGGAATAGCACCTGGGAGGCATGAAGGGATCTGATAGTTCACACCAAGGCACCCAGAGCATCCTGGGTATTTCTTCAAGTGCTTGGTCCGGGAGGGATGGAGGGAGGGGAGAACCCCAGGTTAACATGCTGGTGCAGTGTGTTGGTGGATTTGACTTAGAAAACTTTGAATGGGCTTGGAACTTGAGTGAGAGGAGGGTAAAGTTTCAAGATAGCACACATGCTAGCAGTTTCGGGCCCTAATGGGTGGGCAGAGCTCCAGCCTAACACACTACTCTACTGGAAGACTGAGCTTCTAAAGACTGGCCTGGGGTTCAGGGACTGCGGATTGCCCAGGGAGGCAGTGGGAAAGGGGATGTGTGGGGGGAAGGAACACTGAGGAAGTATGTTTCAGTTAAGGAATGACTTCTGGCAGACTTCCACTGACAAGGACACTGTACTTGCTGGTAAGCAAGTTGCTGAAGACTGAGCAGCTTGGGGGAGGGGGAGAACTAGAGGACCTTTAAGGGTCAGACCAATGCACCAGCCCATGTGGAAGACCTGAAGCTAGGATAGTTATCATCGACCACCACTCACTGGCACACATAAAAGCTAGAGCTGAGGATGTAACTGACAGGGCTCAATCACAGTACTCACCAATGAGTTGAAACAGGGATGATGTTAGGTTGGGAGATGATACTAAACACAACATGAAAGAATAAGATCAGGGGCAGCTAATGTGTGGTATATGTTGGCCCACTCCCATGGAACTATATCTCTGCTACTTTGCTTAACAGCTGGTGTAGTGATGGGCTGAACTAGACATGACCATGGAATCCTCCAACATTCATGGGTACTGAGGTTGGGAATAGGCATGCTGGTCCAGGCTGCAGCACCCACAGGCACACCCAAGAATACAGTGTAAGACAGGCCAGGCCACAACATCCATCATCTCATATACAGGCTGGGATGTGGAGGAGAGGAGGGACTATGTCGGGTAAAAGCCTAGCATCCATTGGTACATGTGACATCTGGATTTGGGAGTGGACCTGGTGGGGGAACTTGGGGAAACTCCTCTGGTGGGCCAGAGCTCCTGCTAGTGAGCCTGTGGTTCAAGCCTAAATGTTGATCAAGTCTGGCAAGGAATCTCCACCTATCAATAAGTATATGGGTTAATTCTGGAGTGGGCAGACTACGCAGGACCACACCAAACCTCAGCACACTGGCATGTAAAGGATCCAGGCTAGAGTGACAATCAGGTTGGCTAGGCTATCACACTTACCATTTTTTATGAGCCAGAAATAGGAGAAGAATTCGTAGGGCTTAGCTGCAGCACCAGCTAATGAAATTTGGGATTGGAGGCAAGGCAGGACGGCCTGCAGCAAAGGGTGATGGGGGATAGGCTAAGCCAAGATGACTCAGAGCAACCACTGGCATGCTGGGGACAGACATAGTTGGGGAGTTAAGGGGACACTCTAATTAGGTTGTGGTTCCCACTAGGGAGATGAGAGCTGGAATGGAGATTTTCATCTGGGCTGGACATGATTACAGTGTCCCTCGGCATAGATGAAGACTGGGTTGGGGTATGCCAGACTTGATTAGACTCCAGCATCCACTGGTTATTGTGAGAGCCAGCATGGATGTAGGAAAATTTGGGCTAGGTCTAGGCACATGTTAAACCATGTGAGAGTTGTGTCTGGGCAGGATCCAGGTGTTGCTGGGTTGAAACACCCAACCAAAAACCAAAAATGGATATGGGCCAGTGAACAAGGTCACTGTTCTTCCCAGGACAGGAGGTAGACTAGGTCAGTCTAGGCACACCTTTGGTGTGCATGAGATCTGCCACTGGAAGGAAACCTGATAGAGGAGCTTGGAAAATTCCTTTGTCAGGATGTACTTCCTTCAGGTGAGTGTAAGCACCAAGACTGGGAACAACCCAGACCAGATCAGGTTATAGTACCCACTTTCTTATGAGTGGGTCAGGGCTGAGAACAGACCAGGCTGGGCCAGTTTATAAGATCTACTGGCAGATCTGAGAACCAGAATAGAGCACAGGACAGGCCAGATTGTGTTGTAACACCTGTCAGTTCACATAAAGGCTGGAACTGGGGACTGGCTGGGTTGGGCTAGGTTCTGACCTACCAACATGTAATGGAACCTGGCACAGATAGGGCTGGTTACAGCACCTGCTAGCAAATGCCAAGGTGAGATGTACCATGCCAGACTGGGCCACAACACCCACTAGTACACATGATACCCAGGGAGAAGGGTGCATGCCTAGTAGAGGGGCAGTGTGGGCTCTCCTGCTGGGCCACTATTCTCACTGGTGATTGTGAGAACTGGGACTGGGGACAGACCAGGCTGGGCAGGGCCACAACACTTGTTGGCCTCCATGTGAGCTAGGTTAAGGGGAGAGTCAGACAGGGCTAACTGACTGTATCCACTGGGGCATGCATGAGCCAGAGTAAGTACAGACTGATTGGGCTTTATTGCAGCATCAGCTGGCAAGTGCTGGGAATGGGCCAAATCCTGTGAAACTAGACTGCAGAGCCACCAGGAAAGTTCAAGATCCAGGACTGGTGTTGGCCCAGTAGGGAGACTGTGGGCACCTCTCTTATAGACTGCCAATGCTCACTAGTGAGTATGAGAACCAGGTCTGGGGGTAGGCCTGGCTAATGATGTGGTGGCTTCCGCTGGCATGAGTGTAGGGTGCATAGTGTGTTCAGTTGGGTTGAGCAAGGCTTCAACAGATATTGATGTATATGAGAGGTGAATGAGATGTGGGACAGATTGGACCAGTCTGCTGCACATACTAGGAAGCACAGGAAAGTATGCTGGGGGCCAGCCTGGTGGGGGTTATTGGGAGTTGCTCTGACTAGGCTCCATTCCCCACTGACATTCATGAAGGCCAAGTACATAGTGGGCTGCATTGGGCTGGGTCACAGCATCTATTGGTTTTCATAAGATTGGGCTGGAGACAAAAATGACCCTGAAATAACAACTGCCAGTGGGTGTGTGTAGGCTGATGTGGATGATGGACTGGGCCAGACCCTGTACTTGCAAGCATACACAAGTCAGGTCTGGGATCACCTCAGATGAGATTTCTTTGGGAATCAATTAAACTGTTGGACTCAGAACTCCAACCTTGGGGAGAATGACAGGATCTGTGGTCTGACTGTGGAGTGCATGTGTCAGAACTGGCCTCCTCAGTGGATAAGATGGATGGCATGTGCAGATGCATAAGAAGGCTATGGCAGTCCATTGGGGCCTGCAGAGGACATCTGGTGCCATAGCAGAGGAAGGAGGTCAGAACAAATTGGACATCTACTCCAGCCGAGCATTGACAGCAAATATCTGGGCAAATGGAGACCATAACTTGGACGCTGTCAACCAATGGAACTTGAAAGGATTTCCTCCTCCTTAGTTCGATGAGATCGACAGCATTTCAGAACTATCAACACCACCTGAGCAGAACCTTCAGAGAATGGTTTATACCAAAGACCCTGCGATGACGTTGGGTGGCTGTTTCCAACACCTGGATACTGAGACGTTTTGGAGGCTGGGTACAGCTTCTCTCCTTATATCTCTGCTTCCGACAGAAAAGGATGAGAGAAAGAAAGATTTATAAACAATGGTCTCACTCACTTTCCCCTGGTCCTCAATCCTTCCCATCATGATCAAAAGTAACCAAAAAAAAAAAAAAAATCCCCATTATTGCAGAGATTTCAATTGATAATGCTCCTTATAATTAATATACGACTTCACACATTGCATTGAAAAACACCTTATATAATTTTATATAAACATTGCTAAGAGCATAAAGATAAGAGGGGGATGCAGTGCCACAAATGCATGTTATTCTCATCCAACTTCATGAGTCTAAATTTAGGATCAGGCGCAGGGGTTAAGCTGCCCCTTTAACACCAGTTTCCTGTATCAGAGTGCCTGGGTTCAGTTCTGGCTACCTTGTTCTGATTCGGCTTCTGTCCAACGCACCTGGGAGGCAGGAGGTGAAGACTCACACACTTGAGTTTCTGACACCCGTGGAGGACCTGGATGAAGCTCCTGGCTCCTGGTACTGTCTTGGCCCAACCCTGGCCATTGTGCATTTGGAAAATCTCTCTCTGCCTTTATATCTGTTTCTCTGCTTTTCAAATAAATAGACAAAGCTTTGAAAATAATGCAGATGCTTATAGACATAATTTCAAATTTACTCCTGCACAGTTTAGCACAGTGAGAAACCAAACTTTAAAACAACAAGCTGATCAAAATTATTGCTATCAATTGCTAACATTCAGTTATTCAGGAAGGAAGGCTTATTTTACATTTTCTTTCTTTTTTTAAAAAAAAGATTTATTTATTTTTATTACAAAATCAGATATACAGAGAGGAGGAGAGACAGAGAGGAAGATCTTCCGTCCGATGATTCACTCTCCAAGTGAGTGCAACAGCCGGTGCTGAGCCAATCCGAAGCCAGGAGCCAGGA
The DNA here is from genome assembly GCF_030435755.1 of Ochotona princeps. Taxonomy (NCBI): domain Eukaryota; kingdom Metazoa; phylum Chordata; class Mammalia; order Lagomorpha; family Ochotonidae; genus Ochotona; species Ochotona princeps. The sequence continues at coordinate 37,466,518 of NC_080834.1, forward strand.
ATCTCTTTCTGGTCTCCCACCTCCCACGCGGGTGCAGGGTCCCAAAACTTTGGGCCATCCTCAACTGCTTTCCCAGGCCACAAGCAGGGAGCTGGGTGGGAAGTGGAGCTGCCGGGACTAGAACCGGTGCCCATATGGGATCCCGGTGCGTTCAAGGTGAGGACTTTAGCCGCTAGGCCACGCCGCCGGGCCCATATTTTACATTTTCTAAGCTATTAATTGTAGATGTAATATTTTGGCTAGTAAAAGAATGCTTCTTTGCAAAATTCTATTAAAAATTCTCTATCATTTCATATTAGTGTGTTATGTTCTGGTTAGGATATTTGGCAAACAATCTTCCAGTGGTGACAAAGTAAGGAATAATAGCTGCAACAATTAATGCTGAAAGTTGTAGATCAGGTTCATTAAGTCGACTCAACTTCTGAGGACACTGATTTGCTCCAGCCTCGCCAGTATGTGCACTGTTGGAAGTGCGGCTTTTCCTGAATACAGCATAATTCCACATATGCTTGTGCCTATGAATGCCACAGCAGGGGATTTTTATTGTCCTTTTTGGCTCCTTCTGAGAAAATAATCTCTCTACTTTGGCCAGCCTCAGGACTTGCTCCCATTTTAGAAAAGCCCCTTTCTCTTTCTTTGTTTTCCATCTGTCACCATGAAAAATCCTTCTGGAAGCACCTCTTAGTAGTAAAGCCCTTCAGTTTCAAGCAAGAAGGAAAAGCAGTTGGTTACAAACTTGAGTTTGATTTTTGTGAGGATAATAAATATATGTACAACCTCACATTTTGTTTTACATTTTATAGTGACTGCATCCCCGTTTTCGTTCAACAATCAATGCATTTCGGAATGTATATTATGTGCCAAGAGAACTGCCATTTGCTTTCCTTCGTTTCACACATAAAAGAAATGAGTCAGAATTTCTGTAAATGTCTTATTCCGGAGGACAAACTAAAATCAGGACCTGAATCTTGGTTTCTTTTTTCTTTTTTTTTTTTGGTTGGGAGTGGGGCATGGATATGGGAATGTACATGTGCGTTTGTATCCTTTAAACTAAGTTCACTAAAATTGCCCTGTAGTGAATAAAATTAATGACATAGTTGATTAGAATACATTATTTTTCTATTGGTTTTCTATGTATTCTGTTTTTTCATCATTCCTTGGACTTTTATTTTTAGCTAGAAAGTATTTAGAAATTGAAACACAATCTTCCCTTTGTATATTATAAATTAGTACTACAGCATTTCACACATTGGAATCCTATAACAGTGAAATTTTATATTCTCCATGGCATTGTAAAAATCTATTTTTCTTCCTGTTGTTGATTTTATTTTGTGGCTATTCATTTAAGGGGATGTATAGTAATCGTGTAATGGAGACCATCATATCCAGATGTGAGGATACAACGCAGCATGCATCTCTATTTCCATATCCAAGATGGACTCCCATTGAAACTGTGAAATACATCTTGACAGTAGGATACTGGACACTGTGCCATTGTCCATGTCCACAATGAGGGACTTACGACTGTTTATACAGAACTACAGTGATAATTAATATGTGGGAACATGGTGCACAGAGGAGAGCATTTGGGGATAGGGTAAAGGAATTCCCAGGGACTATAGAACCATACCATAAAATGATAATAATAATAATAAAATGAAAAAAAGAAATGTTATATTCTAATTGGTTGATGTTTCTGTATTTTTTTACTTTTAGTTATATAAAATAACCACATTATAATATTTGATGTAATTTTTTTTAATTTAAAAAATCAAGTTATTTGGTTGCTATACAAATAATTATTAATGATCTTAATCCCTCTTTATAAATTGGACTTCAAATATGATTTTCACTTATTTCCAAGAAATTCAGTTAGCATTCTTTCTAATAACATGCACCCAGTCATATCAGAAGATTTTTCTTTAGCTAGATAACAAAATTGTGTTATAAAATCTTTATTTTCCCTTCCTCCCAGTTGATAAATTGCATTCCATTTGTGTTTTAGTTTCCATAATTTATTATGAAATATCCACAATAATTCTTATAATTGTTTTTCTGCTTTTATTTTCTATTTTTAGGGAATTTTTTATATTTGTCTAGTGAGGAACTTGGAATAAAACCTTTGGTGATCTGCTAAAGTATTTGGGGTAAGAATTCAGTAACTACTGTGGGTTTTTAACTTACGCACCAAACTTTCAAATTTAATTTTATTCAAACTTCAGCAACAAGAAAATTTTACAGATCACATTTTACCACCAGAGAAGCCAACGAGAAACAAAACTATTCACCTTGAATTTTTATGTCTTATCTGAAAAATATGCAAAGTTTATGTAATTTTGAGTACATGTAACATATTGATCTCTAGTTCAGTATGAGAGAAGGACGTTGAAGAAAGCAAATTTGCTTCTATCGTTGCTGTAATGAAGAGAAATTTAAAAAGTGGGCTGTTACAGTAATCTTCATACTGTTGGCCTATTGCCCAGATCAATTATTTTCTGAAATTTCTTTTTTTCTTGTCTCTTTATTGTGGCTCTTTTAGCAGAGGGGTAAAGATAGTTCCCAAGTTAGAAAGACTCAATGTATTCTATATGTTTACAAGTCATTCCAAAACACTATATCCACACATCCACTTTCTCCCAGGATAGAATTTCTCAACAGAAAAAATACATTCTAACAAACCTAATTGATAATGATAATTTTTACTTTAAACAAACTTGGAAGAACCTATTGCTGGCAACTTATTCAGTGAACAGCTGTACTACCTCACATGATAAAATATACAGGTATGTTTTAAAAGTTTATGGAAAATAATAAATTTATTTTTATTTTTTGTGCACTGTTAAAGATTCTTGCAAGATTTTTTAGTATACAAATATTATGTGATTAAAATTTTTCTTGTATTATTTACATAAATCGAAATACGCCATTTCTTGAAACACTTTAGTTCTCATTACTGATAAAATTATGACAGAAGAATATGTGAACAGGCACATAGAAACCTCTCAAATTTTGTGAAAAAAAGCAAAGGAACCAATAAGAAATGTGAACCCCCAACATTGAAAACCCATACAGTTTAATGCAACTATCATTGATATGCAGAACTATTTTGGCTTATTTGAATAATAATGTATGTCAATGTATGTTAGATATTTTCCAAGACTCTTCACTCCAGCCATGGATTGCAGGAATGAGAGACCATGGTGTTTGCAGGAGAGAGTATTCTGTTCTTGCATGCTTGCTTCTGGAAAGCAACGAATATATATATGTTGCTTTAGCTTTGAAATTACCTGTTCTGGGTAGAGAGAATTTTTTTATGAACAAGAAGAAATGAGTGCCCATAACAGACAAAGTTGCACACCATCAAGAAAGTCAGTTGGTGCAGCTGGTTTTTGTTTTTTTTAGGACAGATATCATATTTTTCTATTACATGCTCACTGATAATATGAGATTCTTCTGGAAAACTATCAGTTCTCTTGTTTATAATAAAATTTCTAAATTTTCTTAGCCTCGCATTATAAAACTCTCTTCTTCCCAATTCTTTCAGTCCTGACAAATATGACTAGGTTTCCTTATAAGATTGTGTCACAAATTATTTCACCTCTAGTGATCACAAAATTTTAGAAGTGGTCTTTAGATATGTTAAAGAATAAGATAATCTGAAGCTCTGTACTTTTTAGCTCCACAATTCTTTCTTTCAGTTGCAGTCATTTTAGCATCCTGGGTCTATATTTTCATCAACAGCTCAAAACGTCAAGAATAGCAGTTGAAAACAGAGCATCCATTGAAAACAATAAAAAATGATATTGAATGCTTAAGAGTTCTAATCTCATTTTCAATCATGTAGGATTTCATCTGTTTATCTTTCTGTGAGCAGCTAAGTATCAGTGATGAATTACGTATGCCTTAATAGTTCTATTACTGCCCAATCAATATCGGTCATGTCATTTTGGAAAGAATTGTATTCTTCCAAAAACTTCATATACATATGAAATTCACACTGGCTTCTACAAATCTTGTTTGTTAGAAAAAAGTAGGAAGGAATTTCATCTCTTACAATCTCATTTCTAGTTGGTTGGACTCTATGAACAAAAGAAATTAACATGTAGGAAACTACATCCTTAACAAGATCCCTGTCTTGCTAAATTGTCACTCCTACCTCTACCAAACCTTTCCCATTTAATATTCAGACCTGAATTTTAGGGACTACTCATATTTGTCAAAACAGACAAACCATAACAAAACCGAAAACAAAACCCGACATTTTATACCGGCAGTTGTATCACAGATATTTGCAAAGAGTCTGTTGGTCAACACATACCTACATCTTGTGGGGAGGAGCCACCTTCCCTCTGGGCAGCTTTGAACACTGAGTTCCTTCTGGTGATTAATATGAAAAATAAAGCCCCTTTCCTGAAGAATCAATGACTCCACATTCCTGCCTGCTGAAATGAACTCTTGTTCTGTTCCTGTAGCTCTAGGAGAGACTTTTCTGGTAAAAAAGATCATTCCAGTATGTGGTAAAATATAGCCCTAGAGCAGAGAAAGAGTGAGAGGTGATGGCGTTTACTATTGAGGAAGAAAGCCGGAAGGAGTAAGATCCATTTTCTACAAGTGGATATAAAGTTTATGATGTGTACACGAAGCACGAGTCAAAACGCACAGATCACAAAATACCTCGGTGATATCATCCAAAGCTGCCTCGTCTCTCAGTACTGGGCTGAGCTAGCCATACTATAGAGATACATTCTCACTAAGTACAATGGTGAGTGATTGACTAGGAGCTTTATTCAGAGGTAGACTTCTTCAATGAGTAATTACTACTGTTTTAATAAACCTGCCCCTTCCACACACATTCACAACCCAGACTCTGAACCAACCACCAGATTCATATGTTGAAACATTAGCCCCAAAATGGTGATGTTAATAGAACTCATTCCTTTGATCAATGAAATCCTAGAGCTCCCTGCTCCTTCCGTCATGTGATGGGACAGAGCAAGTTCCCAGCCAAGAAATCAGAAAGTGAATTTCCATAACACACAGATCTGCCTATGCCTTGTTCCCGAAAATCTTCCCTCCATAAGTAAGAGGCAAGTGTCTGTCGTTTGTAAGCTGCCCAGGCATTGGCGTTTTGTTACAGCACTCTGAGCCACTTGTAGATGTTTACAAACATTACGTTATGATATTTCACCTATGTAGTGTGGCCATACAATATTTGTATTCCAAATTTTCTTTTTATGTTGCTTTTATTAATCTCCTTTCTGCACAGATAAATAAATTTAGCACCTGAATCCTCAAATATTTTCCAGTAATCACAATTGTAGACCATATTGTGGATTTTCAGAAATACTTTATCGTCCTTAATGGCATCCTCAATATTGTCCCTATTTCTTTTCAAACATTCCTGATTGAGATTTTTCTTTTTACACTTCAGGGCTGACACCCATTTATATCATTCTCACTTTTGGAGGCCATTTATAAACTACATGCTAGAAACATTGAGTAAATAAGAATGGCCATCAATGCACCTATTTAGAATTTTATGTACAACTATAATGCTCTACATTTTTATTTCTGTCCCAAATTATTCAGTCTACAGAGGGATAAAAGGAATAAATTTCAAAGTTTAGACTCTATTTAGATGTGGGAATTTAGTTTTAGGGATCAAACGTGAACCAATTGATTTGTATGAATAGTTGCTTTTAGTAAAATTTGCTTTCTATTAATTATAAATGATTTTATTTCAAGAAATTTATAGACAGCAAAGAAGTTATTTAAAAAACTGATCATTAAAACCCTTCAAAAATCTTATGCACTGACTGTGTGAATAGTCTTCCTGATTGCTTTAAAGAGAAATACTTGATGAAGTACAGTTTGGGTTTTAGAATGAAGCCTTGATGCAATGGAGGTTGATCCCTGACAGATGCACTCGTGGCAGGATTTGCCAACCCTGATTTAAAACATCTCATCCTCAAAGAAGTAATCAGAGTTTAATCTTGTCTGTTTTCAGCTCTTCATATCAGAACTGATTTGGGGCCACCAGGGAGGAGACTCTGACCTTGTAACTGTAATCTAATTGCGTGTAGCTGCTCTAAAGGAGAGGAAAAATATTTTCCCCTTCACATCATACAGTGAATGCTGCCTGTATTTTTTGCACCCTAAGTTCAGTCTTGCAATGATCTATGACAGAAATGATCACTGATAAACAAGCTTGACTACTGATTCTTTTCGTAAGCATTTACATCAATCTAACTCAAGCCATTTCCCAACATTTCAAGGTGACAAATAACAGTAGTTTCCTATGAAACCTTTTATTTCTTAGGTCACATTTGGGGTGAATGATGAGAGAAGGACAAAAAGGTAAGAGGGCCAGGAAAGTGACAGTTGGAGGGGAACAAGAAAAACTTCCCACAAGACATCAGTTTCAAGGAGACACTAAGCATTTCCTTCTTTCTCTGCACATCCATTATTACCTTGATTGTTCAGTTTCTTTTGTTACTACATTTGACAGGCCGGTAGGACATCTTGAATTGAGAATCAGAGCATCTAAAAACAGAAAATGCAAGTAATCCATTTTAAAAATGTTTGTATGAAGGTAAAAGCCTTTTAAATTATTCCCAGATGTGTCCCTGTTTTCACAGACTAGCGGAGAAAGGAAGATGTAAAACTCTGGAGAAAAGGTTCCTTCCATTTTCTGTTGTTGACTAATTCTGTGGTTTTTAAAAAAACAGATTTTCTAGTTACTCACTATTTTTATTACATATATTTTATTTCTGCAGTAAGGATTTTCAGTGTTTCAACACTATATATGTTATCAGGATTTTGAAAAAGATCACAGAATATTCACAAATATCCTAAAGGTCATGTTTGTTGAAATGAGTGTTCCACATGGAGAACAAAGAGTGATGCTATAAAATGTTACTTTGGAGCCCAATATTCATTCATCAGTACATTTGGCAGTGACTGATAAGCATGGGGGAAGATTCGGGGGTGTTGGATTATATCATCGTATGCTATATTTAGGTGTTGGATTATATCATCGTATGCTATATTTAGTCTATATCATGCATGTGTTGTTTCTGTTGCCTTTTTTGATACTTACTTTCTTCTTTCGCTCACCTTTGTGTAGTATAGCAAGCATATAAATCTTCTACAACGGTGTTACTCAATTTTAAATCAAAATACTTAATATACATTAGGAAGTGACTGCCTGGAAAATAATGTAATATATGTACTGATTGGTAAATTCTTTGAGAAGTTGTAAGTTCTTCATCGTTGTTCTTTGTTATTGCTTGATGTGTTCAACATGCACTTACTACATGTGTACACTAACGGATACAGTGTGTATATGCAATATATATACATATGAGTGTGTAAATATATATATACAATCATTTAAAAATTACACACACACACACACACAAACACAATCACAGCCTTCAGCTGGATGAAGTTTAAGTTTCAGTCAACTTTTAAAACTCAAGGGATTTGGGCCTGGTGTGATAGCCTAGTGGCTAACTCCTCAACTTGTACGAGCTAGGATCCCATATTGGCACCAATTCATGTCGCGGCTGATTCACTTCTCATGCAGCTCCCTGCTTGCAGCCTGGGAACACAGGAAACTATGGCCCAAAACCTTGGGGTCCTACACCTGCTTGGGAGACCTGGGTGATGCTTCTGGCTCCTGGCTTCTGATCAGCTCAGTTCTGGCCATTGCGGACACTTGGGGAGTGAACCAGTGGATGGTTCCAATAAAAATAAAATAAAGTAAAAAAAAAAAAAAAAAAAAAAAACAAAGAAAACACCTCAAGAAATTTGACATAAAAAGTCAAATGTCATACCTACTCATTGATTCATTCATTCATTTTTGACAGGAATATCTGCCAACTAAGCCTTGCATTTCTAAAGATAAGCAGTTGGACCTGGCACAGTAGCCTAGCAGCTAGAGTCCTTGCCATGATAGTGCTGAGATCCCATATGGGCACCGGTTCTAATCCCAGCAGTCCTGTTTCCCATCCAGCTCCTTGCTTTTTGCCTGGAAAAGCAGTCGAGGACGGCCCAAAGCTTTGGGACCCTGCACCCACTTGGGAGACCTAAAAGAGGCTCCAGGCTCCTGGTTTTGGATCTGCGCAATCTCAGGCCATGGCAGCTACTTGGAGAGTGAATCATTGGAAGGAAGGTCTTCCTCTTTGTCTCTCTTCCTCTCTGTAAATCTGACTTTCCAAAGAAAATAAATAAATCTTTAAAAAACAAAAGAGAACAGTTGACTGGAACTGAATGAAGCCTTCTTTATCAGGGGTTCCACATTCTGCAGGTCAGATAAAGCTGTGTTCACTGTTACAACAGACAAATTCTATATTATACTTGGCTAATCCATTCACTAACTTACCCACCTCCTCCCCAACCACATACGCATTTGGATTTGTCATTTGATTAAATCCCTAAAATTATGACGGACACAGCAACAATGAAGTGACTTCACAAAACAATATGGGCTAGTCAATCTATAGGCGATTTGATTATGTACTTTAGATTTCAGATGTAACATCGAGTGACAGGGAAGTCTGATCGAATTAAGTTTGACTTGAGCTGGCCCTATACACTGGGTATCGAAATAATCAGACTCCCTCTGGAATCATGTACAGGCACTGGAAATGGCAGAGGTAAAGGCACAGCGTGTGGATAACAAGTGTCCTGTATTATGCTATATACCGGATGTCTATATATTTGGAAATGATACAGGAAGAAAGAACAATTGTCTGCAATCACATCGCCAAAACCCATTATGGTCATATTTAGGGATCAGAATTCAGCAGCTCAAATATAGGATGAACTTTTCGAATGTGAGAATATTTTGCAGAATTTTATAATTAGCTTAGTTAGGGGACAATACCATGGTTCAACAGACTAATCCATAGCATTGTGGTACCAGCATCTCAAATGGGAACCAGCTTGTGTCCCAGCTGCTCCACTTCTGATTCAGCACTCTGCTCAGGGCATGGAAAAGCAGCAGAAAGTAGTTCAAGTGCTAGGGACCCTGCACCCACATGGGAGACCCTGAAGAGGCTTCTAATTGCAGACTTTAGATCAGCTCAGTTATGACGGCCTTTTGGGAAATCAGTGAGTAGAGGCGTGACCATTCCTATCACTTTTTCTCTGCAAATGTGACATTCAAATATAAATAAATAATTTTTTAAAAATTAGTTGGTTTAAAACTTCACACAGCACAGATTATTCCTGCCATGGTTTGACAGCAGAATAAAAATAAAAGATAATGGATAATATGAAGGATACTGGAAATAGGTTATACAATTAAGCTGTAATTTTGTTCTCACTGATAATTAGCAATTAACAGAGCAGACATGTGTAGCTAGAGAACCAGACTTGAAATTATATTATGATTTCAATCTAAATAGCAACAAAAGGAAAGTAAAATAATAAATGTGATTTTTTTTGCTAAATGCATATAATCAGCACTTTGAATTATTTAAAAATCTCACAAACTATTGCTGAAGGATTTGCTTTCAGACCTCAAGGTGCCAGGAGGCAATATTACTTGTATGTGAGATAAAATGACAGCTCCATTTGTCTCTTTGCACCTATTTGATTTTCCACGTTATAAAAAACAATAATCATACTGTGGACACTCTACCTTAAGTGCTAGCTGTGAAAGATTTACTATGTGCTGCATTGTAAATATTGATGGTTATGCTCAACGAAGTGTATGTGGTCAGCTACTAAATGAAGTTTACATTGGAGTTATTGCTACTAATAAGCAGGTCCATTTTTGTTTCAAGCTAAGTATCAATTCTCAGTAATAGCAAATTTGTGCTTCAGTAAAACATGTGGAGCAAAAACAAACGTGCATCAGTTATCTTAGATGTATCATTATGGCAAACTATGCAATGCATATCTCATCTAATGGCACTATTATAATGGCCTATTGCTATGTCTTTCTGTATTGTGATCTGAATGCAAGATGCTTTGCCAATCTATAAACCTTAAAACTCCCATCCTAGAATCTTAATGTTAATATGATACAGTATTACTGTCATTGTGTCTTCATTCCCCTTCATTTCCAGATCCCTCCCCACTTTAATCTTTTAATCTTCTTCTTTTTAATTTACTTCCATCTGCAATTTTCTATAATTCCAAAATACGCCTAAGTAGACAACTTTATCAGAAGTGACTTAGGAAATTGTTGCAGATAAAGTTGCTTTAGAAAAACAAAATGAAATGAATTAAATTAATTATTCCATATGCTAGTTTTAAAGCATCTTAACTATTAGAGAAAAGATAAATATGCATTAATTCATACTTATGTTATTATAGAACACATTAAAACTTAATAAGCCGAAATGAAATTAAAATGTGATTTGGATCCATTCATTGCAAAATGCATTAATCTACTCTGAAATAGGTATTTTATAACATATGACTACATAAAACCCAGGACAGCTCTCGTAAACTGGCCAAGAAAACTTTAAATGTGCACTTTAGTTTACCTGAGAGAGTAAAGTAATTGTGTATTTCCACTATTGCATCTTTTTAAAGAAGACACATGACACTTGACAATTTAGCATGTAAATGTGGTTAGCAAAGATTTCACATCACTATGGCAAAATAATAGAAAGCTATCAGAAGGCTTTTATATATTAGTCTATGATTAAACATATCAATTATAAAATTCAATTTTAATTAGATCAATGCATTGTGTCAAAAAGAGGCAATTCTTCAACACTTTAACGTCTCATGACTTCTTAAAATTTAACAGTTCGCAAGCTTCCTCAAAGACTTGGAAAGCAGAGAAACGGTAAGAAGGACCTTCTTCACAGTTTTAAACTTGCACTGCCACTCCAATTGCCTAAAATCTGCTTCCTGCTCAACTTAGGATGAACTCTATGGCAAATAAGAATTTTAAAAGCATGTAAGATCAAGTAAAACTGACTCTAAGCTGCCAACCCACCAGATGACTGGAAGAATTCTGGTCACCCTGGTTGGAGTTGAGGACCCTGCTTCTTCTATGGTTTATGAGCCATGTGCTGGGCTTTCCGGTGACCCAGATCCAAACAGGGTGCTTGCCATAACATGGCAGTCTAGCAGATTGGCTTCTTGTCTCAGGACTGGTAACCTCAATATAAGTATGGTGTGTGGCCCTTAATGGGGCAGGTAACAGACAAAGAAGTATTTGAACTAAATCTTATTCATTGCAGATTTCAGGGCTGAAAATTTTTGTTGCATTTGTCTTGTAGCATTTTGGTAAGATACCTGCTTTTTAAAAAAGCTTAAAATGTATTTTGATAAGTTGGCCCTTCATTACTGCTCCATTTCTCAGAGAAACTTAAAACGTAAGGTGTCAAGGATAAATAAAAATATGATGAGCCAATGGGAAGTGCATGGCATACTACTTAAAATAGGCAATGGTAAGGTCTACTGTGAGACCCTCAGTGGACAGTAAACCTGGCCAAAAGATTGTATTAAGCCTATCAAGAAAAACTATCAATGGCAGCATAAGACATGAAAGGATAATTCTTACGTTGTCTTTACACGAGAAAGATGGAAGCAAGTTAGCACAAAATGTTTTTAATATACACTAAAATGAAAATCTCTAAGGGAAAACACCTTCTTTACGACACAACAGAGTATTATATGGGATAGAACACAACTGCATGGAAGCTGTCTGTGACCTCTGTTGACATTTGCCTCAATTCTGTCCTGGGAGTGGAGCAACGTAGGTCGTTGGTTGGATTTTTGTGGTTTACGTGGCAGTGTCTAGAACTTGGCAGAAAAAAAGGGAAGTGATGTAGGGATAAGAAAGCAAATAAAACAGGATGGACAGCATGTGGAATGATCAAGATTAAGGGTCCCCTAAATGGATCCATTTGCCACAGTTCCCCAGAATCTCAACAATCATATCGGAGGCTCCCCGAGACATCGACAAAACAAAACACTGTACAAAATCCATTTAAATACCACCTTCCCCTTCCCCTCTGTCTCATACTACTTACACTACTCACACAAGTGGTACAGGCAGAAAAGACCTGACTAATGGGAGGAATCCACAATACTTCTCCATGGCAGAATTCTGGCTAGTCCTAAACGAGCTTTTTCTTTCTTTTTTTTTTTTAATAAAAATTTTGTTACACTAAACTCTGCAACTTTATTAGTATCGGCAATGTTTGGAGCAAATTTTACTCCTGGAGCTGTATGGTTGAAAGCATGAATATTATCACCAGTTGCCCTAATTCCTTTTAGCAGCTGGTCCAGAGTCATTGGTGGAGTGTTCCATCCAACACATCAAGGGCAAGTCCCAGAGGTGCTGGGGACCAGCTGGCACAAGAGCAGGGCATTCCTGGCACCTCTCTTGCTTATGTCCATAGCACTTCCCATGGCCATCCAGCTCGCCTGTATCTCCTGCTCCATCACATCATGGAAGATCCTCTTGAGTCCTTCTTGCTGTCACCAAATCATTTCTTCCTAATGCCATGGCATTCTCTAGTTCATGGTGTCTCGCGGTGTCCTCCTAGAGCCCATTGGATCCTCCTTTCCCTGTTGCTTTCATTTGTACACTTCCTGGCTGCGCACTCTTTCGTTTTCTGAAATTCCCTTTTGTGCCTCATCACATCCTCCGTCATTCACATGACCTTGACATCTCCAGCGTCTCAGGGGTTTTTCCGGTGCTACGGTCTACTTGGTCTTACTGGTGTCTCTTCATCTCTGCGAGCGCCTTCCAGTGACTCACACTCAAAGGAGGCAGGCTGTGAGAATCTGGGTGGCTGTTCTCGTTCCGTGTGAAATGACCAGCTTCTCTGCAAGTCCCTCTTCATCATCTAACTGGCCCGTGGGTTCCACAGTCACTGGCCAAGGCGATAGAGTTGGCACAAAGGAGTTTACATCTGTGCAGAGCTTTCCTGGCAGTTGCGCTCCTTGTGAACTGGATAATGCCGTTTCCTCTGGGTCTTCCTCCACTATCTGCAAGGACCACGGCCCTCTCCACCCGGCCACAGACAAGGGTCTTCCTCCACTATCAGCAAGGACCACAGCCCTGTGAAGAGTGCACTACAGCAGGCAAAACACACATGCAGCTACTTTTCACATAGGCAGCCCATTTCGAGCTCCGCTTTGGTCATCTCCACTATGGTACCTATGTCCAAGGAGTTAAAGTCAAAGTCTTTATACCTAGTAATGAAGACCTCGCCTGCCTTCCCTTGTTTCTCAAAGAGTTTCTTCAAGTCTTCCTCTGTGATTTCAAGATACGTAACAAAGAGGAAGGCCACAGGAGTGAAGATCTTGTCCCCTGGTTTGCTGCGATTCTGCAGGTCAACGGTCAAGCCTTCCTTCTTACTGCCAGCCTGGAGTGCATCGACAGGCATTAGTGCTAGTGTCTTGCTGTTGGTACCGCTGCTGTTGCTGCTAGAGGCGGTGCTCCTCGGAGCATGGTTGTGCTCTTCCTAGTTAAAGACTGATTGCTCTGCATTTTTTTGGTACCCTTCTGCTGTCTGATGTTTCCTCAGAGTAATGGAGACTCTACCTGGCCTCTTCATCCCAAGGCAACACACAAGCTTTTGATCGCTTTCCATAGAAAAATGATTTCTAAAAAGAAGCATTTGTTTAGTTAGTCTCTGGTCCCATTTTTGCTTGTTGTGACTTTTTGTTTGTTTATCTGCTTTACTTTGCTTTGTTTCCTTGAGCAGAAGGGCAGCATAATGAGGAAGACAGTGGGATGTGTAGATTCTTATACCTCCACTCCAAACTTCGAGCTTGTATGTCCATGTGGCGCTCACATTCTGGTGTTATCTGGGTGTGTTATCACAGACTACAATACTGTGTGCCTACACAGGACTATAAATGAGTTGGTACGCCAAGATTCACACTTCATTCCCTAACAGAGATGAAAATCAACCAATCATTGCTTTCTTGCAATGTCCAGGCGTGTTCCACGTGCTGACATGTCTTCCCTACACTGATATTTGAGTTGAGGATAAAAATCTGGATTTTACTTGTGTTTTTCTGTGTTCTTGACCTTAAAATAATCTACCTCTGGAAATACAGTTTCATATTTGCTTAGCGAGTGTTTTCTACATTAACAGGTTCATTGCCATTTCCTTTATTTCATATCTCTGTCATGGGGAATTTATGTTAAAATATTGAATAAAACACTTCCAACCATTTAAAAAATCATTTAATTTTTAAGAGGCATGCTTCAATATCGTAATACTTTCTTCTCTGAGTTCAGTTTGTATATATCTATGCTGAATTTCCTGAAACTAATAAAGCAAAGCCAATTTGGTTTATTTAGTGAAAGCTGTCCAGTTGGAGGGAAATATTTGCCAATGAAAACATCCTAAAAGTTCATACGATAAATAAACAATGTAAAAATGAAAAGCAAATGTATAAAGTAATACAACGCTCCTGAATTCTCAGTATTTTGACATTCTGACCTAGTATTGCTTGAATCTGTATCAATGTATACAGAGCACTCTGAAAGAATTTTGAATCAGTACTGATTTTTCAGATTTCAAAATTAGTTTTTCTTTTTGCTCTTTTAAGTTCATGTGATTTTTTTTCTACTTTTTGCTTAGATTTTTTTTTTTGTATTTCTTTTTTTTTTTTTGCTGAAATCCCCAAGTTAACACAAATGTCAAAAGTCTTTTAAGGAAAATATCTCTAAAAGAAAAATCCGAAAGAAACTAGAAAAAAAAAATCTGTTCTGAATTATTATAGCTGAGTTTCCAAATATTTATTACATTTTTCATGGTTATTCTTATGAAAAACACTATTTAATGATAATTAGTAAAATCAAGTATGGATTCAGATGGAATTGTTTGGCAAGTGCAAGGTTGATTGTTACTAAAGAAGGAAGTTTATTTGGAGCTAACTTTCAACTTGGTACTTGGGATGTATTATCATTGTTTAAGTTTTAGCAACAATGTTACATGGAATGTAAAGGGACAAACAAAAATTCAGAAAGTTACAGGATATCAAATGAAGCCACAAAAAGCAATACCCAGGCCCAACAAGGTAACCTAGTGGTTAAACTCCTCGCTTTGCATCCACTGGGATCCCATATGAGTGCTGGTTCATGTCCTGGCTGCTCTACCTCCCATTCAGCTCCCTGTTTGGGGCCTGGGAGGATGACCCAAAACCTTGGGACCCTGTACCCACATTGGAGATCTAGAGGAGGATCCTGGCTCCTGGCTTCAGATTGGCTCAGCTCCAGTTGCTGTGGCCACTTGGGGAGTGAGCCAGCGGATGCGGCATCTTTCTCTATGTCTCTCCTCCCTGTGTTTCTGCCTTTTCAATAAAAAAAATTATAATAAAATTAATCTTTTTAAAAAGCAATGCCTGGGCCCGGCGGCGTGGTCTAGCAGCTAAAGTCCTCGCCTTGAACGTGCCAGGATCCCATATGGGCGCCGGTTCTAGTCCCGGCAGCTCCACTTCCCATCCAGCTCCCTGCTTGTGGCCTGGGAAAGCAGTCAAGGATGGCCTAATGCTTTGGGACCCTGCACCCATGTGGGAGACCCGGAGGAGGTTCCTGGTTCCCAGCTTCGGATCGGCACAGCACCGGCCGTTGCAGCTCACTTGGGGTGTGAATCATCGGACGGAAGACCTTCCTCTCTATCTCTCCTCCTCTCTGTATATCTGACTTTGTAATAAAAATAAAAGAAATCTTAAAAAAAAAAAAAAAAAAAAAAAAGCAATGCCCTAGGCCCAGCTCAATAGCGTAGTAGTTAAAGTCCTTGCCTTGAACGTGCCAGGATCCCATATCGGCACCAGTTCCAATCCTGACAGCCCCCGCTTCCCGTCCAGCTCCTTGCCTGTGGCCAAGGAATTCAGTTGAGGACAGCCCAAAGCTTTGGGACCCTGCACCTGTGTGGGAGACTCAGAGGAAGTTCCTGGCTCCTGGATTTGGATTGGCTCAGCACCGGCTGTTGCGGCCACTTGGGGAGTGAAGCATCAGATGGAAGATCTTCCTCTCTGTCTCCCATCTTCTCTGTATATCTGCCTTTCCAACAAAAATAAATAAATCTAAAAAAAATACCCTTTCAATACACAAATAATGCAATGTCAGAGAAGGAACTCAAAAGATCAGTTCCATTTAGAATAGTAACAATAAAAAAAAAACTTAAAACACTGCTGAGTTGATTTGAAAATAAGAGGCCCAATTAACAAAGCAGGTCACAGCACAATGCCAGACTTTAATATACAACACAGAACAGTTATAACCAAAACAACCTGGTGTTGGCACAAAAATAGATATGTAGACCAATGAAACAGAGTAGCAACTCCAGAAATTGGTCCAAACATATGCAACCAACTAATTTTTTGGCAAATAAGCCAAACTCATTTCCTGGAGAAAGGGCAGTCTTTCTAACAAATGGTGCTGGGAAAATTGGATGTTCGCATCCAGAAGCGTGAAACACCAGTAGCTTACACACCTTACACAAACAATCAAATCAAAATGGATTAAGGTTCTAAATCTATGTGCTGAAGCCGTAAAATCACTAGAAGAAAACATTAGGGCAACTCTGCAAAATTTTGACAAAAGCAAAGAATTCTGGAAAAGATTCCAGAGACACAAGCAACAAAAGCAAAAATGGACAAGTGAGATTGCATCAAGAAGTTTCTGTACGGCAAATGAAATGCTGAACAAAGTGAACAGGCCGCTAACAGGGTGGGAGAAAATACGTGTAAATGGTGCAACTGATAAAATATTAACATGCAGAATTTATAAGGGGTTCAAGGATAACACAGCAGGCAGTCCCTTAAGAAATGGCCATAGATCATGTAGTGCACCTTTCAAAGGCTGAATTTCAAAGGCAAATAGACACAGGAAAAAATGCTCAGTATCACTAGACATCTGGCAAATGCAAATAAAAAGCCAAACAAGGTTTTACCTCACCACAATTGGAGTGGCTATCATTCAAAAACCAGATAAGAATAAATGATGGCAAGGATGTGGAGGAAAATATAACTTAATGTATTATTGGTGGGACTGTAGACTGGTACAGTCATTACAGAAGACAGTACATAGATTTCTCAGAAACATGAAAACAAATCTACCATATGACCCAGCTATCCCACTTCAGGAAACTGATCCAAACGAAGTGCAAGTATCTTAAGGAAGATATTTTCCTGTCTTCAAACTAGCAAATGAAGGAAGTGATAAAGTAAGTAGATAAGAGACAAAATAAAATTTTCTATGTATGACTAAAATTGCTAAATAGTCAGAAAAATGATTACATATCTGTTTTTCAAATGATTTTGTAAGAGGAGAACATTACACGCTACTGTTTTTATATTTTGAAAGGATAGAAGGTACTGGCTTATGCATACTTCATAAGCATTTTGTTTTTATGAGCAATAGTGGACTCTGAACATCAATTAGATGTTTGCAGAATGTAACTTTTTAATAAATTTGTAAATACTAATTAGACAAGCACTTCCCTCTCCACAAATCCCCAGCATTAGTTAAGAGCTTCTGTGGGTAATATTCCTTCTTCTAGTTTCTAAATTTTTTTGAAAACCTGTTATCTGGACCATTCTTTTGGAAACACACTAATATCATGCATATAATAGAACGTTTAATTATTCTAGAGTATAAATTCTATTCTATGAAATTGAATTTCCAAATCCCCACATACACAAGTTTGAGGTGCAATCCGTGAAAGCAAATGCTAATACTACATAGTCATAAATCATTTATTTCATAAATTTCATTGAATTTGCATTGCATATTTGTAATCAGTCACCTGTTCATTCATTATATTTAGCATGAACAGGTAATCTTTGAACACTGATTTAAGAAATTTATCTTGGGGCAGTGATATGCTCATGAGCTTTTTCCTTTTTATGTATTTATTTTCTTGGAAATCAGAAACAAGAAAGTGCCAGAGATCTGCCATTCACTGGTTCATTTCTCAACACAAATAACACCTGGGGCATGTTGTATTTGCAGGAATCTGGCACTGGGAATGGAGAGAGGACTCAAGCCTTGATACTCTAATATAGGACATAGGTACCTAAAGGAATGCTCTGGCTACTGTTCCAAACAGTGGCCCCACAACGAAAATGGTTTAAAAGCTCTGATTCATAATGTTTACTGAGATCATTAGTAGAAATATCCCATAGAGAACAATGTCAAGATGTCAACAAAGTAACGCTGAATATTCAGTTGAGTGGAGATGTACAATTGATTTTCTAAGCCAATAGGAATGAGCCCAATATATAACGCTTTAGGATCTTGATGGGATGCACTCTCTCTCTCTCTGTCTCTATATATCTATCTCTATATAGATATACAGTCATAAATATTATATAGTCTATAGTAAATATACTACATATATCCACATATACATAAACACTGTATGCATCTCTATGTATGTATATATATATACATATATAGATATATGTATATATAGACAGATTATATTGTTATAGACAGGATTATTGACATAGCTTAGTGTGTATATAATGGAATAGAGAACAGTTAGATCCCATGACTTTGTATATAATTCATAAGCGCCTGCATCATGCAAATGTTTGTACCTATGCAAAGAATCTATATCCATACCAACATCTGTCTATCTAGCTAGCTAGCTATCTCCTGATCCCGTACCAGGAAAGACACTGGCTTGATCTTATTTTTTACAGAGCTAAGTCATTCCAATGCATTCTATGTTTAATCCTTGGTATGACCTTAATTACAAGTACATTAGAGAAAGACAGAGGTTAAAATATGTAGTAGTATCCAAAGAAAATTGCAGGATTCTTGTATTACATTGAGAATTGAACCTTAAGCAAGACACTAGTTTGCAAGACCCAGACAAATGCAATCATCACACCTAGCTATCAGTTCTTCTAAAGCTTCTCTTTGATCTAAATGAATGTGTTCATCATACATGATTCTGTATATTATATAAACATTCAGTATTAAATTGAGCAATTTATACTGCTTGGACTCAGTTTCACATGCAGCAAAACAACCTCAGGGGCGTAAAGGATTGCAATACCTTTTATATTTTCTTAAAATATAAGTAGATTGCAGGTACTATTTCAAAAAGCAGTTATTATTGATATCTAAGCAGCTGTATTATTTGTGTACAAAGAACGAGATAGCAATAAAGATACTTATGTACAAGTCAGGCAAATTTCCAGAGATCAAAATGATAACAGAAAAATGGATAAATCTTCTGACAGGTGAGTAGATTTCCCTTTATGTTCTGCACATTCGTCTGCTGTGGAAATCGTATAATACCATAAAAATTCTATATTCAAATATGTTGCTAATAAAAACTTTTGAAGCATTAGGCAATGCAAGTATGATAGTGAGTTTAAATTATTTTAGTAGAAAACAATAACTTTTATCAGCATGGTATTATACACACCATTAAATTTTATCTTTCATAGGTGAAATTCAAGATAAAGTCTCTGTCCAGTGATGAAAAACACATTTGACAAGAAATATCACAAATTCATGGCATAACAAAAGTAGAAAGAAACAGTATAGCTTATATCAAAAGTTCAGCTGTACTGTTTGGAAGTCCATTGTATAATCAGAGAAGACAAAACCTGTGATGTAAATTGACAGCCTTACACAGAAGGAATAACCAATAGTCAAGGCCATGAAACATGAATTAAGAGTGCTTTCCAAAGAGGAGCAACTTGTGATGAATAGTGCTGAGGCCTGATTCATTCTTGGAACCAAAGAAAAAATAAGTCAGGATATTGACCAGGTTTAGTGCGTACACAGTGGAATAGAGAATACTTAGATCCTGTGACTTTGTGTATGATTGGTAAGCTCCAACACCATGCAAGTCTTTGCAGCTATGTCCACAGTCACAGCATTACCATTAACTGATGCTGATTTTGATGACTTCTAATTATCAGGATGCATCTCGAGAGATGTAGTCTCTCAAAGCAGCGAAATAAGGAGACACGTGTGCTATTTTAAAATGCAGGAATATCCTAAAAATCATTTTAAAAGCATGTGGTTCAATCTCAGAAATTAAATTGCACTGACTTTAGAGCCACATGGCCAGGGCACTATGCTCTGAAAGAGTCAAAGAAACAATACTTCAAAGAACATATTCATCCTTTTTATCAGATTAAACACCTCAACTGAGAAAATGAACACTGATTTCATGAATGTTAAAATTATTATGAGTAGGATGTTTCATCTTTTGTATAGCTAAGCTCCACTGAAAAGAGTAAGCTTTTGAGGCTTAGAATTTTTAAACCCTTTCCGTATTATTAATTGGAAAAAAAAAGAATGAATCAATTTGAGTATCAACAAATTTAAAAGGATGAATCAAACGGCTTTTTTTTTTTTTTTAGAAAGAATGAGTTCTAGCCTTAATCAATAACAACTGGACATGAATTATAAGAACTGAGGATAACCTATTAGGTTTCATAAGTTGTTTTGAATCTCAGAGTTCTGCCTATCTTTTGTTCATTGAAAAATTAGCCTACCACTTATGCCATCTATTCCTCTGACTTTGGCATCTTAACTCAGCCTACCAGTGTGTATAGAATCTATTTATATATTGTCACAGTTGTGTTAGGGAAGGTTTTCCAAAGAATCAAAAGCAATCAGAGTTTGGGGTGATGGTTGGAAATAATCATGACCTGTAAGCGACAGGCCAGGAATTGAAGCTTGTAGTTCTGGTTCCTAATAGATGGCATTAGCATCAGGGAACAAATGATGTCTCAATCTGGGTATTCAAGAACCAAGCAAAGAGGATGTTCCAGCTCAGAGAGAGCAAATTCACCCTTCATTTACCATTTCTATGCTGTGTGGGTTCTTACAAATTGAATAATGCACATCAGTCCAGGTGAGGACGATTGCTACTTTATCTACAGCTTAAGTGATCATCTCTCCCAGGAACAATGCATCGACTCACAGGACCCATTTATCAGTTATCTGTACACCTTCCACGGTGCAATCAGGGTGACACTTAAAAACGAAGGACTACAGCAGTGAAGCTATGATCTAACAATAAGAGTTTCACACAGTGAGAATCTCATGATAAGAGGTAATGCCACTGAAATGTAATACAACAGCCATTCAGAATATTCCCCACTTACCTATAATTTTTTCGCATTTTGTTTTTAGATTATAGAAAGAATCTACAAATTCTAAGTAATCTTCTATTTGTTATTTATATTACAAACATCTTGATAAAACTTAAAATTGGCTATAATTTTTTAATATTGAGGAGTTTGATTTTAAAAAATGTGGTTTTTGTTGTGGTCTAGGTAGGCATATCTCCATTGATGATAGTGTCATTTTCAATATAGTTTTATTTCCGTATTTTCCAATATGTATAGTAGTTTTTGTACTTCCTCTATTGAAGTACGTGGCATTTCTGGCACAATATCAAACAGAACTGAGGTGAGTTACCGTGTTTGCCTTTATAACGGATGTTAAATGGGAAGGTAGGAAGGAATCTACCTAACTGAATCTGTTCAGACAGTATGGATAGCTGTAGCGTGGGTGAATTGGAAGCCACATGCCCGCGAGAGCTAAACAGGATGTGGGACAGACTTGACAAGCCTGCGGTGCATACTGGCAAACATGGGAACCAGGGTAGGGGGCAGAACTGGTGGGGGTTATGGGGAGTCGCCCCAACTAGGTTGCAGCTCCAACCGGTTTGCATGAGGACTAAGTATGAAGTGGGCAGGATCGAACTGGACTACAACACCCGCTGGTTCACGAGGAAGACAGGGCTGGAAACAGAACGAACCCAGCAATCCCTACGACCAGCATGAGCATAAGCTGATTGGTGTGACGGACGGTGTTGGACTGTGTACTAGCAAACTCGTGCAAGAATCAGGCCTGGGATCATCTCAGATGAAGTTTCTTTGGAGATCCCTCCAACTGAACTGCTGATCTTAGAACCCCAACCATGAAGAGACTGTCAGCCAGTGGATTCTGAATAGGGTTCATTGCGATTGGAACTGAGAGATTGGCAGCAATCCAGAACTGATGAACTATCAAAACTGTATGAGCAGGACCCTCAGAGCGCGCCTCCCTTTGGGAATCTGGGATGGGTGGGAGGTTGGGTGGGGCTTTTCCCTTTGTTTTTTTCCCTCACCCCAGATACAGGGAAAAATGATATTGATGTGGAAACAATGGTATTACCCACTTTCACCGTGTAGCCCTTGACCCTTTGTTCCCTAATCAACTAAGTAAGATTATTAAAAAATAATTTAAAAGAAGAGGAAACCACATGCCCAAGTAAGCTAATTAGATCTTCAGCACCAGAGACTTGTTACGCATTTTTTAATTTTTTTGAAAGATTTATTTATTTTTATTGGAAAGGCAGATTTACAGAAAGAGGGTAATACAGACGAAAAGGTCTTCCATCTGCTGGTCCATTTTAGAATTGATGCTTAGTACAGTCACCGATGTGGGTAATGCAGAAGAAACTCCTGGCTTCTAGTTTCAAGCTTGCCCAGCTCATTGCAGGGCCAGGGGATGAAAAATCTCTTTCTGATACCATTAGTGTCTAAAAGAAATTAGGTTGACATTTATGTTTCTAAATTTGCTAATGGATTTCTTTTTCCAAATGCTTAAAACTCAGTTAATTAATTATATGTAGGATTCTTTTTTAATTAAAAATATCCTAATTACAATTCTTATTTTCCATCACATAGTTTGTAGGTATAGGCCTTGCCTCCTTACCCTTCCTTTCCTCCCTTCCCATTCACCACCCATTGCCACACCCCCCATTGTACTACAATAATAAAGACCTTCCTCTGCAGTAGCAATTCCAACATTCTGCTATTTGCAAGTATCATGACATTGTCGGTATAGGACATTGGGGTTCCTGTGTTCAATTCTCAGCTCTAGATTCCTGAACACACACCCTAGGAAGCAACCATGGTAGTTCAAATATTTAGGAGCCTGTTCTCTGTTAGGGGGACCTGGACTTCATTCATGGCTCCTGGCTGCCAGCTCTGGCCTCAGTCACTTGACCATTGCAGGTGTTTGGGGAGTGAACTAATATTTGCTAAATCTTTCCAAAGCTCTGTAATTCTAAAGAAAAAGCAATAAAATTATAATGACATGAATCAATTTGATGTACTTTTATGTTCATAGAAGCACAATCAGTAATTGCAAAAACTTGGAAGCAACCGAAATGGCCATCAACAGAAGACTGGATAAGAAAGCTATGGTTCATTTACTCCATGGAATACTACTCAGCTATTAAAAAAAACGAAATGCAGTTCTTTGTGGCCAAATGGGTCCAATTGGAAACCATTATGCTAAGGGAAATGAGCCAATCCCAAAAGGCTAAATACCACATGTTTGCGTTAATTGAAGATGATATGATGTCAATATGAAAAACAGTATATGTAAAATGTAATATTATCTCAACCTCAAACAGCCTATCTCACATCTAAATCGGTTTTTAAACCCCTTGTCCAGCCTCTCAGACATGGCCTCCACTCTTTTGTTCTGGAATTTCTCTTACTGTATCTTGGAAAGTTTAAATTCATTATTTATTTGATTATTGAATAAAACTTTATTTCATTACAATTAAAATTTATACTTATATTAAAAAACTTACTCTCATTGTACATGCATTCCTTTTCACATATTCTTGTTTGCTTGCAATGCATGGTTGCCCTCATGAAATCTCGTAAATACACTTAATTTAGAGGCTTTGTCAAACAGTTCCAAACAATCAGACTTCGTATTTTGATTTTTAATTTTCTTGGATGCCAATCTCTTTGGAGACTTCCTTTGGCTTTCAGGATCATGTTGGCATTGAGACCGTAGAATTTGTTTCTCTTCCCTTTGGGTTCTCCGTGCCTTCTGTTTCACTCCCAGCTCTGTAATTAGACAAATTGTGCCAATTCATTGCGAGAGGCATTTCCTTCCCATCTTCCCATTTTCCTGCACCAAATACACCCTCTAAACCATGTATGCAGCCAACAAGATGCCTTGAGTTTGTTTGTTTCTTTACCCTGCTCTCAGGACACTTTCTACAACCTGCCTTCAGGCAGCTGTACTCTCTTTTCTGTGCCCTACACTGGACAGTTCAAGCACTGGGTCTCAGTGGCTCCTCCCTGTCTCCAGGCTTGTGGCGTGAAGCCAGATCCCTAGGTTCAGAATGCAAAACTGCTTTCTGAGATTTTCTTTGGTTCCCTAGAAAAGAACATTTCTGAATATCCAGGATTTTCATTTATTCTGTTTTATTTCTTAGGTTTCAGGTTACAGTTTCAAATATTTTGCCTCAGGTTTTGTTTAATATGTTCACTAATTATAAAGAGAGAGGGAGATTTAGTTACACAAATATTTGCCCAAGACTAATGTGTGTACTTTCCACCGACACTATACTCTCTCAAATTGAATATTAATTTAAATTCATATCTCCCATTGTCTACCAAGCGTTTATCTAACAAGAACTTGTTTGGCTGAAATATTCTTTAGTGTAAGTCGTTGTAAAACTAAAATCTTTAGAATGAATTATTGATAGAACTTCTTCTTTCCAGATTCATCAGCAAGCTGTTACTTTTCAGACTGACATCCTCCACATTTCCCTTCTAACATCTAATCAGTGTTTCTGGCACCAGTGATTACTGGAATATTCTGTCTCCAAAATGATAGATTAAAAAAGAGAAAGTGTTATGGTAAAAGGTGAGAAAACATACTCATATTCCATCACAATCAACAGCTGTATGAAAATATTTTTGGAATGCAGAGGCGAACCGAGGGGGATTAGAGTGGGCATTGTCCACTTTACATTTTCCATTCCCTCTTATTGACATTAACCAGCTGGGCAATCTGTTATTATTCAGTAAACCGAAATTCCTCCAAAATGTTGGCAATAGTAAATTATAAAATCACAGTTTCCAATGTTTAGGGCAAGTGAGGAGAGCTTTCATCAAAACCTTAGTGTGGATAAAATTTATATTTGGGACACAATATTTGTGGGGCTTAGGGGTGAAAGGGTCACTAATTTGACAAGATGGCAACTAACAGTCAAGGTCACTGGCGAACAAAATGGCGACCAAAGGCAGAGTCCTGGGCGTGAACCAGGGCAGTGGTCAAGTTATTTCAAAGAAAGACTGATTGGCCAGGGCCATTTTACTCACCTGCCCCTGCCTATGGGAGGTGGCTTCCGCAGTTGTGCAGAGGACAATTGGGTACTAGTTTTCCCCTCCTGGAATTCCTGGGATTCCTGGTCTAAGGCTATTTGTTACCTTATAAAAGACACAGAATTTGCCAAATAAATCGGAACTGCTTAGACAAAACCCCTGTCCATCTGTTTGTTTCTCATGCGCTGGGAGGCTGGGTGGTGGGCACCCCCTCTGGCAACAGGGTATTAGAGGAACCTGTGGGGGAGACCCCGTAAGTATTGAAGGCACTTGTATTCATTTTCTAGGGGAAAAGCCGAGAGATCTGACACAGCAGTGGACAAGGTCTGGCATTCAGTGTTTCATGGGTGAATCCAGTATTGGGAAGCAGGAAAGGGCAGAATGTGGAGGGACTGAAACAGAAACCAGACTCCTTAGTTGTTGCGGGGTGCGAGCGAGATCACACCAGACATGTCTAAGGTTTATTAAGGAGTCTTTATTAATCAAGCTTGAAGACAACAGAGCACAATAGCAAATCACAAGTCCATACAGCAATCCAACCAATCATAATCCAGTGAATCATAATCTTAAAAGGAACAAACGGTCATTATCCTTAAGTCCATCCATTGAACTGAAGACCTATGTCCCAGCTTCCCCAACAATATAAGTTATCCTAAGAGACATGCAACGAATAACCTGGACACACAAAGAACCTGGACACACTTACAAAGCTGCAAACATTCACCTTTCTCTGGCTTTTCTGCCCACATTCTACTACTGCTTGGCTTCACCCCTCCTGGAACTCCTGATAGTACACAAACTAGAAACAACATTATTATAACCATTGTCTCATCTAAGCAGAAACAGGGACTATGCTCAGGGGATTACCTGTCCTGGGTTAGCCAAGAGTTGAGGTGCTAGCGTATGGAAGCACCTGGCCAGAAAAAGAGTGAGAGCCCCTGCTTCATGGGCCTTTTATATGGGCTTGTGAGGGGAGTGGTTACACAACAATGCAATACCGTCCCCTCTTAGCTGATAGGTGAGTCACAGGTGGGCAGGAGCGAATACCTAAGTGTTGTAGACTAAAGACTTGATTAGTGCTCATTAGGATGGCAGGAACAGGAACTGGGCTGTAGCTAAAACACCTAGACTAATTTGGACTTCTAATATCCTGGCTAATTCAGGAAGTGGGGGAAGTGGTTGAGGATGGAATTATCATCCCATTGCACCTTTAGGACAGAAGTTGGGGGACACAGCCAGATTTCATTTGCCCACTGTCAATGGGTGCTGGCTATCACAGGCTGCACCCCATAACATAGTGAGAAGGGAGGCTTCACTCAGGACTTCTACCCTCGCCTTGTTTTTCTGCTTCTCAAAAAAAGTGTTCACTCGCTTTTTCCTTAATTGGATTTCTATTTAATTCAACTGGTTCCTCCTACACTTTGTTCTACATCCTCCCTTATGGGTCCTGGAAAACCTTTACAATCAAGTTCCAAGAATTTCAGCTTTGTTTATGTTTTGTGTTTCAATCTTTCCACCCATGTTTGGTGTAACCATTCAGTCTTTCCCATTAATTTAGTGAAACATTGTGCTAATACAAGATAGCCTGATATAAGTGTTTATAAAACAGTTATTGTATGTTGGTAAGTATATAATGTGATCTGATTGACATGCACCTTCCTTCCTCCCTTCCTCACTGGTTTGCATCCTTTTTATTTCTCTTTCTTTGCTTCTTGCCTTCCTTCCTTTTGATTACACTAAAATTTTGCATTTTGCCCCAAGTCCTTGTCTCAATAGAAAATTGACATAACTTGAAGCCTTCTGAGTACTGTATTTGTTTTGTCTTAGAAGAGAGTCTGGGGAATAAAATATCAATAATTTCCTGTATTTTATGTTGCTTAGGTGGTTATACTTTTTTAACTGAATTTCTGCCATTATCTTTGACCCATGTGAAGCTTTTATCATTTAAACTTTAGAGAAAAACACCAGCATTAATGCCTCTGACATAATCGTGATGCAATGTAAGGGAGGTTCCAATTTACCTAGCAAGCGAGGTGTAAGATTAAGAATTGCAGAAAAAGTGCCACCATTTCTGGTTTTTCCTTTCTTTGCATTTTTGTGACATTGTTAAAAAAAAACTCTCATCCCCTTCAAACTCCATTGCCTAGATAGCTTTCACCGTGCCATGAAAGCTGGGTTTTAATAAGAGTTGTTGCTTTTGTTTTAAAGTCAGAGATTTTTCCATCATCAAAGAGAGTTTTCCATTATTTTGAACTCGGTCACAAATGATTTAAAAATATATGCTTCTAATGAATTAGAACAAACAAAACTAATATTGAACAGAGGGCAAGGTCCACTCTAGGAAAAAATGTACAGAATATAGGAGGGAGAATGAATCCCTGTAGTGAATTTTTCTTGTCTAGGTTATCAGGCACTTTAGATGTTAACTTGGGGAAATGGGCACATACCACAACACAAAGGAGACACTGGCCTTTTTCTTTCCTATGTTCCTCCCCAACGGTGATGGCATTGTCTTTAGGCCAAACACTGTGTTGTAGCATGTGTTTGCTTTGCTGATTTGCTGTCCTTCCTCTGAGACTCATCAAGGAACTTCCCCATGTGGAAACACAGAGAAGTTTCTTCTCAAGTCACTGATCCAAACTTTTCTCATTCACACTGCTACTTGGTGCAATTCCTTTTTGCTGGATTCGCTGGCCTTCAGAAATTCTGCTATTGCCTCCTGACCTCTAGATCCCGTGTGATGGGGTGAGAAGTGACAGGGCAGAGGCTCGCACTTCCATCATGCTGTTTCCTCCACTTACCCACATATTGCATCTTCCAACTTATTACGGGCACTCCACTACTCTGAACTGCATCTCCATGCTCCATCGGCCTGCCCTTAATCTCCAAAGTTCTCTGGATTCAATTGCCAAACACATGATTCCCAGAAGCTGTTTTTTCTACTAGAGTATGATCTTTTTTTCTTCTTTTTTGAGGCATGATTAACAGTTAGGTTGTGCTTGAAGTGCACAAGTACTGAAATAATCATAGTGATTAACATTCCATGACATCACATTGTTACCATCTCATTCTGTGTGTATGTGTGATTTGAACATTTATGATGTAGCTTTTTAGCAATGTTTTGTCTATTGAAACTTTGTTTATTTGAAAGACAGAGTTAAAGACAAAAGAGTCATGACAGAGATAGACCTATGTGCTGGATCACCTCTCTAAATGATCGCAAAGTTCAGGTATAGGCCAGGTCACAGTCAGGAGCCAGGAACTCCATCTGTGTCTCCCACTCCAAGTAGTTCCGGCACCTTTACTGCTTTCCGGATACACTGGCAGGAAGCTGGAGTGGAAGCGCAACAGTTGAGACAAGAACTAGAGTTCATACAGGATGCTGGTGTCACAAGTGGTGCCTCAAGCTATTCCACCATAACGTTAGCCTCACATTTCCAGTTTATAATAAAGATTATCAAATAGACTCACATTACGTTACCTTATTCATCTTGCATAAGCAAAACCTTATATACCTAATGAACATCTTTCTCTTCCTCCCTGCTCATGTAGAACATTATTCTAATTTCTACTTCTTTGAATGGAACTATTTTAAATGATAGCTAGATAGATAGATAGATAGATTGCTTGATTGATTTTTCAGTGTCGTATTTCTGGTTTATTTCACTTATCATAATGTCATCTATGTTTCTGCATCTTATTGTGAATTGCAAGATTTTCCTCTTTTAATCATTTCATAAAATTCCATTGTATGCATAGAAGTGATATGGGCACTTCATGTGCTATTCAGTAAAACTATTTTTTATCCACTCTTGATGAGGGCTAAATATAGACAAAATGATAGTGCTGTTTTAACGATACAAGGGAGGCCCATACTTACAGGTAAAGTGGAGCAACACATCAAAACAGCCTGGGTTGTTCTGTCTTTGTGTAGCAGAGCTGCCTCTTTTAAGCCTGCCAGGAAAATGATCACAGAAGATAAAAAAGGACACACCACTTTCATTTAGACTAGAGTACTTTGGGATTTCTCATATTAAAGTAGTTTCATTTTTGTTGTTCCAGGTTCAAAGATGAACTTTTGTTTGCTTTTATCACCCTTTTCTTAGATGCAACACTTGAACATCCTGAAACGCTAGTTAATACAAAAAAAGGATGTCTAGAATGCAGAGAAAAAGATGCCGCAAGAATGAAGATACTGTGATTAATATATCAAAATATGTTTACAGTGTAGCAAGCCTGAGAGAAAGTTACAGAGGGTTTGGGGAAAGAATTACTCAAGAGAAGATAATTAGATAAGCATTTCTGAAATCATGAAAAGAAGCCAATCTAGCCAGCCTGACATAAGCAGTTAAGAGTAGAACCAGTGGTTTCTCAACTAAAACTGCCCAAATTTCTGAACTTATATGCCATCACCTCTTCTACTATTTAATTACTGTTTCCAAATAATAATAAATGTTCAGAAACTTAAAAGAAATGCACATAGAAGTACTATGAACCAGTTACCCAGTCTGTCTCGGCGTTTAATATATAACACAGTACAATATTGAAACAAGGACCGGGACATTGGTGTAAGCCGTGGATTTATCTGCATTTTGTATTATATATACTCAGTTGTGTGTGTTTGTGTGTGCATGTGTGTCTGTGCAGTTTTATCATGCTTAGCTCCATTCATCAGCAGCATTGCCTAGACAGTTAATTGCTATATCATAAACACAAGACTCCCTCATGCTATGTCTTCTAGACACACTTCCCCCTCTCTAGAGGTTCTGGGTAAGTGATTTCTTCAGTGTCCAGTCTAAATATAAACAGGAGATTGAAAAAAGATCCATAGAAATTATATGAGCAGTAATCAAGCCTTGAGTTTTCAGCAAGTGGTCTTTTACCTTCAGCTTCCAAAATCTTTGCATCATTGTTTGTTTCAAATGTTCAGGTGTCGATCAAATTTAAAGTAATGGAATAGGGAAAAGTCTATTAGTTCTTGTCCTTGAACAAAATTTCTTCAGACGGAAATGATGAAAATAACAGCAATTTAGGAAATTCATGCGAGTACACACCTCTTCTGAAAAACTTGGGATGAATTTAGTGTCAAATGACCGATTTTAAATAGCAAAACTCCTGGTTAATCACTAAGTGATTCAATGGTCATCATTTTAGGAAAACCTGGATGGTCTAGTGGACCAAAATTTCATGTTGCTAGCTTACCTTTAAATATCCTCTGTTATTTGATCCCTCTTAAATATGTTTAAAGCTCAGGAATGATTTTGAATCCAAGGGAATATTTGGCAATGTCTAATGATATTTTATTTGTCAAAACTAGACAAATAGATGTCATGCATTTTTTTTCAAACCTGTACACAATACAGCCCCAATAGCAAAGAGTTCTTGGCCCAACATGCCATTAGTGATAATGTGAAAAATCTTGCTATAAAATTGTGGTACTGCAAGTACGGCCACCAGCTGCGACACAGGCATCTGGTGTGGGCACTGAATCATTTCTGTTCTCCTCCACTTCCAGGCCAGCTTCTTACTAATGTACCTGGGAAAGCAACAGAAGATGAATGAATTATTTGGGTCCCTGATTTTACAGATGAAGTTCCAGGATTCCGTCTTGAGCTTTTCTCAGCCCCAGCCATTGCAGGCATTCTCTCTCTATTTCTCCCTCCTCCTCTTTCTCTCCTTTCTTTATGTTACTCTGCCTCTCAAATGAAGAGTCAATCAATCTTTTTAAAAACAGTTGCACTTGGCACACTGCTGAGACACCCTGTTGCAGATTGAAGCGACTACGCTCAAGTCTCAACTCTGTTTTCAATTCCAGCTTCCTATGAATGCATTTCCTGTGAGGCAGTAGCTGATGACTCAACTACTTGGGCTCCTGTCACCCCCAGGAGTGACCTTAATTGAGTTCCAAGAACCCAGTTTCATCCTGGCCCAGTCCAGGCTGTTGCAATAACTTGAGGAGAATCAGTGGAAGTAAAATCTCTACTTGTTTGATTGTCCTCTGACTCTCTTTTTGTTAAAAATTTTTTTTAAAAAAAAGAAAGTAGATGAATATAATTTCAATATACAATAATGTGAAAGAATCTCACATTGATATGTATACTCATGAGTTCTATAGTATATTAAAATGATTGGCTTTCTTTTTTTCTATTTGGAACAACTGCAATTCTCAAGTATGAGAGATGAGTTCAAGGGGCAGCTAGAGAAAGCAACTCAATCAAAACTTACTGGAAACCAATCCACCTGCAAGGCAGTTTGCAAGTGCCATTTTAGTTGTATCAAGATTCATATGCCACAACTGCTATCTATTATGTAAAGAGATTATTACTGAAATAAAACTAAGAAACTAGGACAGGCTGATAAAATGGAGTTTAATGGATTTGAGTTCACTGATGTTTGCTCTTAATGTGTGGCACGGATTAGGTAGCTTTCTACCAACATCTCAGTAATGATAGCATTAGGCATCTCCACCACCTAATTTTAAAGTAATTGAAGTGAATAACTACAATACAGTATCAGCAACAGGAAGAAAAATAGAAATCTACAATGTCATGAAGTTAAATACCATGATACTAGATAAGATAGTCTCCATTACACAGTTACTGTATATACCTTTAAATGAAAAGCCACAAAACAAAATCAACTTATTTAAGGGGATGTATAGTAACTGTATAATGGAAACTATCATATCCAGATGTGATACAATGCAGTATGCATCTCTGTTTCCAGACAAAGATGGACTCTCAGTGACTGTTAACTCTATCTTTTTTTTATTAATTATTTTGCATTATGTGACAGTTTCAAGGGCTCTGGGAATCCCCACAACCCTCCCCCCTGGTGGATTCCTCCACCTTGAGGCAGTATTACAGTTCAAATTCAATCAAAATTCTTTCCTTGCAAACGTATATCAAGCATAGAGTCCAGCTACTTATTGTCCACATGGGTTGAACAGTTTCTTCGGGAGACTATTTCTGGTCTTAAGTTAGAGCTGGTAGAATATCATCCCAGTCAATTAAGAGTCCCAATATAACATCAACAGCAACTTGCAACATTATGGAATTGACATGGTTTTGAGTAACCAGTATGTTAAAAAAAAAAAAAAAAAAAACCAAGTCCTAACCACAGCCTATGATTAGCTCATTGACATTTCAATTTTAGCTTATATACAGGACCGGCTGCTATATACCTTAAAATGGCTATAAGGTACCATTCAGCTGTCTCGTGTCTATTTCATTTTAGTATTTAGCCATTTGTTGTGTTGAAGTATAATTTTGCTGATCTTGGCAGATTTTAGGATAATCTAGACTGGCTTGTAACTCTAACAAGACATTTGTCGACAATTAAGGTGCAGAACATTTTTTTGTTTTGGGGGGGGGTGTGCAGGAAAATCCTCAACACCATGGTGAGGAGTGACTAATCTTTGTGTCCCACCCAGCGAGGCATGAGCCAATCCACGCCAGCTCTTTCCTGTCAGATTCCAAGCTCTACTTTTTGTTGTTTGTCTATTTATTGTAGGTTTGTATGATTGTTTGTTTGCTATGAGGAGTTTTCGGAGCGATCCCAATGGTCATTGCGAGGGAGGGTGGGGGTCCAGAGGTGGAGCCAGACTGGGACAAGAGAAAGCTCTCCTCCCTGGTCCCGAAGGACGTTTATTTGTTAACTCTATCTTGACAATAGGATGCTGGACTCTCTGCCACTGTCCCTGCTCGCAGTGACGGACATATGACTATTTATGAAGAAATGTACTACAGTAATAATATAGGGGAACTCAGGGATGGTGGAGGGGACTTGAGAAGGGGATAAGGGCCTATGGAACTGTATCATAAAATAATAATAAGTTTGTAAAAAGCACACATCTCATGTAAAAAGAATAAAGTAATTGAAGTGTAAAAAGCAGAGAGTTCCAGTGCTATGGTTCAGTGATTACCGACTGCCTCACAGACCTTTTCTTAAATACAGTATAAACCCTTTAACCTTTAAGACATTAAAATGCCCAAAATTAAAGGGAAATCTAGCCTAAGGAAATACTAAGGAGAATGCCCTAAGACCTGTTACAAGCATAGAATTTCTCATAATAAAATTATTTTCCTGCCATGTTTATGAATTTATAACTTTATTGAATAACATTTAAAATGTTAGACTTTGTGTAATATGCCTACAAAGACATTTGCACTTATAAAGACTGCTGTTCTTATAAAAAAAGTGCAGAGGCATTATTTCTACAAAATTGTTTTCTTCTAATGTGCATCAATACATGATAAACATTCGCTTCTTTGAAAGCATCTCAGAAAATATTAGATATGTTTTACTTCAAGAGTGCACTTGAGGGCTCAGTGCGATAGCATAGTGGTTGAGGTCCTCGCCTTGCATGCCTGGGATCCCATTTGGGCGCCGGTTCTAATCCCAGCAGCTCTACTTCCCATTCAGCTCCCTGCTTGTGGCCTGGGAAAGCAGTCGAGGACGGCCCAAAGCCTTGGGACTCTGCACCCATGTGGGAGACCCGGAAGAGTTCCTGGCTCCTGGCTTTAGATTGGCTCAGCTCCAGCCATTGAGCTCACTTGGGGAGTGAATCATTGGAAGGAAGATCTTCCTCTCTGTCTCTCCTCCTCTATATCCGCCTTTCCAATAAAAATAAATAAATCTTTTAAAAAAAAAATACACTTGAGGGGCTAGCATGCTGGTTCAACTGGCTGATCCACTGGCTGCAAGTCCCACCCTCGCCTATTCATTTCATCGTTGCTCGCTTCTAATTCAGCTGTCTGCTATGGCCTCGGAAAACAGCAGGGAAGACCCAGTCCTGGGGACTGTGCACCCATGCTGGAGATCTGGAGGAGGTTTTTGGCTCCTGGCTCCTAGCTTCGGATCAGCTTAGTACCAAACGTTATGGTCAGTTGTGGAGTGAATCAGTGGATGGAAGATCTTTCTCTGTCTTTCCTCTCTTCAAATATGTCTTTCCAATAAAAGTATAAATAGCTATTTGAAAAAGAATGCATTTTTTTTCAAACTACTAGAATGAATTGTAAGTCTCTGAGTATGAATTCTTTGAGCAAAGCTTTTGTTTTCATTGTGCCTCAATCTCATCATTGACTACACAAATAACAACAATCAATTGTCTCTTTATGAATATCCCTAAAAGTACTTAAGTATTTTCATGTTAATTGATGATATGGAAACTAAGGCACGCATTGGAATGTGTGAGCCCTGAAATCATTCGCCATTTATTCTTGATTTGAGATGCAGAGGAAAGCTTTACTTAACTCAGTGGCCCCACCATGGGGAACATGGCAACAGTCTGCCCCAGCTAAAACACACATTCTAAACAAACACCTGCACTTGATCTGTAAATACAGCCTCAAGGTACAGCTTCTAACATGCATCATTTCAGCCACCACAGGCAACTTCAAATTAACATGAACTCCAAGTGAAAAATGGCATGTGACTTCAAAGCAAAGCTGCTTGTAGCAGCTTCTTAAAGCAGGGATTTAGGCGTAAGCGTTCCCAGTGGTCCTGTAACTACCCGACAATCTTACCTAACTAAAGGGATATTGGGAATCGGAAGACGGCCTTCAGTGTTCTTTGGAGAGGACACAACCTCGCTGTCTTGGCCCATTTGTGCTGACAAAATTGACTACCAGATACTGAGCAATTTACAAACACTGGAAATTTATTTCTCACAATTTTAGAGACAAGCTACCATAGGTGTGGTTATCCGATGAGGGTCTTCACTCTGCTTCCAAGACAATGCCTTGCTGCTGTGTCCTTGGGAAGGAAGCAACACCATGTCCTCCCGTTGTGGAAAGTGGAAAGGCACGGGAAAGCCAAATGCTGTGTGAAGGCCCTTTTCTGACAGCCTTGATCCAGTCCACTCGGGAAGAGTACCCCTAATCTAATCCAAAGGCCTGTCATCTGATGGCCAACAAACTGATCAATACATTTCAACACATGAATCTTGGAGGTGACATACACCATAGAAACCAACATGAGTATGTTTCAGAAACAAGGAAAGAAACGCATTCTCTCTCCAGCTATACCCTGTTCTCACACTCCATCTCATTATCTTCTCTTGTGGAGTTTAAAGTAGCATGGTTTTTGTTACTGTCTGTATCCTAGCCCACTCAATTCCAACAAAAACAGTATAATCAAGTTTAGTACGGAGTTCCCATGGCTGCCTCTGCTTTTAAATAGAAATTATTTTTCTTCTTATTGAGATTAAAGGGATTAGAGAAATTCACAGTGAGGGAAGAGCCATCATTTGTATCATCTGGCTGAAGGGCAAAGTTTATGACTTGTATTTAAAATTCCGTTGTATCCAATTCACATAACACTCTGTTTGCCACAAAAGCGTTTATTCTTCTCTCAATGGCACATGGAGTTACAGACCCTAATAAAAATATGGGCCTCATGTGTGGATCCTTGAGCTTTATGTCTGTGATGCTGCCACTTAGATATTCCTGTGGCCTGCCCCAAAACTAAAAACATCTTTTCAGATAAAATCGTCCCTGCAACGCATCCACTTCCAAGTTCAGGGCACAGTACTGTACTGTATATGAAAGAAAGCATCGAGAATCAAGAGATTAGGAGGCTTGTGTAACAAACCCATTTTTGCAGCCAGAATTGTGACATTGATTTTGCAACCAGTGCTACTTTTCCTTAAATTAATTCATCCTCTGCATTTGAAGAGCCTTATTCAATAGTTAGGGACCTCTATATTCAAAGAAAGAGAGCCTTATTCATTTGATTAAATTTATTGTGTTTTATAGGATTGCATTATAATAATCTTATGGATTTCATTTCTTTTCTCACTCTGCTTTTGTTTATTCCCCTAACCAGAAAGAAGCATGGTAAGAAAACTAATATTTTTTTTCAACCAGCCAATTCTCCCAAAGCAAGGTATGTGTTTGAGATGCTTAAAATAGCATGCTGGAGATAAAATCAGTATAAAACAGCCAACTGTTCCCTGTCAAAGTTCCTCATAAGAACTTCAGCCTTCATGTTTCGTTTCAGCAATTCAGGATATCATTCAAGTGGTTTTTCTTTGCAATCATAATTAATTTTAGCTGACAAAGAAAATATCTCCACTCATCTCCAATTCTCGTCAAGTAAGCATGTTACTCCTTCCTGGGAAAGAAGTTGAAGCGACTATGCTTTCTCCTTGGTAATTTCAAGAAAAAAAATGATTAGCTGTGTGCCCTGGAACAAGTTTTGTCATGACATATACGTTTTCATATTTCTTTTTATAAGATTTATTTATTTTTATTGGAAAGACAAGTTTACACAGAGAAGAAAAGACAGAGAGAGAATATTTCTTTCACTGGTTCACTCCCCAAGTGGCTGCAAATCCAGGATTGAGCCGATCTGAAGCCAAAGAAGTTTATGAGCTGTATTTAAGTCAGGAATTTCTTTCAGGTCTCCCACACAGGTGCAAGATCCCAAAGCTTTGGTTTGTCCTCAACTGCTTTCTCAAGCTACAAGCAGGAAGCTGGATGGGAAGTGGAGCAGCCAGGACACAAACACCTATATGGGATCCTGATTTGTGCAAGGTGATGCTTTAGCCATTAGGTCCATCTTCACATTTTTTTAAAGATTTATTTATTTTTATTACAAAATCATATATACAGAGAGGGGAGAGACAGAGAGGAAGATCTTCTGTCTGATGGTTCACTCCCCAAGTGAGCCGCAACGGCCGGTGCTGTGCCGATCCAAAGCCAGGAACTAGGAACCTCTTCCAGGTCTCCCACATGGGTGCAGGGTCCCAAATCTTTGGGCTGTCCTCGACTGCTTTCCCAGGCCACAAGCAGGGAGCTGGATGGGAAGTGGAGTTGCCAGGATTAGAACCGGCACCTATATGGGATCCCGGGGTGTTCAAGGCGAGGACTTTAACCGCTAGGCCATGCTGTTGGGCCCCATCTTCAAATTTTTAAAAAGACACTCATCCAAAAGCACTAATACTTGCAGTACAAGCAAAGCATATTTGAATGTTGAAAAAATATACCTAGCATTTAGCTTCCAAGGACAATTGTGTTTGGTATTTCCATTTGTATTTTGAGACATAGAAGTTTAGCTTAACTATTGCAAGGACCAGTTCCTTGATGAGCTTTTTATCAGTCAAGTGTGACACCTTCTCTGATCTTTGTAGCAGAAAGAAACTAGTTGCAATGGAATAGACAATAATAGATGTTTCTTGGATCTGACTTGCTATTATAATAATAACAATAATAATAGCTGGACATATGTTATAATTTGGTAATTCCTATAAAGGAAACAACTACATAACCTTGATTAGTGCACATTAAACAGTACAACATGCCATTAAAGGAAATAAAAGCAATATGCCATCCTACTGTTGAACAACAGATTAGTCAGATAGTTAAACCGCAAATGGTATCAACCTTAGGCATAAACATTATGTGGGGTGTGCAGAAATAGTTCTACACATTTTCCTGATGTTATTAAAGAAGTGCGCAGAATTAATTCAACTTCACTTTTGATAAGTCACTTAAGAGGCAATGGAATATAACTTCCTTTTTAAAAAGGAAAATCATCAATGAATGACTATATGTCTATCTGGATATTGACCTGGGAACTGATAGAAGTTTGGATGATGTCGTTATTGCAGAATACAGGAAAAACAAGCATAAGTTTAAATTTTTACATATAATTATTTTTAATAACTGTTTTTGAATATTTTTGAATATTTAAAATATTGAATTTAAAATTAACTAATTTAGCATGTCTTGAAATTCTAATACATATCTACAAGCTAAGATGACAATCAAAAGCAGGAGTTTCCTAAGAGATGTCAGAGACTGAATCCCTGATTAAGAAGGAAAACTGTGGTAGAAACCCATTGAAGAGTAAGGAAATATTTGGTGATACATTTTATTTTTATATACATATATAGATTTCAAGATATGTTTTACTTTTATTTGAAAGGCAGTGTTATAGAGAGAAAACAAGAGGCAGAGAAATCATAATATTATGAGATGTGATTCACTCTCCAAATGACCACGATGACCAGAGAATGGCTGGTCTGGATCCAGGAGCATTTTTGGTGTCTCCCACATGGATGCAGGGGCCCAAGGGCTTGAATCCTCTATTGGCAGGGAGCCGTATCAGATGTGGAAACTCTGGCGCTAGAACCAGATTCTGTCTGGGATGCTGGTGCTGCAGGTGGAGGCTTAGCCTGATAGACCATAGAGCCAATGCCTGTGATTCATTTGCAACAGAGAATGGAAAATTATTGTTTGCCAAATTGCAAATACAGCAAAAGTCACTAGGTAAACCACATCGTAATGAGCAACCAGCTCACTAGAGGAGACTAGAGTACAGAGAAGCAAGTAGGAAGGAAAACGTGTGACTTAGAAGATGTCTGGGAAGGTTGTCCCCTCTGTAGTACTCAGCTGCTGATGAGCCAGGGGAAGCACCTGTGTGCTAGAATATAATTGCCTGTTGTAAGTGTTCCAGATGTGCCTGTTCATCCTAGAAGACCAATTATAAAATTGCACTTCATGAGACTGAGTTTCTCTCTCGAGTGGGGAGGACTTTTTTTTTTTTTTTCACAAACTCGGGGGCTCATCTGGAATCTGTGTGTGAAATGTGAAATGTGAATATGTAGAAGTGTTCCCACTTCGTTGCTGGTAGCCTACTTTATCTGTGTCTGCATGCCCTGTCTCTCCGCAAAAAGACACAGAAATGGCCAAGAATGTAATTTGGACGACAGTGGAGGTGACACAGGTAACGTGACAAATGGACAATCTGTGATTAACAAAATGTTATTCTTGAAAGAAGTATATTTTTTTAAAGATTTATTTATTTTTATTGGAAAGGCGGGTATACAGAGAGGAGGAGAGACAGAGAGGAAGATCTTCCATCTGATGGTTCACCCCCCAAGCGGCCGCAACAGCTGGAGCTGAGCCAATGCAAAGTCAGGAGCCAGGAACTCTTCTGGGTCTTCCACATGAGTGCAGGGTCCCAAGGCTTTGGGCCGTTCTCGACTGCCTTCCCAGGACAAAAGCAGGGAGCTGAACGGAAAACGGGGCCTCTGGGATTAGAACCGGTGCCCACATGGGATCCCGGGCATGCAAAGCGAGGACTTTAACCACTACACTATCACACCGGGCCCAGAAGTAGATTATTCTATCTGCTGAAAGAAGAAATTGATTGCAAGTTTGCCTTTAACAGTAATGTTTATTGTCTCTATGTATAACCTTGGGGCACCTTATTATGTCTATGCCCTTCTGCATGGAGGATAGCAACATCAAGAAGTGGCAGTAAAAGATTCAGGAGAAGTAGGACCATGGGACCATGAGCAAGTCAAACCAACAGCCCCCTTAAACCTTTATCCTAAGTTAATAGAGGAACTACAGCAATAGGGAAAATACTTAGGAAACTTTCCTCACACGCCAAGTTCCCCAAACAATAAGAATCTAGAATGTTCCCTTTTCAGAAGTTCCTGTAGGACCAGGAGAGTGTGTATTTGAAAATGTTCCCCTAATGAGTACTGAATTCAGAAATTTCTAAAGAGAGACAAAACTGTTGCTCGAGGACACTGAGGGCTAGCAAATCAACTAGACCAATTCTTAGAATCAAGTTACTAAACTTGGGCTGAAATGACATCTATGATGAAGATTCCAGGCAGTGATTCAAAAGGCAGCCATGGTCATTTGAGAAAAATAGCATACTCCTAGAAACGGGATCTGATTGGCTGAACACAGATTTCTCAAGATTGATCCTGAGTGAAATAATACTGACACCAACATTGAGCAAATGTGAAATATCAGACAGCTAATAATTAAAGGAATAAAATAGTCTCTTTCAGATTCTAAGAATTCATTAAACCATTTACTCAAAGATGAAGAAATCTTCCATTTTTCCACTAAGACTTAGAGATCAAATAAGGAAATACTTTAGTCTGAATCCAAAGCGCTCAGTTGGATATGTACTTTTAAAAGTTAATTTTGTATCATTAGGAGCCTGGATATCATAAAGAATCTACAAAAGACTAAGGAGAAACGAAAGTGTTTTCAAATGAAGAAATGGGCAAAAACAAAAGGTGAAACTCATGGCTTCTTCTGCAGAACAGGCAATGAAAAACTGGATGGGAATTCTCCTTGCAAAGATATGGAGAAATCCCAAATTTCAGCAAACAGCTAGGAGGAATATACAGATGGGAACTTGTATTAATAATCACTTGTATTAAAGGTTTAGAAAGATTGGACATTCAAGAGAGAATGCCCACAATCAAAGAAACAGGACTTCTGATGACGATGTAGGGTCTGAAGTTCTTCCTGTGTGGGTTCCACCAGAAATTTTTGATAAACCTCTGGATAGGATCTGAGTGGGAAGAGATAACACTTTTGCTTGACAGTGAAACTTTTCATTTTCACTGATGCATAAACTGAAGGACATATAACTGTCCAGAAACAACTTGTCAGTGCCAGGGACAAAGGGGAGGGATTCTATGTTCCAATATTTTTTAAAAAATGCAAATCTGATTAATATCAGGACATGTTAACAAATCATTTCATGTTCACATGAGACAGGGCTTGTGATCCTCTGCCAAGACTTGATTATGAGATTGAATTTATGATTAGACATAGACAAGAACAAATAAAAGTACTCCTATCTTAGGAAAAGGAGGAAAATATTGATCATTTAGTTTGGGTACGAGAGGATAACAGGGGAGGATTGAAAATTACGCCATTACAAATA
Organism: Ochotona princeps; assembly: GCF_030435755.1. Taxonomy (NCBI): domain Eukaryota; kingdom Metazoa; phylum Chordata; class Mammalia; order Lagomorpha; family Ochotonidae; genus Ochotona; species Ochotona princeps. The sequence continues at coordinate 37,507,333 of NC_080834.1, forward strand.
TTTTTTCATTCTCTTTTTTAATTAAATTTATTCATTAATTACATTGTGTTGTAATTTCATAGGAACTGGGATTCTCCCCACACTTCCCCACACCCTCCCCCCATGGTGGGTTCCTCCACCTTGTTGCGTAACCATAGTTCAAGTTCAGTTGAGATTCCCTCTTAGCAAGCATATGCCAAGTATAGAGTCCAACATCTTATACTCCAGTCAAGTCCAACTACTTATTGGGTAGACCCTCTCTGGTCTGAGGGCAGAGCCAGCAGAGTATCATCCCGATCAAAAAAAAGCACTAACATATTATCAGCAACAATTAACATCGTTATGGAATTAATTCACATAGTATTGAGCAGCCAACATGTTAAAAATAAATGTGATTTCTTAACCCCATTCGGTGACCACCCCATTCACATTTCCATTTTAGTTTATATACTACATATAACATAACATCCATAACATAACATGTTATGCATAACATCATATCTTCTTAAATTAAGGCAAACATGTGGTATCTAACCCTTTAGGATTGGCTCATTTCCCTTAGCATTATGGTTTCCAGTTTGGCCCATTTGGCCACAAAGAACTGCATTTTGTTTTGTTTAATAGCTGAGTAGTATTCCATGGAGTAGATGAACCATAGCTTTCTTATCCAATCCTCTGTTGATGGGCATTTTGGTTGCTTCCATGTTTTTGCAATTACTGATTGTGCTGCTATGAACATAGGAGTGCATGTTGGTTTCTCATAAAACAAGTGTTCTGGATATATTCCTAGGAGTGCTATTGCTGGATCATATGGTATGTCGATTTTGAGTTGTTTGAATATTCTCCATACTGATTTCCATAGAGGCTGTACCAGCCTGCAGCCCCACCAGCAGTGGAGTAGGGTTCCCTTTTCCCTGCAACCTCGCCAACAAGTGTTGTTGGTATTTTTCATGTGGGCCACTCTTACTGGCGTTAGGTGGTACCTCATTGATGTTTTAATTTGGATTTCCCTTATTGCCAGGGAGCTTGAGCATTTTTTCATATGTTTATTTGCCATTTGAGATTGTTCCTTTGTGAAATGTCTGCCCATTTCCCATGCCCATTTTTTGAGTGGCTTGTTTGTTTTGGTGTTTTTGGCTGTTTTGTAGTTCTTTGTATATTCTGGAGATTAGCCCTCTATCACCTACGTAGTGCGCAAAGATCTTCTCCCATTCTGTGGGCTGCTTTTTTACTTTGTTGATTGTTTCCTTTGCTGTACAGAAGCTTCTTAGTTTGATGAGGTCCCAATTGTTTATTCTGGTCTTGATTTCTACTGCTTTTGGAGTCCTTTTTAGGAAGTAGGGACCTACCCCTAGATCTTTCAGAGTATTTCCAACATTTTCTTCCAAAAGTTTGAAGGTTTCTGGATGTAGGTTTAAATCTTTTATCCATTTAGATTTGATCTTGGTGTATGGTGATAGATGTGGGTCTATCTTTTTGTTTCTACAGGCTATCAACCAGTTGTCCCAACAGCATTTATTGAACAGACCTTCCCATTTGCCTGGATTATCGTCTGTCCTTTTGTCGAAGATTCTATTCTGCTCCATTGGAGAAAAACTGGAACCCTTCCCGCCATTACAAATTAAACTTAAGCAACTGGGAGCAACAGCAGCTCATTCCTTCTGGAGGGAAGAAGGGTTTATAACTAGTAACACAAGGATTAATCAGAGATGGATTACTAGACCTTTGCATGTCCCCATGCAGTACCCCAATTCTCCCTATTAAAAAAACCTGATGGATCCTATAGACCTCGACAGCACTTAACAGCTGTCACCAAATTGTCCTGAATGGCCACCAGATAGTGCCAAACCTTTACACCTTGCTGCATAAAACCACATATGAACACAAGGAGTTCAGTGTGGTTGATTGAAAAGATGAATTTTGCATTGTCTCTTAGACAATGACAGTGGATCTTCTTGAGTAGGAAAATCCTGCAAATGGAAGGGAACAGCAATGCCCGAGGACTGTATTATCACACAGCTTACAGAAGCCCCAGATCTATGTGGCCAAGCGTTAGGAAAAAATGTGAAAGAGTTCCAACAAAGACACATTGTGATACACAGATAACCTTCTAATCTCACTCCTTCCCTCTAATGTTTATGGTTCATCATATGGAATTTAGCAATTTGGTGCTGATTAAGACTTGAAAGGAAAAAGCCCTGGCCACACTGAGAGGGCCAATGTCAAGTAGACAAAAGGTGGAATAATTATAATTGGGTTAAAGGACTGATAAAAGAAAGTGTGGGACAGAAATGGGAATATATAGAAAATATGAGTCATCTGAATCTCCATTAAAAGTGATTCTAAAAAGAACTCTAGCCGTGCACATTAGCCTAGCAGCTAAAGTCCTCGCCTTGCATGTGCCAGGATCCCATTGGGTGCCAGTTCTAATCCCGGCAATCCAGTTTCCCATCCAGCTCCCTGCTTATGGCCTGGGAAAGCAGTCAAGGACAGCACAAAACATTGGGACCATGTGCCCACATGGGAGACCCTAAAGAGGCTCTGAGCTCCTGGTTTCAGATCAGATCAGACCAGCTCTGATTCATGTGGCTATTTGGGGAGTAAACCAGTGGGTGGAAGGTCTTCTGCTGTGTCTCTCCTATCTGTACATCTGCCTTTCCAACAAAAGATAAAATAAAATATTTTAAGGAAGTAATAGAAAAGTCAGGACTGGAGGTTGATTAGCTAGCATCTCCTTACAGGCTACCTCTGCTCACTGCCTACCGCCTCACAACATTCAAGTTAATTAAAGTTGTGATAATGGATCCTGGGAGAGATTTGTTTGATCTGAAGAGAAATCAGAATATCCCTTCAAAGTCTTTTGGCTCAAGGGACTTCTTGCGCATACCCCGCCCCTCTTGATTTCCAGGCCCTTCAAGTTAATTGGCTTGGCGGGAATGGTCCTGGAGGCTCTGCAGACCCCACCCCTCCTGCCTCCTGCTGTACTACTTTAGGCTAATGAACTACAGGAAAACTTTGGGTTCCAGCAGTTCTTCTTCTCCCTCCTAACAATTAATTGAATGTATCGAAACTTTTTACTGTATGCCTCTCAAGCTGACTGGAGGATGAAGGCTTAAATTTGGCAGTAAGGTGCAGTGGCTCCTAGGGTGTAACAGCAGCTACTGACACCAAGCTTGGCCAATAAAGAGTTCTCCTAACATTCTATACTTGCATTATCTCTTTTGCTTTCTGCCAACACTTTAATTAAGGAAAAGAAGGGAAAGAAGGAAGGAAGGAAGGAAGGAAGGAAGGAAGGAAGGAAGGAAGGAAGGAAGGAAGGGGAGAGGGAGGAAAGAAGCGAGAGAGAGAGAGAGAGAGAGAGAGAGAGAAAGAAAGAAAGAAAGAAAGAAAGAAAGAAAGAGAAAGAAAGAAAGAAAAAGAAAGAAAGAAAGAAAGAAAGAAGGAAGGAAAAGTGAAGAAAAAGAAAAGAAAACACCTGGCTCTTAAACATGGCATGCACACTTCTTAATCATATTATGACATGTGAACAACTTGAACTGTTCGGATTCTCCAATCAGGGGTATAGTTTCTCTCTAGATTAAATCCCTTTGTAACTGAGTAAGTAGTACTAGGTAGCTTGCAAAAAGAAAGTGAAAACTTAATACTATATGATCAGTGGCAGCTGCATAACTAACATTGAATGAGCACATATAATGTACTAGAAGTTGCAGAAAGAACTTTATCGTATCTTTAACTATCTTAGCCTCAACTAGGGAACTACAAATGAGAAAATAAAACAAAACAAAAAAGATCAAAAGAGAATAGAATAAACACTGAACAGAATGACAAAACAAGAAAAATCCAAGCCAAAGCTCTCAATTGTACCTTAATGATACTGTTACTGGTTGCTGTTGAAAGATAAAGTTTCAAAGGTGTCTTTTTCTTCATTGTAGGAGCTTTTGAGAATGAGTTTGAGAGAGATAGCTCCTCTTATTATTGTGAATTCCTTGCTGAGCCCAGGTTATACTGGCCTGGAAAAACCCCAAGATTGGTACCGTTGTCGACTGGACAGAACCTCCACAACCATTTGACTGAGATTTTTATCCTCCATGTGAGCAAAACCAGGAAATTTATTATCTAAAAGAGTATCGTTTCAACCAAGACTATTTCTTGGTACACTGCACATCACACTTGGAAAGTTTTGTTTCCAACCTTTGTGAAGTTCCTGCCTCCACAATGGTAGGTGGCTCTCTTGAGGCGCTCCCGACTTACCAACAATAATCTGAGAGTATAATCCTGTAAATTTTTTGAAATATACTAGAAGGTTACTTTTCTACAACGGATCAGACATGAGTGCAGGTTTCTTGTCCGTATTATTTCCTGGTAATAGTACAAGAATTACTATTAGTAGTAACAGTAGTTAATCAATTAACTTTTTTTAAGTTTTTTTTAATAGTACAAGAATTATTATTAGTAGTAACAGTAGTTAATCAATTAACAGTAGTTAATCAATTAACTTTTCCTTGCTAATGTAAAACACTAGATTGTTGCACAGCAATATCCAATGGATTTATACTCATTTGTGAACAGTGCCTGTCCATTGACTGCTCTGATTTTTAATCAAAGAAAAATATCATGGTCCGGCTTGATAGCCTAGTGGCTAAAAGTATTCGCCTTGCACACACTGGGATCCCATATGGGCAGCTGTTATAATTCCACGTGCCCCGCTTCCCATCCAGCTCCATGCCTTGACCTGAGAAAGCAGTCAAGGACAGACCAAAGCCTTGGGACCCTGTACCTACATGAGAGACGTGGTAGAGACTCTGGGCTTTTGGCTTTGGATCGACTCAACTCTGGCTGTTGTGGCCAAATGGGGAGTGTATCATTGGACGAAAGATCTTCCTCTCTGACTCCCCTTCTGTCTATATCTGACTTTCCAATAAAAACAAAATAAATTGTTTTTTATAAAGAAAAGAAAAACATCAGAATTGGTTATGAAATCATAACACAATGATGTAGACAGATACAGCTAATCCCATGAGATTTTATTTCCACTATCAAAATGTAGAAACAAGGATGATTTTTCAAATGAAACTTAGACTCAATTTCAGTAGTTGAAAGAGTATCTTATTTATTTATTTATTCATCTTTTATTAAAAAGGTAGATCTATGGAGAGAAGGAGAGACAGAGAGAAGGGCCTTCCATCACTGGTTCAATCCTCAGGTGACTGAAGTGCAGAGGTGAGCTGATCCAAAACTAGGAACCAGGTGCTTCCTCCAGGTTGCCCATGTCGGGGCTGAGACCTGAGAGTTTGGGCCATCCTCTACTGTTTTCCCAGGCCACCAGCTGGGAGCTGGATGGGATGTGACATGGCTGGGACATGAACCAGCATCCATATGCGATTCCAGCTGTTGAAAATGGGATGATTAACCAATCGAGCCATTGTGCTCAGACCCCAAGTTTTCATTAAAATCAAGCTTTCTTAAAATAAGATTGACTTTTCAATCAAGAACAGAAGTTTTTACTTCATTATTTTTCATTTGTCCAAACAGAATTTGAACTGTTTTGTAATCTAAATCTTACCAATTTTACTGCATCTTGTTTAAGAATTTGTATGGTTGCTTAGCTGTTCTAAGAAGTGCATGTAATTTTCATTATATTTTATATTGTCATTATCAATTGGAGACTACAATAATGTTTTTAAACAAATAACTATTGCTTTTTAAATTAAAAGTGATGAGAAATCGCTAATGTCAATTTAACTTTGAGTAACTAAATATATGTGTAGTAGGATTTTATTTGATTAAAAATAAAGCTTTCCATAACATTTATCTTTAATTTTTCAAATCATATATAAATACTTTGAGTTAAAAATAAAGAATATATAAGTATATGGATTATAGACATTGGGCCAGTTCACTGGCAGTTTATTGCTCCACCTACAGTGCCAGCGTTCCATATAGAGGCCAATTTGCACTCTAGCTGCTCCACTCCCTTTGGATTCTCCCTGTTTATAGCCTGGGACAGTGCAAAGGATGGATCAAGTCCTTGGGCCTCTGTACCCACCTGGGAGAGATGCTTCTGGCTCCTGGCATCAGATTAACTCAGCTCCAGCGGTTGCAGCCATTTGAGGAACGAACTATCTGTTTCTTTCCTTCTCTCTGTAAATCTGCTTTTCCAATAAAAATAAATAAATCTTTTTTTAAAAAATCATATGTATTTATTTATTTGGAATACAAAGTTATAGAGAAAGGGTGAGATACACTTGTGCACTCACACATACAGAGAAAGAGAGAGAGAGAAAGAGAGAGAGAGAAAGAGAAATTGTCTCTCCACTGGTTAATTTCTCACATAGCCAGAGGTGGGTTAAGTCAAAGTCAGGAGCCTGTTCTGGGTATCCCATATGGGAGACCTCCTTCAATGTTTTTCCCAGGGCATCAGCAGAGATCTGGATTGGAAGTGGATCAGCTGGGATATGAACCAGCATCCACGTGGGAAGCTAGTGTCACAGCATAAAGATCAGGTACACCACAACATTGGTGTTCAAACTTTCAAAAAACACTTATCAATTCAGTTCCAAATTTATATTTTCAATATATTGCATTTTTAATTTTTACAGAATCACATTTGTGATTTTAAATGTACAATTTTGTGAAGTCCTCACCCCCATCATCATTTTGTTTTATTTCCTTTCATTTCATTTGAAAAGCAGAGAAAAACACAGGCAGGAAGAGATTTTCCACCCAGTGGTTCACTTTCCAAATGGCCAACAACTGAATCTTGATCTTCCAAGAGGATGTCGAGGATCTAAGTACTTGTTGCTCTCACCATGCATATTAGCGGTAGATGAACAAGAAGCAAAGAATCCAGACTTAAGTCAAGGCACATCATGTGGGATGTGGACAAGCACTTGTCCCTTGACTTTTGATTTTAAATAATGTGTATAGTTACATAACTACCACAAAATCTGAGATGCAGTTAAATGTGCTGTCACCAAAAATTTCTGATGCTGTCCCTTTGTAATTTTCCCCTTTCCCGGCTCAGACTCAGGAAATTATTGATTTGTTCTTACGCACCACATCTGCCTTTCTCCCAAATGTCAGTCATCCCAGCTTAAAAATATAGCAAGCATAATGCAGATGAGATTCATTTATATGGTTGTGTGTATCAGCATGCGTTTCCCTTTGGATTCTTTCAAACTTTCTTCATAATGGGCAGAATCATTTGGCATTCATATCAATGATGAATAATAGTTCCAGTTTTAGCTAATCTTTGGTTTCCAATAGTTTCATTATGACATATGTCTGGTTTTCTTCTTGAAATTATATATGTATCTTCTTCACCAAATCTGGCATAGTTTACCCATGTTTTTCACTATTTTTTTCATTTTTTTCCTAGAATGCAGTAACATGAGTCTTAGACTTTTTATAAAAACAGTTTCTGAATACACCATCCTCAGTCTTTGGTTTCTGCTGTTCAGCCTGGCTAATCTCAGCTGAGCTGAATTCAGTTTAATGACCCCTCTGTTGTCTCCGTATTTGAGACCATCCAAAGATCACTTCGAATGCTGTATTTTTCAGTCTTAATTTTTGTCATGGATTCTTAAACCGATTTGTTTCATTTCCAAAATTTTGTCTTTCCACTCATTCTAAGAGTGTTTTCCACTAAGCTGTGACACCTTATTATCCCAACTATTTTAATGCCATTATCAAATCAGCACAAAATCTGTTTCATCTTGGTATGGTCATCTCTTAAATATGGTATCATGGCAGAATTGATCACCTGTGAGTGTATTTTAATAACTTTAGATTAAAACCCGACCTTAAAAATATTGTATAGAGAGAAACACAGAAGCGTCACTATGTCACTTTCCTCGCCTGCCTACCTCCTAGCCTCCAGAAGCAATAACCCCAATGAGATTCAGACTGTATCATTTGGGGCTTTCTGGTGGTTGGTGATTCTAATGTTAGCCCAGTTTTCACAAACAGTGATCTGCAGATTAGAAATTCTCCTGAAGGTGTGCTTCTATGGAAACAGTGGGCACCTTGGCTGTTAGCTTATGCCTCAATTGTGTTTCCAAAGCCTTTGCTGTTTCTGCTTCTTCAGCATGTATGTGCAGCTCAAGTGTGAGCCCAAGGCTTGAGCTTTTATTTATACCTAGAATTTCAAACATACCAGGAGCTATCTGCAACCTTCTTTTCTCTGAGATTTTTATCTCACAGTTGATCCCTTGGAAATCACTTTTTTCCCCCACACTGTAGTCAGAAATACAGCAGTTGTTAAAGTGCCATAATTCCCTAAGCTTGACAATCTAGCACCTGTATCAGGGCAAAGCAGTGGAAAAGCAACAGAAAATACACAGATTACTCCCATTCTCAGGACTACGCGATTCTTTGCTAGTTCTTCTGCCAATAAATGCAGAGCTTCTCTCACATTTTAAGTAGGTCTTAGAGTAGATGGGGTTCAGAACATGGTTAGGAAAGGATAAAAAAATAATTTAAAAAAAGTTTCATTTATAACCTAGGCCACAGAGATCACTGTTTCTGTACCTCTGTTCAGACAAATGGAATCTCTCAGGGAAATGTTGCTGTCTGCAAACCTTTCATAGTTATACGTCTAGAACTGACTCTTGTGTTAGCCAAAAGGTAAAATAAGATGAAAAATGCTTCAAACAGGATGCTCCGTAGAGTCTGTGATCCCCTCTCCCCATTTTTGAAGCTTTATAAAATTTCAGAAGAATTAAGTAGCATACAGGAATATTAAGTAATTAAAAAACAAACATAATTTTGCATTTCAATCCCATGATTCAGACTTTGTGAATATGAACTAATCATATAGTATAAATGATTGACACAGAGGCCAGCTCCATGGCTAACCTTCTGTCCTGTGAAGCCAGCATCTCGTGTGGGTACCAGTTCGTGGCCTGGCTGCTCTACTTCCACCCGGCTCTCTGTTTAAGGCCTTGGGCTCCTGCACTCATATGGGAGACCTGGAAGAGGTTCCTAGCTCCTGCTCCTGGCTCGTGGCTTCTGGCTCGTGGCTCCCAGCTTTAGGTTAGTTCAGTTCTGGTCATTGCACTCATTTGGGGAGTGAACCAGCAGGTGGAGGATTTTCTCTCCTCTCTGTGAAACTGCCTTTCAAAAAAGAAAACAAAAACAAATCTCTAAGTATTGAGATTATCCAAAACTTCTTTCTCTTTTTCATAGAAGAAAATGTTGTATCTAATGCCTTTATCTTCTGCATTTGTATTAAGGGTGATGGTGATGGCCTTTGATTTTTGTGAAAGTTCCAGTTCCCATTTTAAAGTTAATAGCAGAATCTTACTTTCTTTTATGTATCTTTTCTGTTTAAAGCGCATGGATTTTTTTTCTGTAAGCAACAGTTTGGAACATCCACACTTAAAGCTCTTCTCAGTATTCAATTATTAATTAGTCATTGTCTACATTTTTCTGACTTGCTCAAGAGTTAGATATTTAATAATCTAATGTCCATATCATATTAACTATGCAGCCTCCTAGATCTTAAAATTCAATTAATGGATTAGAGTAGGTGTGTTGAAGTGGAAACATTCCTGATATCTATTGTCTCAATGAATGCAAAAGTGCTGTTTGATATATATACTAAGATGTTTGCTCCATATGTGATATGAATTATTTATTTAAACAGCACTTATGTGTTTGCTAAAACCGAAGTTTGTTGTGGCATCTTTAGTGTTTGGTAATCCCAACCCATAAAACTTTCATTTTAAATCTTGTAATACTCCCCTGTAGAAATTTCAATTGAAAAGGTGAGCGTTTGGCGTAACAGTTGAGGTACCTCTTGGGATAGTTTTATCCCATTATCATTGTACCTGCATTCATCTCCTGATTACACTTCTGGTTCTAGTTTCCTACTGACATGCACTGTGGGAAGAAGCACTATGTGATGGCTCGAAGTCCAACACATGAATCATTCCGTCTGTTATCAACACTCCTTTACATAGCTGTCACCGTGTTTACCAGGATTGCTCTAACAAAAATATATATTGGTAAATGAGTATTCATTATTTCTGTTATTAGACAAATAAAGCAATGCAAAGTAATGTGTTTCATTCTCTTTTGGGCTAATTTCCAAACATACTATAAGCAAATTCAGTAGCTGGTTGTGACAAACTTTTCACAAGCTTTTTTTTTATGCTCATCTGTGCCTTGCATCACGGCCTACATGTCACACTTGGAAATCAACTTACTGAGGGATAATTTACATAAAACAAAGCTTATCCCTTTCAATTGCACATTTTAATAATTTCTGACAACTATAGAAATCATGTGATCACAGCCAAAATATAAGAATATTAACTTTACCTAAAAATGTGTTCTGTGCATGTTACCATTGCTTGTTCTCCCCACGAGATATAACACTGAATGTTCCTCGTAATTATAATTTATTTTTGCTCATGCTAACATTTTGTATACATGGAAGTATACTATATGTTTCTTTGTGTCTTACTTCTGCTGATGAAAATATTTATTTTAAATTCCAAATCCATTACATCTTCATTCTCTTCAAATTAAGTATCTGTGGTTTTCCATAAATGGCTTTTCTCTCCTGTAGATCTGTCTACTTCCTTCACTTGACTTTGTCTTTGTGATTGATAATCAGGACATTTGTATGATCTACCTTACTGTGCTTTGCATCTTTGCTATCTTTATCCTGCTGGACTTCAGTGTTTATAGTTTTAACTGTTGTTGTTTTTGAATTTTCTAAGGAACTTTGTGCTATTTTTCTCAATTATGTTTTTTCACTGCATGTCATTAGATTCCAAATGTTCTTGTCCCTCAGGTCACATTACTAGGGTTTTGTTACACCTTAATTCATTTTTACTCTCTGTACTTTAATATTTCTATATATTTTTATTGAACATCTGAAAGTTTAATGATCTTTTCTTTTTGTAGCCTCTAATTGGCTATTAATGTCATTGGTAATTTTTTTAAATTTTAAACATTGAAAATTTCCTTTAGAAATTCCATCTAATTGGACAAACACTTGGCATTTCACTTGTAATGCCTGCAACCAGTATCAGTATCCACTTTCAGTATGCCTGGATTTGAGTACTGGCTCCACTTACCACCCCAGCTTTGTGCTGATGGGTATTCTTGGGATCACGTGTGATGGGTCACGGTTGCCCGACACTCACCTGGGAGGCCTGGATTGAGTTCCCCGCTGCTGACTGCAGCCTGGCGCGGCCTCCACTCTGGCAGCCATTTGCAGGATGACACAGAGGACAGGGAATCTCTTCTTCCACCTCTCTCACTCTCCCTCTTCCACTGAAGCCCCATTCCCTTCCTCTGCCTTTCAAGAAAACCAGTCCTGAAATTTATAAAAAATAACAAAATAAAAAAGACTTTTCAATAGTTTTCTCTGTTGTTAAAGGAAATTCACCATCACTCCTCAACAAATTCACACATTTCTCTGTTTTTTCGCTTGTTTTTTTCTGGTTAGTCTCATTTTCTCCATCACTTTATAGAAACTGAATTAACTGAGTATTTTCTTGACTCTCAGTTACAATCCTTTTTCCTTCCTTCCTTCCTTCATTCCTTCCTTCCTTCCTTCCTCTATTCTTCCTCTCTTCTTTCTTCTCTACTTGCTTTTTCTGGTCACATTTGTTTCCCATTATGAGCATTTTGTGAGTGAAATTGTTGAGTGTCTGGATTTTGCTTCCTTTCATCAAAGAGTGTTGAATATATTTCAACTTGATTTACATTGTTTGGACTTTATTGATGATCCAACAATTTTATAAAATATTTATTTTATTTTCATTACAAAGTCAGATATACAGAGAGGAAGAGAGACAGAGAGGAAGATCTTCCGTCCTATGATTCACTCCCCAAGTGACCACAACGGCCAGTGCTGCGCCGATCCAAAGCCAGGAGCCAGGAACCTCCTCCAGGTCTCCTACATGGGTGCAGTGTCCCAAAGCTTTGGGCCATCCTCAACTGCTTTCCCAGGCCACAAGCAGGGAGCTGGATGGGAAGTGGAGTTGCCGGGATTAGAACCGGTGCCCATATGGGATCCTGGGGCATGTTCGAGGCGAGGACTTAAGCCGCTAGGCCAAGCCACCGGGCCTCCCAACAATTTATTTTTAAACCTTATTAGGGCGGAGCTGGACCAGTCTTCACTGATAAGCAGGGTGTTATAAAGGCCATACTGCAATGCTTGTGGCATCTGCACTCAACCACATTAGTATGCAAAAGTATCGCTTCGCTCTGGCTAGTCCAGACCCACCTATTGTTGAGTCCTCTGTGGAATTTCTTCACCTTGTACATCCCGAGCCTTTCTTCTGGTGTCCTGAAGCCTCACGCTACACATTTGCAGATGTCTATCCAGCAACCGAATCCAGGAGCTTGCTATGCAGGTCCCTGGGGTACTCCCTACATTTCTACGACCCTCCCTCTTCTTGGATACATTGCTGGACAATCCCCAGCTATCGCAGCCCCTACATGCATCAGTTTCATCTTTCATGTATGTCTCCATGAGATTGCACACATTCCTCAGTTTCCCCTTGCCTGTGACCATGTAGAACTTCAGAGCGATTGCCTGACACTCCCACCTTGTTATTCTTTTCTAAGGATTCTCCATCCCAGATCATTTGTTGATGAGTATCTGAAAGTAATTGGTTTATGGTTGGCAAGATACAAATCATTTTTGTTACAGCTAGATATAAAGTTAGCTTTTCATTAATTTTTTTAAATTATGTTTACTACTATATTGTTTTGGAATACAAATAAGTGCATTATATATAAATCCATACAAATACTCTGTAGAAGTACAAAAACCATTTGTGACCTAGATGATCATTTGTGCTTTAATTCTAAAATGACTCAACAGAAACAATGAACCTAAAATGAACTTTAAGTTTGACAACCTCTTATATTTCACACAAGAAGCTATTAAAGATATTTTCCTTCTAAACTTTGATCAAGTCCCTTGGAGTTCAAAGAGTGGTACATAGGACAAATGCTTTGGCAACTTGTCTACCTAATGGCAGTTAACTTTTTTTTATTCTGATTTTTAAAATTCTAAGACATAGTTTGGTTTTATAAAATGACTTTACTACCTAAATCTGAATATTTATGACTTTTTTCATGTCTCTTAATAAGTTATTTAAGTACTAAAAAACAGGGGTCAAAACATGTAAGATTTTTTAAAAAATAAAACAGGGTCATTTTCTCAAATACACTCTTAGGTAACAGGAGTTTAAAAGATACAGAAATAGGCATCAATTGCTTATCATTTCATCAATAGAACATGTTCCTGCCTACCTTCTTCTTTTCCACACTCATAGTCTGAAACTGCCAATTATCTGTTAACATCACCCAATCTGGCAAAGACAGCTTTGGCTCATCATAGTAAAGGAGGAGGTCTATTAGGTGTTATCTGCAATAGAATTTTCTTCAAAAAATTGTTTAAGATCTATTTTTCATTTGAAAGGCAGATTTACAGAGGGAAAGAGAGACAGAGAAAGAAAAAGATCATCCTTCCACTGATTCATTCCCCAGACAATTGCAATGTCTAGAGATGAACTGATCCAAAGCTAACAGCCAGAGATTCCTTCAGGTCCTGTATATGGGTGCCGGGGCCCTAGGACCTGAGCCATCCTCCGCTGCTTTCCCAAGCTCACAAACAATGAGCTGGATCAAAAGTGCAGCAGCTGGAACTAGAACCAGTGTTCGTACAGGAATCCAGTGCCACTGGATGATATTTACTATGCTATGCCATCCTGCCAGCTCCAGGTATTAGTTTCAATGATATTTTACACAAATTTTAACATGCTTACCTGTTTCTCCTCCATTCGGTTGCACTTGTGTCATTGGAATGTTGTTCATGTTTATGCAACCACCATTGTTTCTCATTAGAAACAAGCTTACATATGCCTTTTCAAGAAACAGGTTTTCGAACTTCCAAACAATAGCTATTTTCTATCATATCTGTTCATTTGAAAGGTCTGCCTAGAACTTACCAATATTTCTTGTATATCTGCTTACTTACATAATTACCAGCTCTCAGTTGTCTCACATGCCAAAATGAAATCTGAAATGCTTTAAGTCAGAATCTTGTTGGTCTCTTCATTTATATTTCAATAGCATCCAGAATAGCCCCTGACAAGAAGAAGAGGAGCTAGTGATATTTGTTCAGTTATGAAGTGGAAAAAGTGAGTTTGGCCAAGGTTATAATAGAGGGGATGACTCTCATCTCATAGCACATAAAAACACATAGTAACAGGAGTATCATTGTTTTCCTTGTGTATTTTCATGACTTCATTTCAATTGTATTTTTAGTCACCATCTTATGATTGCACCTGCAATTTAATCATAACAATAAGTTCCAGCTGCTCATGTAATTTAATATGACACCTAAATTTACAGTTTGATCAGTTAGAAATCATTAGGCTGTAGAAGACTAAGTTGTGAATCTTAGAAGTAAGTCTAGCTGGGCAGTGAGAAAACAATATGTAGGAGATGTCAAGTTAGAAAACAAGTTTTAAAACGATAAAATACGGGCTGTTTATGTTGTAACTTGAAATAAAGTATAAGTTGATACTATCCAGTATATTAAATGAGTAGCGTTAGATAGAGAATGACTCTGGTAGTTTGAAAACAGTGTTTCTTGTAAAAGTAGATTTAAGCTAATTTCTAATAAGGAGCTGTCAAGAAAATCTCTCTGCAGCGCATTGGATCCTATGCAGGAAGGCCAAAAAATGTGAGGTGTTGAAGGATGACTTTATAAAACAGACAGAACTTAGTTCTTTGTTCTAAGCCTAATAACTTCTGCTCAGGAATTTACAGAAGCGACGTAGGCAACTGTGCTCGAGTTGAGCCCCAAAGCCTACCAGAGCTTCCAGAGTCACAGGCTCAAGTCGCCACTGCATGACTTGTACTCTTACTAGGTGGAAAATTCTGAGACACTTGTTCTCCAAACCACAGTTTTCTCATTCCTATAGTGACATCAGCTTCATTAGATTGTTGGCCAACTTAGTTATAATTACCGATTATCATCTGTAATAGGGATTCGGCAAACGTGTTGCTCAATGACTGCTGCTTGAGTTCTTACTCCTGCCATTACTCACATTCTCCCTCAGGTTGTCAGTCACGAAGACTGAGGCAGCCCTGAGATTGAGTTTCTGCATCGTTTCAGGAAGTGAGGAGGGGCACCTGCTGCTGTTCTTTGCACTGTCTACATACCGCAGAACATCAGAATGAGTTGGCCTGGAATCTTCACACATCACATAAGCAAATTCATTGTATGGTGAGAACTCACACATGAGAATAAATGAATTTTTTCATTAAGGGTTTTGTGTTTGTTGCACAAAGGATGCAACTGCAGACCAAAGAAAAACACGATCCATTGGAATAATTGCTTCTCCATAGGTTCATTTGGAGCCAGGAATTGTAGTTATCCTTGGAAAGAAATCTCTTCTAATCAAAATAAACCATGTAGTAGACATTGATTAGTTTGGATTTAGTACCAGTATTTCATCATTTTGCACTGTGAAATATAACTAAATATGCTCTTTAATAATATCCCATAGCTTAATTTCTTCTTCGATGGTCACAACTAAAGTAATTAAGAGGTGATTTTGTATGATGAAGAAAATTTCATAAATCAAAAATAGACTTTGCTGAATTTTGAATTTAAGACAATGCATTTAAAGACTCTGGTAACGCTGAACGTTTTCCTCCAGAGAAGGCAAAGGTTTATATTGTGACACAGGAAAGTCGTAAGAATCACAATCCTGGTCTAGGAACAATTATTTGATTATCATTAAGGCTACAATTTAAAAAAGAAAAACCAGTAATTAGCAAAATTGCTTGACTACATTAAAACATTAAAATTATTCTTGATAACAAAAAAATCAGAAGTAAATTTAGCACCTGAAAAAAAGTGCCATTAAAGAAAATGATGTACACATCAATGTGGTAAAAACAGCACTTTTTTTTCCTTTTAGGTTATTTGTCATATCATTAATTAACTATTCTTGGTAACAAAGTCTGAGGAAAACTATATAATATGTCTGCAAAAGAAAATTTAAATCTATACAGATTATTTAATTTTTTTACATTATTTCAATATGAGGTCAGTGTTGCGATGCTGAGATTAGAACTCTGCCTGCAGTGCTGACATCCAACGCGGAAGCCAGGTCAAGTCCAGGCTATTCCACTTCTGAGCTAGCTCTTTTTTGGAAGAACAGTGAAGGATCATTCATGTGCTTGGGTCCCCACACCCACTTAAAAGACTCCGATAAAACTGCTCCCTGCTTCTGTGTGGCACATCAGTGGCTGTTGTGGCCATTAGGACAGTGAAGCAGTGAACAGAAAGTCATTCTCTTTCTTTGTCCCTTTCTGTAACTCTGTCTTTCAAATAAGTTAGTAAACTAAAAAAAGGCATTTCACTATTAATAGTAAAAACAATACATCATGTGTCCAAACTGTAATTGCACAAGTGGCTCAACGGCAAATGATTGATTGTGGCAACGAGTCAGCGGCAGTCTACAGGTGTTGTCTGCAGGTCACGTCAAGACCTTGTCATTAGGATACTGGAGGATCTGAATTCTTTTGACCCTGAAGGACCCCATGGTGATTTCCACAGGGGACAGGGAGGACACTGCCAAGGCCACCAGTGTCGTCTTCGTAGGGACATTTTCAATATTTCTCCAAGTGGGTGTTTCAGCAGTTGTTGATGGAAATATGAATTTTCTGATACGTTCAACAAAGATAAATGAGATATTTTGTCTGAGATATATTATCCTGTCTCACTTTGTAGTAAAAACGTAGTAAAGTGGTTCTGCAGGGTCAAGTAACAGAAAAATCATCAGCAAGTGGCAGGGAAGGCATTCATGCAGCTACAGAATAGAGTGGGCAGAATGTGAATTAGGCTCAAGTCAAGGATTACAAAAGAAAAAAACAATTAAGAAGCAGCAATCCACAAAACCAAAAGCTTCAGGCTCTGTGTGCAAGGCTCAAGCTACAAAAGAAGATCTTACTAACAACGCTGGTTTCAGTGCTAGCCAGAGAAAAATTCAAATATGGAAATGTTTTGAACCAGAAGAAGCCTCCATCTCTTAATTTTTTTTTTCCTTAAAGAGAAGCTGATGATTTCTAAGTGGATTTTGAAAAGGCAAAGAATGCCCTTTGGAATCAACTCTAATACTTGCAAAAAAATGTATAGTATGAATGAGCTTCAACAAATTTATGGGAATGCATATTGCAGAAAGAAAAGAAATTCTGCATGGATTTCATTTTTTACACCAAAATAAGCATGTCTTTGAACTTTGCTGCAAACTTTTGAAGTAGTATCAAATTATGCAGTAAAGTTTAGAGGCAGAGATCTATTGTCAATATATCTGGCTCAGAAAAAGGATCAACAGGGCATTGGTATAGTTTGGAGTCTCACCCCACACCCATCTCCCATGCACATGTACAAAGCCCATCATTTAAAGGTCTGGATTCAAGGCAGTGCTACTGCAAGATGGTTCCTTCTTGATGCAGTTATGATGCTGAGAGCGTGAGCCAAGTAGTTAATTCACTGGCTGCACATTTATCTTTGGGAGGTAGTTCTCACAGTAGGGTTAGCAATAGAAGCCAGAGTCACCTAGAGATCTCTGCATTTTGACTCAACAAGTGACCTTTTGTCTGCACACATTCTTCTGTCTACCATCCTCAGGAAATTCAGAGCAACCAGGGCTTCCCCTCCATGGACTGTATGCCTGTGAGCCACACAAATGTTTCTTTTTCTTTCTTTCTTCCTTCCTCCCTTCCTTGCCCCCTTCCTTCCTTCCTGCCGTCCTTCCTTCCTTCTTTCCGTCCTTCCTTCCTCTCTTTCTTTCTTTTCTATTCTATCACTTTATTCTTAAATTTATTTAGTTTACAGACAATGAGTAAGAGATAAAAGAGAAGTAAAAAAAAAGAATCATGGCAAAGATAATTGGACTAATTTCTTTTCGTATTTCAAAGGAAATTACGGGTGGGAGATCCATATACTGTAAAATAAAATATCAACAGAGTAATTTAATGTTCACATTAGTGTTTTGTTATACATTTTAGTTTAAAGGAAGACTATGAGATTATAAAGACTTAATTTTTTACAAAAATTCAGTTTAATCATAGTACAGCGATTTCTAACTATGCCATGTCCGGCTAATCAATAAGTAATACTTCCTTTTTTATGATCGTGATCATAAAGTAAATAAACCCTTATTTCTTAAGTAGCTTCTCTCAATCATGCGTCATAGCAG
Organism: Ochotona princeps; assembly: GCF_030435755.1. Classification (NCBI taxonomy): domain Eukaryota; kingdom Metazoa; phylum Chordata; class Mammalia; order Lagomorpha; family Ochotonidae; genus Ochotona; species Ochotona princeps. Next base: position 37,525,563 of record NC_080834.1, read on the forward strand.
TGAGAAGCTGACCACTATAGATAGTCATAGGAGATTTGAACACCTGATTTATCTCTACAGTAAAACCCCCTCATTACTTATTTTTCTCCTTAAATATTCTTAAAAACATATTTGTGTTTATTTGAAAAACAGATTTACAGAGATGGATAGACGGAAAGAGAAAGAGAGAGAGAGAGAGATTCCATTCACTGCTTTACTCCCCAAATGGCTACAAAATTGGAGTTTAGCAGGTCTGAAGAGAGGAGCAAGAAGCCTCCCCTAGTTCACCCACATGAGTACAGGGGCCCAAATACCCAAGCCATCCTCTGCTGCTCTCCCAGGTAACAAGCAGCTAACTGTATTGGAAGGGAAACAGCCAGGACACAATCCCATACGAGATGGCAGCATTGTAGGAAAAGGATTAGTGTGCTACTCTGCCATTCTGCCCGTGTTTCCTTTAATTTTCCATGTCATGTCCTTCTAACACAATTTGATTAGTTCAGGCATAAGAACAAACTACCATAGCTTGAGAGACTTAATTACCAAACATTTATTCCTTATAGTCCTGAGACTGGAAGTTCAAGATCAAGGAGACAGCAGATGTTCACTGTCTGATGAGGACTCCGTTGTGTTTGCCAAGGAACCGTCTCTTGCTGTGTCTTCACATGGAAGACAGATAGACAAATAGTCTCTTTTGATAACAGAACACTTATAAGGCTTTATCTTCAGAATTTACACCCTGCCTCTAAAGACCTAACCTCTAGTATCACATCAATGGTTAGGTCTTGTGCAGATGACTTTCAGAGGGGAAGACAGTCATCAGTCTGCAGCACATTGCAAACATTTATTGCATATAAAATATTTCTCAAAAGTCACTCTGGTGACTCCTACCTAGATGAAGCCTCTTCCCATGGGACATTTCAGAGGAAAATGGAAGCAGATAAAGTCATAATGCTCTTTTCAAGCAGATAACACATAGATAATGGCTGGCATAGACATGAAAAGTTTCTTTTATAATAAAAAAAAAGTAATCATGTTAGTAGTGATATTGTTTTTTTATTGTTGATACTGTTACTTGGGCTAATGAACTTCTGTATTTTCTGGTTCTTATCTGAATACTTGAAAATTAAATAACATAGAGACAGGGTTGTTATTTTCCCCATTTTTCTGTACCTTCAACACCATTAGTGAGATGGGTTGTTGAAGAGCACAAATCACTCATAAGTCCCTTTAAAAAACTAAGAAGGCTTGAATTGTAGCTTTAGTTTGGTTTTGATAGCATATATCTAATTCATAAGCATAATACTGAAAAAAAGAAACTTCCAAAAGGATTTACATAATTGAAGTTCTATATTTGTTACTACATATGTGCTACAAAATTCAAACGAAAATCCAGAATATCAAAAATCTCTTGAAGTTTCATGAAAAGGTAATGTGGCCAAATATTCATATCCCCCCGCATAAATAGAGCCACTTTGGCAAATAGAAAAAAAAAGAGATGAAGGAATTTTAATTTCAAAACCCTTTTAAAGAAATAAAATCCCATTTAAGAAAGAATGTCTGAATGTAAAACATCAAGCTTGCCATCAAAGTTCTATCAAGAGCAGAGAAGAGATTTCTGTAAGACATTTTGAATTGTTTTAGTTAGAACTACATTAAGGAAATATTTAAGAAATGTAAGCTCCTTACTTACAACTGGGTTTTTGCTTATAGCTTTGGCAGCCTTAATGTCTATGCATTGTCAGTGTGATTCCACATGCACCAACTTTTTAGAAAGCATATTGAAGTTCTTTTACTTGCCAAGTGGTATTTGATTGTACAGTGTCCAAGTTACTTTCTTTTTTACTCCATTTAGGCTTCTAGAAACCAAAGAAAGTTTTCAGATAGAGTTCATTGGACAATGAAAACATCCTTTTAGAGTTCTGATACATTTTGACCTAAGTCGAATCAAATTAATAGAATTGAATTTTTAATAAAACCACTTTAACTGCTACAAATTTTATTAACTTCAAAGATTCATGAAGTTAGATTTTTTCCAGTTTTTAAAATGTAAAAGAGAAGAAATACAAACATATACATTTGAGTAGTGCTTTAAATTTTGGAAGATGAACTCTTTAGAACAAAAGTCATGACTCTAACAAAAAACACACGGAATTCCTAACCCCAGTACATCACATTGTAACATAATTGGAAAGTAGAGGGGTATGCTTTTGGTCTAGCAGTTACAATGCCACTGGGACACGCATACCATAATGAGGAGCCTGGGATCAAGTTCCACCTCCAGCTTCCTGGTAATGCACACCCTGGAATACCCAGTGCTACTTCAGGTGGCTGCTTCTCATGTGGGAAACTTGGATGTGTTCCTAACTCACAGGCATTTGGGAAATGACACATAAGATGAAAAATCCCTCTCTCTCTCTCTGTCTCTCTCTGTCTCTCTCTCTCTCTCTCTCTCTCTCTCTCTCTCTCTCTCTCTCACACACACACACACACACACACACACACACACACATGCACATTTATGCTACTCAAATAAATGACTAAATACTTTGTTGTTTTCCATGATCCAGTTTTCCTCTCCCCATCTTCCCTCCTGCCACATTCCCCTGTTTTATCACACCAGGAGGACAAGTAAAACTTGAACTTGCTAATATAGAAATGTAGCATGATATTGTAAGTGTAAGCAAATGTAGAAAACCTGGTTTTGTTTTACTGTGGCATATTTATGTTTCATTGGAAGTTCTATTTTTATTTGGGAAAAAAAGACCCATCTTAATAAGAAAGATCAGTCATTGTTGATATGGTTACGGTCACCATGGTTCAGTCAGATTGAAGCAGTGTGGACTGTTAATCCAACGTGACTGGCACCTCTGTAAGAAGAGGAAAGAACTCCAGGTACGGACACATAACCATAGGAAGAAGATGGTCCTTGGAAAGAGACAAGTTCGGACTGAGCTATCAGAAGTCAAGGAGTGCCTGGACTATCAGAAGCTCCAAAGCAAGGCTTTTCCTTTAGAGCTTCTGGAGAGGGCTTGTTCCTGCTGACAGCCTGATTATGCAATTTGCCCTCTGGTATTATGAGGCAATACACTTCTCTTATTTTACCTGTATGACAGCCTGCCAGGTTTTATTAATGCCAGTTACTCAGGGATGCATTTCTTAGAGTACTGGGCTGCAATCCCAAGCATACTTTCTTCTCTAACATTATGAGGCCCTTGCATGGCTTGGATACCTGTTGAACAAAAAAAGCATGCATCTTTACTGTGCTTTGCCTTTGCTTTTCAATTCATATATATATTTTTTTACTTCTCCTATCTTTATGATTTTCTTAATTTTTTCATTCTCTTTAGCATCTTCACTGTAATAAAACTTGGATCTTCATCAACTTTACATCAGATTTTGATATCCTTTTTAATTAATTAATTTATGAAGCATTTATTTGATAGACAAATAGAAACTCCCCATGTGTTAGTTCACTCCCCAAGTACCTTCAAAAGCTGGGGTTGAATGAATCCAAAGCCAGGAGCCAAGAACTCTGTCTGGGTCAATCAGGTGATCGACAAGGAGCTTACACTTAAGCCTTCACTCGCCACTCCCAGCAAGTGAACTTTTATGGGGAGCATTGGAAGGAATGCTGAGACTCAAATGGGCACTCTGATAATGGGTGCAGGCATCCAAAGCGATTTCTTAACTACCCACCCTAGAATCTAAAACGATGTAGCCATCATAATATTAAATGAGATTCTTGGCAGATAGTAGGAGGTTGATTCCTTACTTTAATCATTAAAATGTCCGTGGGTAAATCAATAAGTACAATTGGGATTTGCCTACAAATATTATCACTTCACTTAAGAGTTCAACGTCGTTTGAAATTACTTTCAGATCAATAAGATTTTCCATTTGCAGGAACAAAAAAAAACCAACATTATGCTTCTTTCTTAAAAGTCTGATATCCACAACTTACCATTTTATTTAATAAACTCCTGGATTAGGTCTAAACCAGAAAGGCTGTGCTTCCTACATTCCTTTCCTGTTGAGAGTAAAGCCTCATTGGAATAAATGCCATGACTCTGGGGGGATCAAATGGTCTTTCCTGTTGAGGAATGCATTATTGAGTATAAAAACCTGGATACTTTTTTTTTTTGAGAAAGAGCATTTTAATTATACACAGAATGCAATTTCAGACACATTATTCAAATGTCTTTATACACTATGTGACCATGTAAGCCATTGTTTTGTTGGGACATTTTTGAAGTGAAAAGGAGCTATACAATTATTTGTTCTTTTTTTTTTTTTTTAGTGTTTTTTAAAATTTATTTATTTATTTTTTTAATTTTTTTTTATTGTTAATTATTTTGCATTATGTGACAGTTTCATAGGCTCTGGGAATCCCCCCTTCCTTCCCACGCCCCTCCCCCCGGTGGATTCCTCCACCTTGGTGCAGTATTACAGTTCAAATTCAATCAAGATTCTTTCATTGCAAACATATACCAAGCATAGAGTCCAGCTACTTATTGTCCAGATGGGTTGAACAGTTTCTTGGGGAGACCTTTTCTGGTCTGAAGTTTCAGCTGCCAGAATATCATCACAGTCAATTAAGAGTCCCAATATAACATCAACAGCAATTTGCAATGTTATGGAATTGACATGGTTTTGAGTAACCAGTGTATTAAAAAAAAAAAAAAAAAAAAAAAAAAGGAAAACAAGTCCTAGCCACAACCTGTGATTAGCTCATTGACATTTCAATTTTAGTTCATATACAGGACCGGCTGCTCTATACCTTAAAATGGCCATAAGGTACCATTCAGCCGTTTCGTGTCCACTTCATCTTAGTATTTAGCCAGTTGTTGTGTTGAAGTAAAATTTTGCTGATCTTGGCAGATTTTAGGATAATCCAGACTGGCTTGTAACTCTAACAAGATATATGTCGACATTTTAGGTGCAAAACATTTTGGGGGGGGGGGTGTGCAGGAAAATCCTCAACACCATGGTGAGGAGTAGCTAATCTTTGTGACCCACCCAGCGAGGCATGAGCCAATCCATGCCAGCTCTTTCCTGTCAGATTTCAAGTTCTACTTTCTGTTGTTTATTTATTTTAGTTTTTTTTTTTTTTTAGTTTGTAGGATTGTTTGCTGTGAGGAGTTTTCGAAGCGATCCTGATGGTCATTGCAAGGGAGGGGGGGTCCAGAGGTGGAGCCAGGCTCGGACCAGAGAAAGCTCTCCTCCCTGGTCCGAAAGGACATTTATTGTTCTTCTGTTTCTGCAGACCGCTCAGGGCTTCTGGTTGTCTTTCCGATGACGTTGGTTTCTGCACGGTAGTGTTTGGACTTCTTCCATCCCCTGTGGAAGCTCCGGTTGGGGGTGGGTGACCTCAGAGTACTCGGCCTCCGAGGACATCCAATTCCCTGTGGCCTCCTTGGCAGTTGGGATATAGTCCTTGTTGCTCGTATTAATAGTTTGTGGTGAAGATCTGGGAGTCTTCATGATTGGGATCCAAGCTTCCTCCTTACCACCTGCTCTACTCTGGAGTGCTCCCCTGCTCCACGCACATGACCTCCTGTTAAGAGGTTGTCAGGATTGCACCCGATTCCCCCCTCATGCATTGGTATAGTAGTTTTATTGTTGTTTAGTGCCGCTTTGAGTCTGTTATCTATGAATTACTAGATTTGATCTTGATAGGCTATATTGTACTTTTTTCTCACTCTTTTTATGGTCCTGAAAGATTTCCCTGCACTCCCCCCCATTACAGGTTAACATAGCGTATTGAGGGTATAGTAGGTTTTACAGTTTTTTGATGTAGATCTTAAGTATTCTGACATTAATTGTTGGTTTATAGATTATATCGCGTTATCTTATTGCATTGGATACAGGTTATAAGAGATTGTACTAATATTACAATATACAGGTACTATCTTCCAAGTTGTCATCTTTTCATCTCAGATTAAGGCAAACATGTGGTATTTAACCTTTTGGGATTGGCTCATTCCTCTTAGCATGATGGATTCCAGTCGGGCCCATTTGTCCACAAAGAACTGCATTTCGTTTTTTTTAATAGCTGAGTAGTATTCCATGGAGTAGATGAACCATAGCTTTCTTAGCCAGTCTTCCGCTGATGGGCATTTTGGCTGCTTCCAGGTTTTTGCGATTGTAGATTGTGCTGCTATGAACATAGGCGTGCATGTTGGTTTCTTGTGTAGGAGATGTTTTGGATATATCCCAAGGAGTGCTATTGCTGGGTCATATGGTATGTTGATTTTGAGTTGTTTGAGTATTCGCCAAACTGATTCCCATAGAGGCTGTACAAGTCTGCAGTCCCACCAGCAGTGGAGAAGGGTTCCCTTTTCCCCACATCCTCGCCAGCAAGTGTTGGTGGTATTATGTATGTGTGCCATCCTTACTGGAGTTAGGTGGTACCTCATTGTTGTCTTCATTTGGATTTCCCTATTGCCAGGGAACTTGAGCATTTTTTCATATGCTTGTTTGCCATTTGGGTTTGTTATTTTGTGAAGTGTTTGCCCATTTCCCGTGCCCATTTCTTGAGCAGTTTGTTTGTTCTGGTGTTTTGGTTTCTCTGGAGATCTTTGTATATTCTGGAGATTAGCCCTCTATCACCTATGTCGTGTGCGAAGATCTTCTCCCATTCTGTGGGTTGCCTTTTTACTTTATTGATTGTTTCTCTAGCTGTACAGAAGCTTCTTAGTTTGATGAGGTCCCAATTGTTTATTTTGGTCTCGATTTCTACTGCTTTTGGAGTCTTTTTTAGGAAGTGAGGGCCTACCCCTAAGTGTTGCAGTGTGTTTCCAACATTTTCTTCCAAAAGTTTGAAGGTTTCTGGATGTAGGTTTAAATCTTTTATCCATTTAGATTCGATCTTGGTGTATGGTGAGAGATGTGGGTCTATCTTTTTGTTTCTACAGGCTATCAACCAGTTGTCCCAACAGCATTTATTGAACAGACCTTTCCATTTGCTTGGGTTGTTGTCTGTCTTTTTGTCGAAGATTAATTGACTGTATCTGTGTGGGTTTCCATCTGTTGTTTCTGTTCTGTTCCACTGATCTTCCTGTCTATCTTTGTGCCAGTGCCAGGCTGTTTTGATGACCACTGCCCTATAGTATGTCCATAGATCCGGTACTGTGATTCCCCCGTTAGGTTCCTGTTCTTCAGAGTGGTTCTGGCTATTCGTGGTTTTTTGTGTTTCCAGATGAATCTGTGTATCATTTTTTCCAGTTCGATGAAGAAAGCTGTGGGTAATTTGATTGGGATTGCATTGAATGTATATATTGCTTTTGGTAGTATAGACATTTTGATGATACTAATTTTGCCTATCCAGGAGCATGGGATGTTGTTCCATCTTTCGAGGTCTTGTTCTATTTGTTTTTTGAGTGTTTTGTAATTTTCTTCATAAAGGTCTTCTACGCTTTTGTTAAATTTATTCCCAGATATTTCATACTTTTCTCTGTTACTTTGAATGGTAGCTTGTTGGTTAGATCTTCTTCCATCTTGCGGCCGTTTGCATACACTATGGCTGTTGATTTACTTGCAGACTCTAGAATAAAGGCTTCAAAGACAATAGAACACATTTCCTGATGGTGTAAATTGACAGAAACTCTGTTGTGCAGTCGTTCAGGGCTTCCCCCCATGGTTTGGTTTCTCTACCTCTTTGAAAATGGTTCACATCTGAATTTTCAGGGCTCTGGATCATATAAGGAGAAGGGAAAACATATGTGGGAGAATTGGTTCTGTTTTCTAAGACTTAGACCAGAATTAGAACTTGCCACTTCTTTTCACGATTCACAGGCAAGAACCTGATTTTAAAACTGTAGCTTCAAGTGGGATAAATAAATACAAGGATCATCTTTCTGTGGGCAGCTGCACTTACAACTGCTTCACAGATGAAGTTGGGTAAGAGTGTCAGCTGAAGGTGGTGATCCCTCCCCAAAAACGTTGTGACTATAAACTGGAGTATTTTACTTTTATTTGCCATTACATGTGGAACACATAAAGCCTTATTAAACATATCCAGTTCTGATATTTACATCAAAGATGTCAGGCAGATCCAGGTTGTGTACAGTCTATGAACTTGCGTCTCATATCACAGCATCTTGTTTGAATCCTGGAAGTTGTGTTTCCAATCTGGCTCCCTAACACTTGCGAATACAGCAGATGATGGCCCCAGTATATGTGTCCTTTGTCATCCATGTGGGAGACCAGGATATATCTCTAAGCTCCTGAACTCGGCATGGCTGTGACATGACTGCTGTAGCCATTTGGGGAGTAAATCAGGGACTGAAAAATTCCTCTGTCTTCTCTACCTGCAACCCCCTTTCAGTCTCTCTGCTTTTTAAACAAAAAAATATATGCATATACATATATATGAATAATATAAATTATATATAATGCATATTTATATATTACATAAATAATATTTATTATGTAATAATAAATATATGTATTATATAAAATAAGTACATGTATATTTAAAAGCCAGACTAGCCCCAGATGGTTTACGTGGGTACCTTTACGTTTATGCTCAAGTTCAAAATCAAATTAATTTTTTTGCAACAGCAAATAAGCTGTAAATCATATTCCATATATTTTTGAGAGAACTACAACAAAATATGTGTGTGAGTTTTCCTAAAACATCTCTTCTGAAGTCAGTAGGGAATGCTCAGGTTTGGAGATTTCAGAAACTTTCAAAATATCTGGTGTCTTTTTGAACTCCGGTGGTTAAGGAAGCAAAAGATTAAGAGAGAGGAGAAAAGAAAAAGAGACAGAAAACATTACACCCCCTGCCAATTTACTAAAATGTGAAGAGGTTCATGAGTAGCAATGAATCTCATTTTGATAACAAAAAAAATAAATTTGAAGGCTGCAGATCTATTCAGTTCTTGGTGGGCTAATTCTCTGTTTGCTCTCTTTACTCAGCAGATCTTTTTGCAGTTCTGGGAATTAGAACCACTTTTCATTAGTTCACATATTATTTTCAGGCTTCCTAAACCCCATGTTGTTGATTCTGGCTGTATTCAAGAGGGTAGCTACTCATATGACTTGAAAACTTTACATTAAATGAGCATATTTTTTAAAAAAGGCTCCAATGCTATATGTATTTGTCTAAACTTAAATTGTTATTGAGTCTGGTTTTTGTTAACTTTTTAAAGACATGTGTATGTATAAAGGCTACTCTGAGAGTTCACGACATTCTAAAGGGTGCTCTAGAATGTTACAGAACAGGATTGAACGTCATCACCACCCAAGATTTAGATTTGCAGCGAGCAGCAGATGTAGCACTCTCAGATCAGGAAATAAAAGTAACAGACACAGGGACGTAGTGATTCTGTCATATTTGAAGAGATCGCACGTGAAGTGCTTCTATGAGGCATTACGGGTATGTGAAACCATCGTTTCAGAATAGGCAGCATATTACATCTCTGAGCATAGCAGTGGGTACTATGAAAATCCAATCTTTATAGACATTCAATTACAATTTTTATACCCGATTTACTGGGACAAGGAAGAATACTGCTCTAGAAAGTAAAATTAACTCTACAAGAAAAAATAAAACAGGCAAAATCTGAGGGTCTTAATCTAAAAGTTAAGTTTGACAACAGAGCTTGTAGAAAATTCTCCAGGAAATTCTCTTGTCTGGTTTCCTCTGGGGGGATGCACGTCTGGCTTCTAGTGGTCCCCATTTGCACAGCTTTTTCTGAGTACTTCCTTTGCTATATTAAGCCCACTTGCCCTACAGGTACAATAAACAGGAAGCACCAATCCAGCCAATCCTGGAACAGCCCTCACTAAGAACTATAACACCAATGTCCCTCCCAGGTAGTAAATATGATCTCCAAGTTGCAGTCTGATTTTTGAGATTTCCCTGAGACTGTCTTTCTTTCATAATGACAACTAGCTTAATACTTACCTTTTGCCAGGACATTTTTGCTTTTCAATTGCTCACTTTCCTACTGGTATATTACTTGTCTTCTCATTCTGGATGTGGTGGTAGGATTTTGAGGAAATGGAGATCAAGATCCATCTTAGCCATTGAGCATCCCAGCAAATCAGTGCTTATTATGATGTGATGTACAGGAATCTACGTCCCTCAGCCTTGCATTGGCTTAGAATAACCACTATACACCATCATTGAACAACTGAGAGAGCATGCTCCTGCATGACTCTCTCATTGTCTTCACCTTATTTTGCAAAGATCCCAAGACAGCACGGTCTAGTTAAGAAGAAAACTGTCTCAAGTAACGTAACCCGGATCACTTGGTCTGAACCCTGCATCCACCTGTGTGTGTGCACTTATTAGCATGTCTGATTATCATCAGGCAGATGTTGAAGTAAGACACATAATTAGACTACATAAAATAAAAGAATGAGCAAGTCCTCTCCTCAAGTAAGATAAAGCTGGACTAGCAGAGAGTAAGTGATCATGGGAAAAGGAGTTTTCTTTATAGAAGGTACTTTAAATAGTTCAAGGAAAATGCAATTTCAAAATAAATTTATTTTGATGCTAGAACACTTTGAAATCCATGAACAGTTTTTACTTTTAAATAAACAGCTCTGTGCATATTTAAAGGGCCTTTATTTTATGGGAAAGGATAACGATTGTTAATGATAGGGTATTAAATATTTTGAACAAATTGAAGATAAATTATAAGTGTCTCCACATAAGATTGAGAGGTAGGGAAGGAGTCAAAGGAATGTGCACAATTATTATTTCTCAAGTAATATTCTGAATTTTAAAAAGTGAAAAGTTTCAAAACTTAATTACTGGCAAATCATTTAACAAACACTAATGTATTCACATGAGGTACTCTCATGTGGCATCATACCATGCAGTGTGATAATATTTGCTGCCATGAAGAATGACACTGATAAATGGATAGACAGTTAACGCATTCTGCAAGATTTCTTCAACAGGATAGCCATCATCTTGTAAAAGGTCCTACCTTAATAGTGACCGGAAGAACATCTTAAACGTTTTCTTGGATACCAGGTTTTTGGTTATCTGTGTTCTTTTCTGAGTTTACAAATTTTCAATATGCTTCCTCTACTCAGTTTTGTAATTATTAAAACCATTTAAATTTTCAACTTTTCAGTAAGTCACCACAGTGTAATACAGATTAAACTGGCACAGCTGCTATGTATTCTGTAAGTACAATCCCTTATTCCCAGATCCTCAGTCATGGTTTCTTACATTCATAGTATCTTTTTTTAACATATCGAATTTTCAAAATTTACTTAATGTGAATGTAATTCCCAAAGAAAAGATTGCAACAGAGACAAATAAAGGTTACCATGCTTTCTCAAATGTAGCTTTCACTATGTTAATTAGAGAAGGCTCAGGAGAGTTATAAAAGTAAAATTATTGACTCATTGGAAATTGAAAGATCCTCATTGTGTTTTCTTCAGGAAATGTATCATGACTCTTGTTAAGTAATGATTTTTCCATTTTAATTACATTAAATTCTGCCTTTCTAAATTCCTGCTGTCATGCTAATTAAAGCAAAACTTTTCATTTTCTGTGCAGCAGTCCTACTTTGGAATACTTCAACCAACTCAACCTAATCTTCCAGAGGTTGTCTTGTACATTAAAGTAGGTGAAGCTACTCTTTTATGAAAGATTAATAAAATGCTTAAGATGCCTTGCAGGTGCTATATAAGATAACACATACATACACTTGTTCAGCACTTAATCCAATGGAGAGAACTCTCAGACACACATATTGCTGGAAAATGAGCATACCATATAGCATAGCTACTTATACGTTTCAAAATTCCTTGTGAACAGCTACAAAATCCAAGAAAAGTTCTCTTTTCATTTTATCCTTGGCTGACATAATTATACCTATTTATGGTATATGTTATAATTCAATACTTACACACATCTTCTAATGCTTAAGTCAAGATGATTAGCATATCAATTACTTTCAACATTTATTGGTCCTTTGTTGTGTGAACATTCAAAACCCTCCCTTCTTGCTATTTTGAAACATAATACGTTGTTGTTAGCTAAAATCCTTTACTGAAAAATACAACATCAAAATTTATTCCTCCTAATTTTGTGACAGAATCTATTCTTTTGCTCTAACTGTAATGCTGTACCTGTGGGTAAATCTCTTCAAATTCCTGTCCCAGTACCTCATCTATCCCCCCTGTTTCTGATAGGCTCTGTTCTAGGCTTCACTTTTTGTTGTTATTAAATTTTTTTAGATTCCACTTATGGGAGGGATTAAGTGTTTTTTCTGGACTAACTTGTTTCACTTAATATGAAATCCTCTATGCAAATGTACATTGTTAAAGATGACAAGATATCATTCTGATGGGTAAAGGGCATCCCATTTTGCTTATACACTACATTTTCTTTATCATTTTAATTTAGGGTATTATTAATACATTAGGTTCTCATGGTGACAGAAAATGTGTGATCATTATCATGGTATAAATTCTCACTAGTTTTCATGTTAATGTGGTATTAATGGGAAGAGAACAGAACTCAAGTAGTTCAAAGCATCAAATATCAGACCGTGTTGGCACTTTCATTTCTTCCTTCTTTTCTCATTTTTTTCTTTTACACTTTTTGAGATAACACACGTTCTTATTGGTGAGCTCTGATTGGTTACGAATCTGAGATTCTGTGAATCATGCTAAAATGAAAATCAAGCTGCAGATACTTCTTCAATGTATTGGCTTCGCTCTTTCACAGACAGACCCACAAGGGGCACTGATGGATCCTCCCTAGTTCTATTTTTGAGCTTTTGAGGAATCTCCATATGTTTTACAAAGGTTCCCTTTACTCCCCATCACCCCCTTACATTTGGCATCTTCTGTTTTCTAACTGGAATGGAGTGATGTCTCCTCACAGAATTGACTTGTGTTTGCCTGATGAGTGAGTAATTGTTGAACACATTTTTCTAAAATTTTTGTTCATTTATTTATTTGATTTATTTTGCTTGAGTGGCAAACAGCAACACGGAGATTCCTCATCCATTGGTTCCTTCCCCAAGTGACTATCAAGGGGAGTTGAGTTGAAACCAGAACCCCAAATCACAATGGAGACCATCCATGTAAATTACAAAGCAATTACTGGAGACATCATTTCTGTCTCCCCGGGCAGGCATCAGCAAGAAACTGGATCCAGGACCCAGAACTGAGTAGCAAATCCAGGTACTCTAATGTGGGCAGTGGCTTGTTAACTATTAAGCTAAATGCCTGCCCTAATGATACTTTCATGTATTTATTAGTCACCCATATGTTTTAAATTTTAAAAATATATTTTACGCTTTTTAAAACTATCAGATAGTATGCTGTTTTACTATTAATTTGTTTCAATTTTTGTATAATTTATATATTGAATTTATTGCTGTTTCTTGCAAATCATGTATGAATCTTTACATTTATTGGTGTCCTGTTCAGCTTCTTTCTCCAGTGTTCTATATTTTTTCTTGTTGTAAAGAAATTTAACTTCCCTATCTAAGCTGATTTTTTTCTTAGAATTTCATTTTCTAAGTCACTATTGTAAATAGAATTGCATTTTCGGTTTCTATCCCACATAGCTTGCTACTACTATATAAAAATGCTATTTATATGTGCTTTGTGTATCCTGGAATTTCATTTATTGCTTTTAGGAGTTTTTTGTGGAGATGTTTGGCACAGTTAAAATTCTGTCTTCTGGAAACAGGGAAAATTTAGCAGCGTTTGCAATTTGGATGACTTTTATTTCTTTATGCTTCCTAATTGCTCTGACCTGAACTTCCAGTACCATGGTGAAAGGTGGTGGTGAAAGTACCCACCCTTGCCAAGATGCAACATTGTGTGGGCGTGGAATTATCAGGGACTGTAGTAAAGCTTTTGTCTCTTTTTTTCTTGCTAAAATACCATGGATTGTATTCCATTACACACACACACATATATATGTGTATGTATATATATATATATATATATATATATATATGTATATATGTGTATATATATATATTCAGTTACAAAAAATGATTACATTCTGAGGATGATAGACTTACTATGCTATAGGATTATGGCTACATGGCTTCTTCCAATTAACATTTGAACACTTAGTTCAGCAAATTAGGAAAATAGGAGAAATAATGGAATATACACTAGAAAAAGAAATGGCCCTAGACTGAAGCAAAAATAAAATTGGGTTCACACAAGATGAAAATTCAAAGCCAGAAGTATTTATAAAATAGAAATTAACAGTTCAAAAACACAAGCCATAATATTAGAATACACATCGGTCCATTTATAGCTTCACACTTTTACGTTAAAAATACTATTTGAACAGCCAATACAGTCAATTCATGGTTTCACTGTTGGAAATATGAAGATCAGTTAGAGAATCTACTGTAGTAGCAATATACACACACAGAAGTAGCTTAATGTGTGACAATGGAAGTTAAACAGCTTCTCAAGTTAATTTGTTTGGAAAGTTATAACAGAGACTATTTTAAATTGGAAATTTCTGAAAGTTTTGATTAAAATAATATGGACAAATAATTTTTGGAGCAGAGTTTAAGCTGCCGCTTGAGGCACCAACATTTCCTACTGGAGTACTTGGTTTCAATTCTCAACTCTAATGAACCCAGCTTTCCGCTTAGGCTCTCGCATGGAGGCAGCGAGCGATGACTGACCTCACAGGTCTCTACTGCGCATGTGTAAGATCCATACTGAGCTACAAGTTCCTGCCTTTGGCTTGACCGAACCCTGGCATTGCAGAAATCTGAGAAATCAAGCAGCCATTGAGAGAGCCCTCATTCTCTCTGTCTTTCTCTGTAAAACAAAATGAATGTCTAAGTATTGTATCTATGTACTTACGTGAAAAGCAGAGTTACGGGACAACAGGAGAAAGACTGAGACGCAGAGAGAACTTTGATCCACTGGGTCACTCTTCAAACATTTGCAAAGGCTGGGGCTGTATCAAGCCAAAGAAAGGACACTGAAGCTCCATGCAGGTCTGCCATGTGGATGACGGGGGCTTCAGAACCTCGGACATCTTCCACTGCCTCCTGTGGAACCTTAGTAAGGCGATGGGTTGGCAGAGATACAGCTAGCACTAAAGTGGCACCCATATGCCATGCTGGTGTCACTGCATGTGCTTTAACAAGTGGTGCCACAACACCAGCCTCTACTTATTCTGATCATGTTTTAGCAATTGTCAAGAATATATTGAAACGCAAATGAAAGATTGACCTGAGCTGTCTATTCAGTGGGTTCCCTTCACATCTGCTGATGGGTGCATGGCCAGCTGGGCTTCTCTTTCCAGGGTGGCTTTGAGGTTCTTGGAGGAAACGTTGGAAGGACTCTGCACGGTAAGCTTTCCTGCCCATTATCAGAACCTGCAGCTCCTCAAGACTGTGGACTAGGAACCTCCAGGACATTGGGCAACCTGTGCTGTTCGTTTTCTTGTTATTCCTGTAACTGAGGTCGGGCTTCCAGATCTGGCCCCGAATCTCTTCTTCCTCCTATTACCTCTGCGTTTTTGGTACTTTTGTTTGTTCTCAACATGCTGGCCTGGTGGCAAATGGAGTTCTTGGCCCTCTTTTGGCAGTCTAACTTCACCAAGTGTCTGAAGGCTGCCATGATGCCAAACAGAAGGCTACCTTCCAAGGGCAGTGTTGAGGAAAATCTTTTCTGTTTGTAGTACTTGACCTTTTACATATTAATGTGACATCGATACAAAGAAAATAAAGTGAGTGTAATTCATAGAATATGCTCTTCCCCCGTTCCCTTGTTATCTTTCCTTTTTTAGTTTTTCAAATGGCATACTTGACTTTACATCAAGTTCTTAATATTTCATTACATGAAGTGTTCAAAATAAAATGTAGAAAGATCTTTGTTCAGTGGGAAAATATGCAAAGATTATAGGGAATAGTTGAGGAGTGATGGCTTAGCAAACTAACTCTGTCTTGTGGCACAGGCATCTCCTACAAGCATCTTTTTGTGTCTGTACTGCTCCACTTGCAATTCAGCCTTGAGAAAGTAGAGAGGCACAGCTCAGGTCCGTGGACCCCTGCACCAGTGTGAGAAATCAGAAGACGCTCCTGGCCTCCAGTTTAACATCCGCTCATCTTTGGCTGTTGCTGGGGGGTAAACCAGACAATGGAAGATCTTCTCCCTTTATCTCTCGTTCTTTCTCTGTGAAATTTGCCTTTTGAATAAAAAAACAAATAAATCTTTTAAAACACAAAAAATTAAAATAGTAAAATGAAAGAATGACCATTTACCCATAATTACAGATCATTTAAACCATAGCAGCATAAGGTTCTTAGCCAATGGGTAGACAGATATCTACAATTAACACTTACAAAATTATATTAGAATAATACTGATACACACAGGTGTAATTTCCTCTGTTTTTGATTTTTTTCCTTTTTTAAACTTTGGCCATTTTGTACAAGAAACATATTATATTTGTCTATGTCAATTATTTCACTCACATAGTGGCCTCTAATTGCATACAGTTTGATACATGTGGCACAATTTCATTCTTTTTTATAACTGAGTAATATTGCATAGTGTATATGAATGTATTAAATTATACAATATTTGATACATACATATGCATGCTTATATAAATAGACATTCATATGGTGAAGGACACCTTTACTGATTCCCTATTTTGGCAATTGTGGAATTTCTGCTGTTAACATAGTGACGTAAGTATCTTGTTGTGACAATGTGTTTGTATCTTTTGAATCTATACCACATACTCACATATACATATACACCAAATATATAGATATGTCCACATATGCTCTCATGCCTGTTGATATATGTTCACATACATGCATATATTATATTTATATATTCAGAATATTTATGCTGAATATATGCATATGTATATTCATGTATATATGCTGAATATATTTATGTGTGTGTGTGTGTGTGTATGCTGAATCTCAAAGAGTGTTGACATTGTAGCCCAATGGGTTAAACCATTGCCTTGTAACACTGACATTTTCTATAGGCACCAGTTTCAGTTCTAGCTGCTCCACTTGAAACACAGCTTGTCACTAATATGCCTGAAAATCAGAGAATGGGCCAAGTAGTTGGTACCCAGGACACATGTGGCAGACCTGCACGAAGCTCTTGACTTCAGCCTAGTTCAGACTTGGCCATTGCAACCACCCAGGGAGTGAACACTTGGATAGAAAATCAAGCATTCTCTCTCCATCTCTTTCCTCTGTAACTCCACCTGTAAAATACATAAATAATGTTTTTAAAATTACTTTAAAAAGAAATCTCACACTATCTTCTATGTTGACTGCCCCAGTTTACATTCCTACCAAGAGTGTAGAAGAATTCCCCTTCCTCCTCATGCTTGCCAGCATTTGCTATTCTCTCTGTTTGGGTACTAACCATTCTCGTAAGGACAAGATGTTATTTCATTATAGTTTTAATTTATATTTCCCTGATGACTAATGATGTTCAGCATTTTTTCACACATTTTTGATCATTTGTATTTATTCTTTTTATAATTGTGTGTTGAGGTCCTTTGCCTGTTTCTTATTTGCTTGTTCCTTTTTGTTTTTGTTCTTGCTGTTCTAGTCGCTGATATAACGTGACTATTAAATCTTAGTCGCACAGGTAGTTTGCAAATATTTGCTGCCATTTTATGTTCACCACACCGATTGTTCCCTTTACTGAGTAAAACCTTTCGATGCTCTGCGACTCTTACCCAAGACGTCATCACCGTCACCTACACCAGCACCACTGTTTCCATTACGCCTTCTTCCACAGCTTAATACTATGAAGTTTCAAATCCAGATCTTTAACCTATCTTGAGTTGAGCTTTTTATACCATGAGAAGTTAACATATATTTCATTCATGACATAAGAGGAATCTAAATTATAACATTATGATGAACAAAAAAAAATCAATAACAAAATATCTACTTTCCAAAGCAATTCGGCCTTAAAAAGAGGAATAGAGAAGGGAGTAGATATGATTAATAGAGATGGGATATATTTAATAAAATTGAGATGTTAGTATGATGGGATTCCTTGTATCACTCAGACTAAGATGGGTTTCTTCAGCTTCACTTTTAAGCAAATGAGACGGTTAAACAGTTAGCATTTTAGAGCATAAGAGTTGTAAGTAAAGAATTTTTTGTTTTGTTTAAGAGATAACTATACATCATTATACAGATCTATGATTCAGAAAAAATATGCAAGACTGATTTTTGAAGATATTTAGGTAATTCCTTCTCCCTGCCTTCCATTAGAATCTTCAAAATAGTCTACATTATTCCTAAAATTATTGTTGGATTTGAGGATATTTTATCTTGATTTTAAATGGCCTGATATATTATGAGAGAGGCTTCAAGTACCGGGTAAATATAAAGCCTGTAATTGTACAGAAACATTCAGGTGAAAATCTCCGCAAAAGATTTCAAATTAGTGACTCTAAGTAAAACTTATTGTTCACCGAAGCTGATGATGCTGCTGTTGTACTGACACCGCACATCAGAGAAATACTTCTGATGATTGCCTGTCATTCCTCTTATTCAAAAACCCAAATTAGGAAAGGTGCTTCCAGGCACTCAACAATGTCTATCTTTTCTGACACACCAGCCACACACCATGACACCTGAACATCCTGTGTTTACTCAAGTACCATTAGTGGCTTAGTAGTAGTATCCCAACCCTGAATTCCTATTGACCTTCTTTATTGCAAAACCTTGTCAGATAACTTGACAATGCCATTTCTGAGGAGTGTTTGGATCGGTATAGTAAACTGGCAAGGCATACCGTGTTGGAGACCATGGTTAAGAGGGGAGGCTCAAGAATCTTGCAGAGACCAGCGTTTCATGTAACAGGAGAGAAATGTGAAAGCTGAGAGAGCAACAAGACAAATGTTCCCAGGGCGATACAAAGAGACAGAATGGGCATCGCTTCATGCATATTCAGATCCCTTCCCCTTAATTATAACCCTGCATGTTTGGAAATATGTTGCCACTCTAAGCTCACATATGCTTGGGAAAAAAATGCTCACTTTTTCATTATTTTCAAATTTACAAAAAGTTTATTAAGCTGGCTTAGGAAAAATAGCATAAATAAATATGATTCCCATGTTAGGTCACCCCAAATGGGCCATTGTTACTGAGGCAGCACCATCTCTCATATCCTGAAAATGGTGTTAACAGGGCAACTCTACTTTCTAGTCATAGGAAATCATGAACCTGCTGAAGAGCTTTCATCACAATGTAAGCCAGGGACGCAGCAATTGGGAATAGTACTTAACTCTGTTCAAACGAATTGGCCTTTACATCTCCCAGAGCATCAGCTAACGGACCCTGAAGTGGTAATTTTTGTTTGTTTGTTTTTTCTCATTCCTTCGGCACATAGGTTGTAGGCATAAACTAAATCCTGTGACACATGGAGTTTATTCCACCACTCATGGAACCTGCATGTTTGCCAGAAAGATGAACCACAAAGTAGAAGCTGAGGCAAGAGTCAAAGCCTGAAACAGCCACTTTGTGGTTGAAAGAAACAGAAAGGAAACGAAAGGGAAGGAAAAGAAGAAAAAGGACCTTATTTCCCAATGCCCGATGGAGATTTGCTAGGAAAACACACCTAGCAATGAAGCACCTCAGAAAAACATCAAGGCACACTGAGGGGTGTGATTTCACAGAAGTCAAAATAAGATTTTCAAACATCTTCTCTCAGAAGATTTGAGTCAATGTCTTATTTTATCCAAATTGGCTCTCACTTCTGTAACTATTATTAGAGTTGTTGAGTTGTGCTGGTATGTGTTGTAGATCCTGTGGTTCCCACGTTTTGTCAAAAAATGCAATCACCTGAAAATATTTCTGTGGCTGAGATGTGCAATGAATCCAACAGGCTGTTTGAACACTTCTTGGGTTCTGTGAGGTTTTTGTTCTCTTCCTGCTGGGTCCTGCCATTTTTCTCTCTAATTCTGAATGTGGTTAAGGAAAACTCGGGCAAAATAAAAGTCTACTTTTGAGCCAAATAACTTCACTCATGACTAACTATCCACTGTATATGTGACTCTGAACATTTTTGTCATTGCCACCTACTGCACGCATAGATTGCTACTCAATAGGAGACATCCGCTTTACATTTGTGTGCCCTAAATTTGTACATAAGTGTGCTACACTCCGTGTTTAAAGATTTTTTCACTTGTATGTGTGTTCTTCCTCTTTCTCTTTCTCTTGAATGAAAGCCAGACTAAAATAGTAAACAGCTCACAAGTAATGGGCTTTGGGGTTTGTTTATGCTTTTTTTTTTTCACCTTACACATAATGGCTTTTGGTGAGTGAGAGCATTCTGTTCCTATCTTGTTATTATGTCACAGATGATTCCAATGGAGATACATTTGGAGATGCTTCTAAAACTGACAGGCCGTAAACAATATTGGGACACTTTAATACAGTGATATCTTATAATACACATTGTGTCCTAGCAAAGGAATAACGTTACTTTCTCATTGTGAACATAGAATGCCATGAAGAAATAGGCAATTCAATGTAGTTCTTTTTGCTGCTAGCTGTGTAGGATAAGATTAGTATTGCAATTTCCATAAGTTACAATGATTTAATGGTTATGAACCAGCTGAAATATAACAAAATAAGTCAAAAAAAATATGTGAGCAGTAAGCAGGCTCTCCTCAGCAGCGAGCACCAAGACAAATGTTCGATTGCTCTTTGGTAAAGCACGATTCCAACAGAGATTAGTAGAAGAATGATGGTACGGGACAGGGAAGACGAGGACGCCTGTGGTGATGCTGTGAGCAGTGGGGGACACATATATTTCATGGCAAGCAATAGGAACTGAATCCCTTTGAAAAACTTAGGGAAAACCATAGAACATACCATGGAGTTCTTCAAATTGAAGTGCGGCTTGCTTCCAATGAAAGGGTTGGCCAACTTCTAGAAAGAAAAAAGACAGAAATTGAACATAGAGAGAGAGGGAGTCAGATGGGGAAGGAAGCAGCCAGGAAAGAGAATTAATGAAAGAGGGAGGAAAAACCCTTAGGCAGCAAGTCCCCTTTGCTTCCCTGAAGTCAGGCTCACATGTTGAGGCACCTGCTGAGAACATATGAGTGGGGCTTTAAGTGAATCTGCTATAGCTGTTTACACTAAAATTTTTTTAAAAAGTGCTTATGGGAAAAAGGTGAACAATTGAATATTTCTTCCTGAAAAGCACTGTTAAAATTCCTAGAGATTTGCAGGGACTTGGAATAGACAACCTGAGATGTAGGTACTTACTTGGCCAAATTTTAAAGTATGCAACCAAGGAGAAAGAAAAGAGCGAGCAGCGGGGAGATAGTATTTGAGGCTAAGCACACACATGAAAAATAAATTAAAGCTGAATCATGGGGAAAATGAACAGGATTCCTCAGATGGTAGTGAAAATAGAGGATCAATGGTACTGATTGAAATAGATGGTCTTGGACCCGGCACCATGGCCTAGCAGCTAAAGTCCTCGCCTTGAACACACCGGGATCCCAAGTTCTAATCCCGGCAGCCCCGCTTCCCATCCAGCTCCCCACTTGAGGCATGAGAAAGCAGTAAAGGACAGCCCAAAGCCTTGGGACCCTGCACCTGTGTGGGAGACCTGGAAGAAGTTCCTGGGTCCTAGCTTCTGATCGGCATAGCACCTGCTGTTGCGGTCACTTGGGGACTAAACCACCGGACGGAAGATCTTTGTCTCTATCTCTCCTCCTCTCTGTATATATGACTATCCAATGAAAAATAAATCTTAAAAAAAAAAAAAAAGGAATAGACGGTCTTGGGAAGGGCCATCACTACTGGCTCTTCTGATGCTCTGTTACTCTTTTCTCCATCAACATGAGTGTTTATTGATCATTTACTTTTCAAAACAAGGGAGGAATTAACCAAAGGCTCTGTAATTCATGAAAAACTTGAGTTTAACCATACAGGCTTGGATATTCCTGTGGAATTCTATCTTGATAGAATGATCTTTATTTAAGGTTGTAGCATATCATACCAAATATTTTTAAAATGAAGGCAGAAAAGCCAGTTACATGATTTGGGGACATTGGGGAAGGCAGAACCTCAAATCACACAGCATCAATTAGAGATTGAGTCCAAATAAACAGATAATCTGCACATGAACAGATCAAATTTTCTGAGTTGAGCCCAACGCAACAGCCTTGTGATTAAAATTCTAGCCTTGCATGTGCTGGTATCCCACATAGGTGCTGGTTCATGTCCCAGTTGCTCCATTTCCATTCCAGCTCCACGACTGTGGCCTGGGAAAGCAGTGTAGGACAGCCCAAAGCCTTGGAATCCTGCACATCCATGGGAGACAAGAAGAAATTCCTGGCTTCTGGCTTCTGATCAGCTTAGCTCTGGCTGTTGCAGCCACTTGGGGAGTGAACCAATGAATGAAAGATCCTTCTCTCTGTATCTCCTTCCTTTGTCAACCTGACTTTCCAATTAAAAAACACAAATAAATCTTCAAAATAAGTTTTTTTCTGAGTTTTTATAACACCAAGATTCATCTGCAGGAAGTTTGATTTGATCTATGGAGGGAAGTTTTGAGGATCATGTCCTCAGACTTGAAGTTTGGCTTGCTCCAGGTGTGTGAGATCTGTAACACAAGAAGTTTATCCCAAGGAGAGATCAGATTGACAACAAATCAAGGTGTCAAAATGTCAATTGTATTGAAAGCCTAGCTTTCTCACTACAGGAAGTACAGAAAGTAGGGAGATGTAAGTGTAAATGAAGGATACTTCCAAAGATGAGATCAAACTAGGAAAATTTGTATTAAAAGATATTTGGAATGTGAGCAAATGATCAGATGAAGTAATAAAGAAACAAAGCCAATGGGATAAAAAGACTAAATGTTGGTCCCATGAAAACCAGTTACAGCAATGTAACCATGCCACAGCACACTGCTCAACTACACACCACAATGGCAGGAAAGAGTTGAAATCCTCAATAACAATTTATTTTAAAATCTCAGGGTGTTAAAAACGGGAGACAGGAAATTTAAAAGGATGAAGATGTAAAAGGTTACCAATTTCATATCCCATAATGGAAGTCAACAGAGAGTACCACACACTAGTAAAGCGTTCAGGGACTACTCGTGTGTATTGTGTAGGAATAGGGATGTATAAAAGCTGAAAAAATAGCTGAGAATTTTTCAGAAGAGGAACTGAGTGATAAAGAAGACATTGCGCCATTTAGTTTCACATTTATTTATGTATTTATCTATTTATGTTGTACAATACATATTTTCTTCAAACTTGCTGAAAATCCATTGTGTGCTTAAATTTTAAGATCTTTTTGTACCAGATCAAATTCTACTATGTTCCATTTTTCATGAACTTTTAGATGTATTTGTATGAACTGTATTTATACTAAGACTCAAGATAGGCAAAAATTAATCTTTACTGCTGAAAATTCATGACAACAATAGACTGAAGTGGTTCTGAAAAGATTCTATTTCCACTCCGGGTCATTGATTTTATTCTTTTTTACTTAGATTTATTTATTTTATTGGAAAAGCAGATTTTCAAAGAGAAGTTGAGACAGGGATAAAGATCTTCCATTCACAGGTTGATTCCCCTAATGCCTGTATTGACTGGAGCCGAGCCAATCTGATGCTAAGATTCAGGAGCCTCCTCAGTATTTTCCACGTGGGTTCAGGATCTCAAGGCGTTGGGTCATCTTTCACTGATTTTCCAGAACATAGGCAGGGAGGAAGCTGAATCAGAAGTGTTATAGCCAGGACATGAAATGGAGACAATATGGGATGCTGACACTTGTAGGTAGACTATTAGCCCGTTGAGCCACATTGCTAGCAAAAGCACCATTGAGTTTGTTAAAGGTGTTTGTCTGAGTACCACACTGAAGATTATAACTCTGGAGATTAGCTTTTTAAAAGTTAATTATTATTTTTGATAATTTTAGCAAATGGTAGAGTTTCATTTTTTAATGGCTGAGTAGTATTCCATGGAGTAGATATAACACAGTTTTTATCCATTCCTCTTTAATGGTCACCTGTGTTGTTTCCATGTCTTTGCTATTGTAGATCATACTGTTGTAAATTAGAGGTCATTATTCTCAGTGAAATAAACCAATCCAAAAAGGAACAAATATCATATGTTCTCTCTGATACAAGGCAGCCTTCATGTAAAATACAGGATCAATAGACATGTAGGTAAAAATCCATATACATATAATTATCTACAGCTATTGTATAATGGAGACCAGCATACCAGGAAGTGAAGACACATTGTAGCATGCATGTCTAGTCCTGACTAAAAATAGGACTTCCAATCAAACTGGTAAATAAATCTTGACAATAGGATGCTGTATACCATTGTCTGTATCTATAATGCCATGATACTCTCAAATAGCAGAATAATGGACTTGTGTTGTTGCTGAAGGACTACACAAGTGTAATCATTCAAGCGAAAACACCAGTGGCAGGAGGAAAAGTGGAAGGCGAAATCGCTGCTCCTATGGAGCCATATCATGGGAAACAAAGTTAATTGCTATTATAATTGACACCTTTTTGGTGAGCTATTTATTTGCAACACTATTTAATTGTCTATAAGAACAATATGGGCTTACCAATCATATCTGATAGTTGAATTTCTGAAATCCAATATAGTCCTCGAAGCAAAGCAAACCACACATGACAAAACATAATCCTGGTCATACCATTCTTCCGTTCAAAACTTTCATTAATTTTCCAATTCAACCAGAAGAGAAGGCAATCTTGACACAGCCCATAAGCTCTTAGCTTCCACGGTGCCCACGCTTTCTCTAATTTCACTGTGACTGCTTTTGTCTGCTTCCTTACTTTCCAGTTACATAGGAATGGGTTAATGGAGGCATAACATCGTGAATATATGAAATGTGTCAATTACATTACACTGATGATTTTGAAATTGTTAATTTGATATCACGTAAATCTGTGTCAGTTTTTTAAAAAGTAAGAGCTTAAAGCCAAATGAATTACATTCAACTTCAGGCTCTGTTACCTAGTTGTACAGTTTTGAGATGCTATATAAACCCAACATATCATAGTTTCTTTGTTTGTAATATTTGCACAATAGTGGTGCTTACCTTCCATTGTTGTTATAAATATTAAGCAAGGTAAAACCTGTTAAAAATAAGAAAGAGTGTTTGCCATATGTAAGAAGTATAACATAGTATCTTCTTAATCTAGTGATAATTTTTTTAAAAGATGCCTGCCATTTCTTGATAAAATTGCTGTCATTTATATAGAATATTGGTGGTGAAAATGGAAATGCAGAATATTAGCGCCGCTGCTTCATGCTATGTCTAAGGCAGAAATGGCCTAAAACAGGTCACCTGGCTTGTCTAAAAGCAGTGAGTTGGACTCCATACCATTTTCTATACCTACAATGTCAAGATACATTAAATAGCAGATTGATGGACTTCTGACTGTTGTTGAGGGACTAAAGTATTGTTACAATATAGGGGAAAACAGTGGGGGTGGGGAGGGAAGTGGAAGGAGACATCCCTGAGCTAAGCAACTGCATCAAGAAAAATCAAGAATTTATAACAAAATGAAAATGAACAAGCAGGGACCTGGAGTCAGGCGTGCAGCCCAGGCTGGGAACGAGGACACCTAGCATCCTGAGGCCTGAGATGCACTCCGTATTCCTGAACCTTTAGTGAACCCACTTATGTGTGGAAGTAGTTAAATATCAATTTGGTGCAGACCTTCCACATGACTGGATTTCTTTACACATTCAGGTTGTTAGAACTTAAAGGAATGAAAAAAAACTTTTTTTTTTTTTTTAAAAATATCACTGTAGCTGTTCTCCACAGTGCTTTGGCAAATAAACCCAACATTAGCATGGAAATCACAGTAAAATTGTTAGAGTGTGTAATGATAGAGCATGTGCTGAAAAATGAAATGTCAAAAGCAACCCTTATGCCATACAGAGTTTTGCTTATATTTGATGGAGCACACATATAATTCGACTGTAGGTTTGCTAGACCCATTGAGTGGTATTCAGGTTCTGAGTTTACATGTAAAATTGATCAATGTAGGTGCTTTGAACAAAATTGAAAAAGAAATCTGTCTCATCATTCAGCTGGATGTTGCAAATTTTGTTATGAATTGTAAATGGTGTGGCATATGAAGCAGCATCATTCATAGTCCCATTGATTCATATGATGAGTATTAATCAAGGCTACACTCCAGGCACAGTGCCTACAACTGAGCCTTCAAGTAAACTTGGCAGACTAACAGTCCACCATCGTTGTTCATAATAAACAAAAGAAATGAAGAGTGACCATGAGAGGATGAAATAGGATGCTATGGAGGAAACTCTAAGTCTGTAACATGCAAAAATCGATCAAGGAGGCGCCTTGAGGGAGGGGCATCAGTGGCCTGTTGAAATGGACCAGATGGAAAATCACACTGAGAGCTAGGGCAATGCTTCTCAACCAGGGGTGATTTTGTGCTTCTGAGAACATTTGACAATATCTGCAGACTTCCTTGAGTGTTAGAATTTCGGTGGAGGTCACTACTGACATCTAGTGGATAAACTCTAGGCAAGTTGCTAAGCATAACTTCACTGCACAAGAGAACCTCCAAGCACAAATGATTTCTAGCCCGAAAGGTACAAAGTTTTGAAGCTGAAAAGACCCCAAGCTAATAGGACAGCAATGGGGCTGCACAAGAATAAATTAACAGTCTATTACGAAGATAAGGCCAATAGCAGATGAAAATAAAGTGAATAGGGTGTAAAACGTAAAGAAGAAATCAAGGTGAACATGACAGTTTTCCGATTTTAACAGCTGGATGGAAGGTAGTACTCTAGTTGAAATGCTTTTGAGATTTGAGTCAGTTTAAAAGCATCATCAGAGTTGGCTGCATTAATCTGGAGTTTGCAGCAAGATCTGAACAAAAGACAAACTCTGGGAGCCCTTATGTT
This sequence comes from Ochotona princeps, assembly GCF_030435755.1. Taxonomy (NCBI): domain Eukaryota; kingdom Metazoa; phylum Chordata; class Mammalia; order Lagomorpha; family Ochotonidae; genus Ochotona; species Ochotona princeps. The sequence continues at coordinate 37,552,474 of NC_080834.1, forward strand.
AAAACTAATATTTAGCAGCATGGAAGTGTATGACATCATTTGGCAAAAAATAGCGAGATAAAGATGTAGCCCAGAAATCAGGATTTGAACCTAAATCAGCTACTCATTCCCAGCAGGTTCTAAAAGCCACTTGATCTTTCGCTTTCAGTCCCTTAGGTAACATTTAAGTGCACTCAAATACACTCACCACATTGTGAAAGCAGCTACAACATTCAGGTTCTCAAGTTTACTCTAAGCTATTTTCCTTTGTACCTAATTATCTTAGAAAAAATTAAGTAATTTTCAATGGATTAATATCTCAGCAGTGCCACTTGCTCTGATGGGAGCACAGCATTACATGAGATTATGCTGGTTTGTTATTAACTACAGTGTATCCATTTATGATGGAGATTTCGGGGATGGGGAAAAAAGACAGCATGCATTCAACTGAACATTTTCATTCTTAAGAGGCATTATGAAAAATTGTGAATTAAGAGTGATTGCCATAGCTATTTCATGCCAAAAATATCTGGATGCATATATGCACAAAACGCAGTCTTTCCAAAAAGCACAAAACAAATTAACAGCAGCTGCTGATCACTCATGAGTAACTCAATACCATACGCTTGTGTACATGAGCAATGGAGGGAAGCATTTTAACAGGGAAATAAATCTTTGTCTTAAGCCTTACAGGATTCTAAAGATGGAACAGAGCAGTAACTAAGTTGCCATCAATTGTTTAAAAAAATTTGTTTCAGGAAATAGAGTTTCTCTAGTATGTCCCTTAATCTTACTGAGCCATTTACCCTTGCATCAAGAGTAACACAGACAAAAGTAGTAAATTTCTTCCAATTATATTGGACTAATTAGGCTTACTTATTATTACTGAGTTATTTTGGTCTAATGAAAATCACCCATTTCACACAGGACAAAATATTTCCATTGTTACTATCTGGAAAATATTTGTTTATTTGTGGGATAACCAGAGACAGACATATACGCAAACAGATTTCCTATTCACTAGATCATTCCTCAAATGTCCACAGTGGTTAAGACTGAACCAGGCTAGATCTAAGAAACAAGAATTCAGTCTAGATCTCCCATAACAGAGGTACCACATACCTAAACTATCACCTATTGACTTCCAGGTAAAACATTAAAAGGAAGCTGGAACTAGGAGCCAGATTTGGGACTCAAATGAAGGCACCCTTACATGGAATTCGGACATCCCAAATGGTGGTTTGCTCACCAGGCCAAACACTAGTCCCATAGGACTTACAGAAATGTAGAAATGACTTTACTTACCAATGATGGCAGACATATTTACTCAAGTAAACACACACACACCCCTGAGTGATATGTCCCTAGGATGCACTTTGCGTATGTATAGTAGCTCACTGAATCCTCCTATGGCCCTATTGTGTTATTAGCACTTTCATTTTACAAGATAATAGCAAATCCTGGAAGGCTGATCAGTATAGAGTATGTAATATTACAGTGATAAACATCTCAGAATTATAATATATGAAGATGAGAGTTGCCACTTATTGATCAATTGATGTAAACTGGAGTTATCTTGTTGTACAAATTGATACAGGAGTCTAGGCTGTTTCCATCTTGTCAGAATTGCTCTGGCACAGGGAGAACTGGGAGATCACACAGAACCTTTTCTCTGACTTGCTGTTCACCTGAACTGGTCTATTTCATGCTATTCACATTTTATTAACTATAAATAGTAAATGATTTCCTCCTAATCGAAAAGTTACAGGTTTTGTATGCCACGGAAGGAGAGAATGGATACAGTTAAGCACTAACCATCTAATACAGGAAGATCATGTTACTGAATCAATGCTAAAATTTAAACTTCAGTAAAATCAGGATTAAGATAGTATTTTTAAAAACAGATTCAAATACACTCCTTGGATTCTCAGGCTCTCTTTTTGTCCAAGCTGTATTCAACTAAATGAATCTTTAAGTTTAAAAACAAACTGTGGGGCCTGGCTCAATGGCCAAATCCTCACCTTGTAAGTACTGCAATCCCATTTGGGCATTGGATCAGGTCCTGTGGCTCCACTTCCCTTCCAGCTCCTGCTTATGGACTGGGAAAGCAGTACAGAATAGTCCACAGCCATGGGACCCTGCATCCACATGGGAGACTCTGAAGCAGCTCCTGGCTCCTGGCTCCTGGCTCTTGGCTTTGGGTTGGCTCAGCTCTGGCTATTGCAGCCATTTGGGAAGTGAATCAACAGATGGAAGATCTTTCTGCCTCTCCTTCTCTCTGTAACTCTGATCTCCCTTTACAATAAAAATACAAAATAAATTAAAAAAAAAACTATGAAATACTTATGTTTGTTCTCTCTTTAAGAAGAATTTGCCAAGTCTGGTGGCATGGCCTAGCAGCTAAAGTCCTAGCCTTGTACGCTCCGGTATCCCATATGGGCACCAGTTCTAATACCGCAGCTCCATTTCCCATCCAGTTCCCTGCTTGTGGCCTGGGAAAGCAGTCGAGGACTGTCCAAAGCCTTGGGACCCTGTACCCGCATGAAAGACCCAGAAGAAGCTCCTGACTCCTGGCTTCAGATTGGCACAGCACCCGCCATTGCAGTCACTTGGGGAGTGAATCACTGGAAGAAAGATCTTCCTCTCTGTCCCTCCTCCTCTCTGTATATTTGACTTTGCAATAAACATAAATAAATCTTAAAAATAAAAGAAAGATTTGCCAATGATTTATGTACTATCCATTCATTGATTACTGATATGCCACTTCTTCAAAGCCATCTCAAGCTTCCCTGTTAATTGCAGTTCTTAGTTATCTTCATGTCCATGGTAGTGTTTTGTGAAATCCATCCTATTTCTTCAATGCCAAGTGTTTCATGATGACAGCAACCATCTACCTGCAAGGTCTCCACAGCTTGGCACAAAGCCTCACCAGTCAGTCCCCAGTAAATACACACAGAACAAATGGTGAAGCTCTCCTGTATTCCAAAGCAAGTCATGATATTGTTCGAAACCATGTAGACTTAGAGATACTCCCCAAAATGAGATGCGAATTCCTTTACATTTCCCATACAGTGTCCTTACTTTTCTTATTTCTTTACTTAAAAAAAACAGAGTTTTTTTTCCTCTTACACAGAGTCCCTCAAATTTCAGAAGACAACCATCACATGCCCCTAACTATTTTTAGCATTTTCATGCATTAGAGTTATTACTAAGTCCATATCAATCCTTCTTCTTATGCAAATATGCTGTTTTGTCAGAGTTCTTTCTTCCAGTGCCAGTCCGAGGCATGCTATTTGCTATATGAACTGCCTATTTTTCTAGGGAGGGCACTTTCCCCACTAGAGAGTCTTCAGCAAAAAGTATGATGCCTGCTAACACGAATGAGATTCTTGGTAGGTATTTGGGAAGTGAATGATTGCATTTTAAGATATGTGAAATTTCTTTTATAATTACTTCCTACTCAAGGCTCATGCAACTGTGAATATGCTTTTTTTTTTCCTATGAATTGACTCAGTTTAGATCAATTCTGCAAAATCCATACTTAGAAAAAATAAAATCCGTGTGAGGTGTTAATATAGAACTAGCAAATATTTATATGGAACATCCCCACAAAGCTCAAAGGAAATTAAGTGAACATCGTCAAATCCTAATTTCCCCAGGGTTGTGTCCTAGTCCTTTACAAAGAAATCGTCTCCAAATCTACGTTGTTAAAATAGCCTGTTTCCAGCATTCAAATGTGACAGCTAAAGGAAATTAAGAAAAGCAGCAACAGAGGAAGCTGCCTCTTTCCCCGTACTGTACTGCACGTGTGAATGGATGCAATTTACAAGAGATTATCTCGGGTTCAAACAGGAACGATTCCTCTATAATTTTAGAACATTTCAAGTCTCTCATTCCTCTCCTTGTCTTTTTCATCCTTGAGTTAAACCAGCTCTAAGATTCCCTTAAATGTTGGTGTCCAGGAAAGTGATCTGCCGTAAAGTCATGTGACAAGCCTCAGCTGGCCATCTATAAGACCCCCTAGCACGCGCCTGAGGACCCACCACCTCTCACCGCGGCCAGCAGAGACAGCCAACCTGTGCTTCACCCAAGGGTTGGGTGTGATCTGGCTAAAAGATCCAGAGCTCAATCGACTTGGCTGAGCAGCACAATGCGAAGTTGAGGCAAAGAGAAAAGGAGCGTGCCCGTGTGCGTGCGTGCCACTGTGTCTGGATCTGTGGGGCTAGGACTGGCAGGGGCGCTAATAAAGGGTGGAATGAGCGAGGGGAGGGAGGAAGCAAAGAATGAGAGAAACAAGAGCTGGCCTCCCGCCCCAGTTCACCTGCCTGGGAGCTCTTAAGGCTCCCTAAAGCCCCTGCCAACTCACACAGTTCTCTCTCTCCTTCTTGGTCCTCACCCACTGCTGTCTCCTCCTTCTCAGTCTGCGCCGCCGCCCTCCCTTCACTTTTGCATCTGACCAGAGGACGGATGAGTGAGACGCTCCCACAAATTGAGGCAGCAACTTTGCTTAGCTGGTAACCAGGCTCTGGCAGCAGGAGTGCCCTGGTCCATCGCGGCGCGCGGCCCATGGAGGAGGAGGAGGAACGGTGATGGGCTAGTGACAAGAGCCAAGGGGTCCGAGCTAGCTCAGTGTCACCAGCTGGCTCCGCGTTCCCACGCCGGTTCCCTCCCCCTAAGCCGGCGGGGAAGCGCTCGGGGTGCAGACCCTGGGTATTCAGGGAGGATGAAGAGGAGACCCGGCCCGAGTTGGGAGCATCTCTCGGGCGTGCGACAGCTACTGAGCTCGGCATGAATTAAAAAGCCAAGAAGATGGAGCGCGCTACACTCCTCGCCCAGCCGGGGCTCTGGATCTCTGACACCAGCTGGACACTCCTCTATTTCCTCTGCTTCGTCCTCCCCCCGATCGCCCCTCAAGTACTCAGGATCGGTGAGTAAGCCCCGGCGTGCGCTCCAGGCTACCAGCGCTGGGGATTCGTTCTCCGCAGGCGGACAGCAGAGGCGAGGCGGGTCCCTGGCAAAGCCGCGCGCGCCGGCGCAGGGGCCGGAGACATCGGGATGGTGGAGGTCAATGAGCACGGGAGACTCCACGATAAAGAGGGGGCCGCGTCAGCGCTTCCCTGCTGGCAGGAGCCGGGCTTCCCCAGGAGATGCAGTTGGCGGGTTTTTTCAGTCGGGTTAGGGGAACACAGGCAAGAGCCCATGGACCCAGGGTCGCCCTGCAGCTGGTACCTTACTGTAGGTACTGCCGCACCACTTCAGCTGGGGGCGAGGATAAGACCCCCCCCCCCAACTACCTTGGTGGGCGTCGGGCTTTCTGTATCCGCGGCGGTGGTCCCTGGCGGCCTGCGATCTCAGTATTCGCAAGCACACCCAGATGTCAAGAGTGGAATGCCAAGACCGCTAGGAACACGGGTCTATCTTAGAGCCCATTAGCCCTCAGCCTCCAAGTTTCCATTCAGACGGACTCTGTGAAGAGCAGAGGGTCCCATTAGAGTAAAGGGCAGAATCTGGCTTTGAGTTCTGGCAGAGGGTTCCAGGAGAGAGAAGCATGGCCAGAGAGCACTTAAATTTCCCGCTTATTCCCCAGTTGGCCCACCAACCAAACAAGAGCACCCTGGACACTCATTGGGCTTTGATCCGGGGACTTGATAAAAAAAGGGGGGGGGGAGGTTGAATATGGAAATCTGGGGCAACCCAGAGAGAAGAAAATAAGGCCAGTAGAAGACATGAATATTATGAATATTTTTGGACTGAAATTCATACACCATCCCCCCCCCCACACACACACACACACTCAAACACCACCACCACTACCACCATGATTTGGTCTGTTGAGGCTCTGAGCTGTTTCTGGACTTTGGGATTGACAAGTGCTTCCGCTCTTTCTTTTCCATCTAAGCTTGATTTCGAGTTCTTTGGTCTCCCAGTGCTCAACTACTTCCCTCGTCTACACTGTGTCACAGGAAAAGCCGCAGGTGAAGTTGCGGCAGCGCAAGGGTCTCCTCCCACTTAGGCAGCAACCATGGAGCCCCGAGCTGTGGATTCCTCGTGTTCACTCTTTTCAGGAAGGGACAGCACACGCAAGGGACAGTACCTGGTACTTGTAAGCAACTGGGGTGTTTCTACAACGATTCTAGTTCTGACCCAAAGTTAGTAAGCCCCTCCACAAAATCCAGAACTTTGTGGGTTTTTTGTTTTAATTTCACACTATTTTTGCAATAAATATAGAAGTCAGTCAATAGATGCAGTTTGCTATTTTGTATCACCTTTTCTCTAAGTTGGTGGCGTTTAGCTTTCAAGGAAAGAAAAGCTCTCAAAGGCTAATACTTCCTGCTGGCAAGCCTCCCTAGACCAAAGAAGATGACAGTGTGTTTTTCCTTGGCTAGTTTATACTCTTGGCTAAAATCATTCCACAATACTTCTTTGAAAACTTGCTTCTGCTCGTAATAAAAACATTCTTCATTTCAGATTTGATCTAGCATTCATATCCTGTTTTGGATGTAATCAACCCTACTCCTTCTTGTTTTTAAAAACCCTGATGAACAAACAAATATGTAATGAGTATGTGTTATACTTTCCAATACTTATTATCGTAGCTGGAGCTTTGGTGGTGTATCATCCAATTTGAAAGAGACAAATCTAAGAATGCTAGAGATGGCTATGCCTGGAGGCTGAATTTTGCTTTCCTGCATTCCGCAAATCTAAAGGAAATCAAGAAAAGAGATGGAAGGGGATGCTTTAAGATGTATTTGTTCACATATCTGACTATTTTTACAAGCCCTAAGCATTCTCAGTCATCCATTCAAAAGTAGTTTTCAAAGTGAAAAGAACCGACATGAATCACTGACCTTAAAATGTGTGCCACAAGATAATGAGATTTTCTTTTCCTAAAGGGTAGCCAAAATGCATAAAGTTAAATTTCATGGTCTGGCATAGTTTATGTTCAGCAGAAGTGTCTCTCTGCTGCTAGCCCTGTGTGACCTATGATTGGCACAGGCAGTGCCACCCTGTGCGTACCTAAGAAAGGACATACTTTTTAAATGGGTGATTCAGCGCCATGGAAACCAGCTACAGCTCAGGGAAATGTGCCTTTCTGCAGTTAGTTTTTTCAGTCAAGCCCATCATTGAATAAGAACTATCAGAGATTGAGGACTAAGCAACAATGTATGTGTATAGGATGCAGAATAACATTGTATTTCTTTTAATGACTCTTTCTAGCACACCACTAGTCATATAACCAACTAACAGAAAGGGGGTCTTAATACTAAACATTCAAGCTTTTCAGCAATTTAGAATACTTTGGAGTAAATGACAGCACTTATATCCATCACTTAATACTATTGCTCTTCTATAGACAAGTACTTAAATGCCTGAGTGGATTAATCAGTGTAGAATCTAAACTTCTGCAAGGGGGCATGCTTCAGCTTCTGAGGAAAAGTATGAAATCCTAGTTAAAATTCATCCAAACCAAATATATGAGAGACCACTGACTATGCACATACGTGTGCTTCCAGGATACATTATTATTATCCTTGGAAACTTTATAATCCTACTGGAAGTTAGGACACACAAAAGAGGACAGTGGACTACACATGTTAATCACTACTGCACAGGTGAAAGTTCTCATCAGCTTGCAAAGACTATAGTCCTGAAAACTCTGTGATACCACAAAGGGTCATTTCCTTTGTCTTTCTATGGACACCAGTGTATGCCAGCATCATTAATTTTGTCACAGATTTGTTCTGTGTAACTTGCAAGCATAGTGTTCTCCTCAAAGAATCAACCAACTTGTAAGTAGTGGTCACATCACGATCTAGGTCTCCTAAGTAGAAAAGAAAATCACTATGTAAATTCTGGAATCAGTGATCGTAATTCTAGGAATAATAGCAGAGGTGTGGTATTGACAAAGCTCATTTGTGTGCATTGAGTCAGCATGCAGGATCTTGGAGCTGATGATAAAAGCATACCCATTACACACCACACACTGAGTGCTGGATAACAGCACTTTCTCACCTGTGACTTGGTATGAGTAAGCATGAATTTGAGTCTGAACTCTGTGATTTGCTAGATTCATGTTTCAGAGAGAAATCACTAAATCTCACTAAGGTTTTGTTTCTGCTTCTGAGAAATTTAATTAGACCTATGCTAGACTTTATCACTAGTTTGGCAAGAGTACAGGAAGCAGTATGATATGAAAGATTATTGAATACCTGGATGTATTTTCATTATTGTTGTTGTTTTGGTTTTATTTTTGGATTTTATTATCGACATTTTCTTTATGAACAAGGAGTAAAGATTCAAAGTGTGTATTTCTGTTAAGGCATATTGTATTTCCCTGGCTGATGCTTTTTATCTGAGAATAAATGGTACTGATATATGCTTTTCTCAATTTTGACAGGGGAAGATAAAATACACTAATTTTTGTAGTTAGTAAACAAACCATTAAATGGATGTAGTAAATTGGTATTGTGTGATTAATTCTTCCATATAAACAGAAACACTCTGGAAAAATGTATCACAGTGTGAAATGTTACACTGACAGCATAATTGTTCAAATACCTTTATTTCTTTATGAGACACCCAAATCTTTTTATGTCAGTCACTATTTTGACTATAAAACCAATCCTGAATGTTTGAGTCCAAAGAACCCCAAGATTCCAATTAATGTTTATAATTGCTCAGTTTTTTTCCTTGGTATACAAAAACCTCAACTTCAGTCTTCATTCTTTGATAATTTTAATACTTATCTCTTATTTAACAAATATAAATTGAATTTTCCATTTCCTGTCATTACTCAGAAATACTTCTAGGTGTTAGACACACAATACTGAACAACAAGGACAAGCGCATTTGCCTTCTGTTGATTTACCATCTGTGTTATCACTAAAGCCTTTCATCAGCATTTCAATGAAAATTCTTTAATTTTCTGTTCCAATACTATTCTGGGAGAGTTTTCAATTCGTTCTCTACCATTGATACACTGTATCAATTGCAAGATCAACGTGGAATAGGCAGAGCTCCCCATAAGCACTGAATGCAGACAGCTTGAGTTCACACTGTCACACCTAGAACAGAAACCCAGAGAGCTGCTTTCTATTTAGGCTATTTAGGAAGATTTGCTTGGCTTGAGATTGAGTCACTATGAGATACCCAGGCTTTGCAAAATTAGTTGGTCTGAATACTAATTTGAAGATAGCAAGTGACCCTTGACAATCTGGAAAAGAAAGGATCTGATAGCTTGATAGGAGTGCCTACATAATGTTAACATACTTATACAATTGAATAGATTGCTTTCCTTATTATTTTATCTGTGATACTCATTTTTATTAGCAGATGCTGATTTTATGGGTCTAAAGTCAACTCCATGCAGATTTCCACTGCAGCCAGATCTCCTATACATTTTGTAATTTTTGGTTAATTAAGAAAGCATGACTTGATGAATTTACTCAAGTTCAAGTGATGGTTGGTTAAAAGGAGGGGACTGTAGGTTTGTTGTGGCGATCTCCATTTTAAATTCCTTGCATTAAATGATGCTGTACTTTGTATGGATTTACATACTGGAGATCTTCAGGATGCTCATAGAGAAAGCATATTATGAAAAAATAGGCATGGATTTAGAAATGTTTTGCAACGAAGTAAACACGTTTTAATTCCACTTTCTTGAAAGCATTTAAAGTGTTTGTGTATTCTAAGCCAAAGTGAAATGTAAGAAAAAATGAACTTTGCTCTTAGTTACTCAAAGATATGTAAATAACTTAGAGTGGATTTGTGTTTCAAGTAATTAGCAAAGGGAAAAGTTGATATTATCAGTGAACCCCAAAGAATTTCTTTTTAGGAAAGGTTCAAGAAATGCAAATACGTTGGAAGGTGAAGCATATGTCTAGACCTGCAGTGTTAAGTTATATTATATGGTGGCTTAGGAAGATTCTGTTGATGCACTTGGTGCTGCTGCATGCCTACAGAGTCTCAGTCCTCTTTCTCTGTCTCACTGATGATTATTAATCCATAAAGACACATCCTACATATTCCGAAAGTCTCCAAAAGTCATTGGTCTATGAGTGATGGGGATTTTATTTAGTTATCATTTTACCTGCTTTTTTAAAATGGACTGTCTTTGTTTTGTTTTTATTACCTCCAGTTTCATCATCTTTAAACAGAAAGTAATAATAGTAATTCATGATTTTGTTGTGCATATGAAATATTATATCAGAAGTAAAATCTATGTGTATGGTAGGACCAAATGAAGGTACTTCTCTCTTTACCTGTGGAGGTGGTAACACTGCAGGTTATCTGTCATAATGTTTACGTCTGACCAGTTAAGCAGGGAATGCTCTGCTTGCATGGTCATGTGGCACATTGGTATGAGTGATTTTCAAAATGTTTATGGAAAATACACATTATCAGAACACTAGGCATAAGTTGCAAAAAAATGTTTGCATTGAGACAAAACATATTTTCATTACAATTTTCCATAGGCTTTTTCACTGTCTCACTTATTAAAGATTATTTGAACTCTTGCAGCAAAAAAAAAAAAAAGGTTTTGTTTTGGCTATGATCTCTGACATTTTAATAATCAGAAAACTTCCATTTTATTTGAATCACAACCTTCATTTTCAGCTGAACTTGGACTCCCAAAACACATCTGGAAGAAATGTCTGCAAAAAACATTAAAATCTCAATATTCACATAAAATCCACATGACCACACATCTTACTACTTTTCCATAAGAGCTTAGATTGTGCTCACGCAATATTTCAGAATTTTTCATACAGTTTTATGAAAATAGTTAAATGTATAGTACCAATTGCTATTATTTAGAAAACATTTTAAAATCACATAATTCATTCTAATGGTGCATCATTTTTATTAGCATGAAGTGTGACTGGAGCATTTCCCTGTTTTGTCTAGCATTATAATTGCTTTTGACATTGTTTTAAATGATAAAATTGCTAAAGTCACATAATTTCTAGAAGTATAACCTGTGGTAAGTAACAGGTCTGCCTACATCTGAAGTTCAACCTACACATTGATTTTTAAATTCTTGTTTGAGTTTACTGAGATAGATTTTTGTGGAAAAATGGAAACATTGAAATTAAAAAATATATATTACAACCTTATCAATTTCGATAATTTCTTGTCTAATTTAATGCTGATGTCAAATCATATCAAATACAAAAAACCCTATGATTTTATATCAATAATATATTTGTGATAATGAATCAACTGGAAAGACAGATAATCTTGGAGGGGAAATGAAATAATGCAAAAATATTTAATTTTGAAATCCCACTTACATATGAATGATCAAATGTAGAATTTTAGAATTCTAAATCATTTTGATAATACTTCATTTTATTGTTATTGCTGTAAATGTATAGGTTTGTAAAAGCATCAGCATGTTAAAATTAGGTGTAAATTGAAATTAAGAAGCCATGATATAGACTACATGAGAAATAAGCTCCTGTTGACCGTAAATGTTTCTCATTGAAACATCCTATGACTTAAAAAATACTCTTAAAATTCTTCAAATTATTGTGTATATTATTTTATGCAAAGGATTTCTAAGTAAATGTGAAATATCTGCTCATAGTATATCTTTTGATGAATTTCTGACTTACAAATATTCTGACCAGGAAGAGCAAACATGGTCAAAATTAAACACCATCCCAAAGCATATTAAAGCTCTAAACCTTCTACTGAATTGTTCCAAAAGGAATTGAACAATGTAGATTTTGATACAAATTGTGTGTTTGCCTTTATTTACAACAAATCTGATGTTTGGTTGTTATATTTGTCATCTATAAAATGTGGAGATGAATAGTACATTGCAAAATTTATTCTGTTCCCGCAATCACACAAAAAGGGGTGTGCTAAATGCCTTATTTCACTGAAGAACCCCAAGACAGATTATTTACTAGAACTCAACCCCAATATTGGTAGTATATATTTCAAAACACTAAACCAGGAGTGTCCAAATATAATGACACTCAAAGAACAATAAACACAGCGCTGCCCAGGGTACCTTTAGAAATGAGTGATTCTAGAAACACGAAGGGAAATACAGAAGCGCATTCTGGAGTACTTTGCAAGCAGTGCTAGAAAAGAAGTCATTCCTCCGGAAACTTTCTTAATGAAAGTAGGCTGATGGGACATAACACATGAGTGCCTGGACTCCTGTGAGTTCACATTGTTATATAAAAATGATTAAACAGATACATACAGAGTAAGAAATCTTTCAAAGAAAAATGCGCGAAACGGTTCTTCATTGCCACTGGAAAGTCATTGAATGGTTTTTGTGCTTGATGTCATGCAAATGAAACTTTATCATTCATCCAAAACCCAGAACCACCACTCTAACTATCAGAAAACATCAGATGAATTTAAGAGAGCTACATTCTTCAAGATCTCCATCCTCATCAAAACAGTAATATCATAAAATAAAAGGTGGAGAGTGTCCTAAGAAAATCAGTGACTAAATATAACATGGTGTACTTGACGGGATCCTAGAATAGAAAATGACAATATATTGTAATAATTAAGAACTGCCCAGCAAAATTGACAATGAATAATGTATCAATAATAGTAGCTTATTAGTTTTAACAAATGCAATATATGAATTTAAGATTATAATCACGGGAAACTGTGACATATAAAGGGGTTTTTGTATTACCTACTTATTCTTTCTGGTACTTTAGAAATAGTCTATTTTTAAATAGACTCATATGAAGCCTTTTCATGCTGCTACTATTCCCACTACTCCTAGCACAGGAAGAACAGTAATTGATTGTATTAAGAAAATACAAAGGGAAGCCACAGTCATCCATTTCATACAAAATGCTGCATCAAGAGTTTTCTAAGAGTATCATTAAAATCAAGAGAATAGCATTTAATGTTAGAAAAATCATTAAAAGAAACAAGCTTTACATAACTATTATTATTGATAAAAACATGACGATTATATGTCTTCTTTAGAATTCTGCGATGAGTTTCTAGAAAACCAACCATTAGGCATTAGCATTTTGAATTTCAACTATTAAATGCTTTAGGTACTTCATTAAGTATAATTTAACTTTGAATATTGATTTAAGCATTGTAACATACTTTGATAGAGGCATTAAATGTCAATGTCTATGAATACTCATAGCAAACAATTTACATGGATTCCTTTACTTAGCAAAACTATTCACATAAACCTTTAGAAATCAATACTTAATTCCCAGAGAAAATATACTATTTCTTTCTTCAAATTAGGAAAGGATAGTAAAAATCAGGCTTTTTCCCTTTTATGTGAAAACTCAGTTACAACGTGTAACAGTCTTTTTTATCTAAATTTTAAAGTTCTAAAACATTGGATCACATATGCTGACAATCCACCAATAACAGTTGCATTTTGATGACATGGATGTGTTTATATTGTGGAATATATTACTGTACTTTGTCTCATGAAAAAGGATTAGTTACATAGAGGCATCTTTCAAGTCTGAAGGAAATATTTGTCTTTGCATTCTGGGCAGTGTGTGTTTCTTTCATTCCTAGGATATATTTGAACTATCACGCTGCTTCCACACATGTTCAATGAATTGTCAAGAACGTTAGTAATGACTGTGAAGGCAGTAGCTAATAATATAGTAGTATAGACTTAAGAATTGGGGGATCCATAAATGCAGGCTTTGTGATAAAATCCATGCATTAAAATGGAAAATGCTTACAAAACAATATAGACCGTTGTGGATTCAACTGTTTGAGTTGGGAGTTTACACAATTTATTCTTGCCTTTACGAAAGAACTTTTAATTCATGAATTTGAAAAGAGAAAGTCTGTTTTATGCATATACATATCTGTGTTCTATGAATACTTGGCACCCGCAGCATCAAGTCTGTGGAATTTTGTTCATTTTCCTCAAGCTTAACAAGGCATACAACCTCTATTTTCAGTGGCTCTACATGCAAGGCTAGTTCAAGATCACTTGCCAATTTTTTTTAAAAATTTATTTATCTTTATTGGAAAGACAGATATACAGAGAGGAGGAGAGACAGACAGGAAGATCTTCCATCCGATGATTCACTCCCCAAGTGACGGCAACGGCCGGTGCTGCACCAATCTGAAGCCAGGAGCCAGGAGCTTCTTCTGGGTCTCCCATGCGGGTGCAGGGTCCCAATTCTCTGGACTGTCCTTGACTGCTTTCCCAGGCCACAAGCAGGGAGCTGGATGGGATGCAGGGCTGCCGGGATTAGAACTGGTGCCCATATGGGATCCCGGTGTGTTCAAGGTGAGGACTTTAGCCTCTAGGCCATGGCACCAGGCCCTCCCTTACCAATTTAAAATGGAAACTTTCATGGTTGTTGTTGTTGTTGTTGTCCTTTTCCTGTGTACTTTAAAGGTGTCCAACATTAGGAGGGAAGCATTCACTGTCATCCTCCCAGGACATCCAGTGAGGAAGATTGTGCCATCTGATCTGGGTCATTGTCCTTTGGGTCTAACCCCTTTGCATCCTTTGCTCACAACCTGAGTTAGGAGCTCGCTGGTGCTCACCCTGCTGTTGATGAAGATGCTCGGAGACTCAGTGCACTCTGCATCTGGTCTCTCCCACTGGCTGATTTCCCAACAGATGATCAGGTTGTAATGCATGAGCCACCCAGAAATGCCCAGGTCCAGCTGACATTCAAGGCCAACTCACAAGCTCAGGCACTTTTTGGGCAAGTGTGCATGCCACGTCTCTATTTATGTTGTAGTAGAAGCTATGTGCATTGTGAAGTGTACACAGCGGGTTTTTTACTCCCAGTGACCAGCTGGTCCAACTGATATGAAAGAGTTGATGATGTTTTGCTACATCTGTGGAATATTTGTGAGAAGATAACTTTATTACAAGAAAAATGCCATAAGGGGAAAAATACAGAGTTCACTGTCACCTAATCAGTTCACTCTTTTTGAAACTATAATTGCACGGAAATGAAAAAAAAAAAAAAAAAGCTCAGAAATCTCTTCTAAAAAGCTGTAGGAAACAAGCAATTTTCTTGTCATATATATATGACAGGAAAATACATACATATATATATATTTAATATTTATTTTTCTTGGAAAGTCAGATATGCAGAATGGAGGAGAGACAGAGATGAAGATTTTCAGTCCGATGATTCACTTCCCAAGTGACCGCAACAGCTGGAGCTGAGCCAATCCAAAGCCAGCAACCAGCAGCTTCTTCCGGGTCTCGCATGTGGGTGAAAGGTCCCAAGGCTTTGGGCCGTCCTCAACTGCTTTCCCAGGCCACAAGCAGGGAGCTGGATGGGAAGCGGGGCTGCCGGGATTAGAACTGGTGCCCATATGGGATCCCAGCGCTTGCAAGGCAAGGACTTTAGCCGCTACGGTATCGCATCAGGCCTCCTTTTAAAATATATTTTAATCAAATTGTTTATATAGAAAATGTAACACACACATATATGTGTAAATTTAAGAAGCCTACTTCACCCCAGACAGGGACTTCCAAAGTGTTGAAGTGCAACACACGTACTTACTACATGAGAACATTGAGATCCACAAACCCAGTTGAGGTAAAACTCTAGACAGCAAGTCAAAAGTCTTCACTCCCACTCAAGGCTGGTTTCTTGCAGCTTTACTTTTCCCACACAAGACATTTGACAAACATTAGAAATCTGTATTTAAAGGAAATAAGCATATTAATCCACAAACAGATGGAATTTGAGAATAAAAGGTGCGTCCGTTGGCCTCATCACTTTGGTGTCTTTAAATGGGATGTCCTGTCTGCAGGAATTTTGGGGTGCATCTCACAGGGCAGAGGACATGGAGAATGAAGCCAAGGCACCATCTTGTAGGAATGGTTGTCACAAAGATTCAGATCCACAGAAACTCTAACATTCACAGCAAACAGATTTCACAAAATATTTTTAGCGTTGCACATGATGATTTTTAGATTGTGATCTAAAAATTTATGACCAATTTGAGCATGCATAGATGTCTTTATATCAGTAAGAATACAAAAAAAAGCCTAGAAATTACAATGTACCACAGCAATTGAATAATTGGTGAGTACTGCCAATATATTCCCACTACCCTAATGTAACTAGAAAGATTCAAGTGTTGTCCTTTTTTGGGCTCAGTACCATCAACGTGTACAAAGGAAGAGTGTTGAAACTAAACATCGATCACACATTTTGCATATAAGTGTTTCACTCCACACTGTGGAACTTTGAGATTCACAATCCTGTTTCTATGTCAACTCTAAATTAGGTGTGTGGAATACATGACTAATGTGATACTGATAAAAGACTAAGTCAGAAAAAATTCCTGGAGAGCATGTTAAAACAGATTTGCTATACTCGTTCCTAAAGTTTACTCTGCCTTTTGCTCATGTAATTTTTCAAATAGACATTTTTAGATTTTGCAAATAATGATCACTCTCTTCCTCTTCATTCATAAAAGTTTTAATATATGTTTTCATGCACTCTCTATGATACACATATTAATTTGTTTTTATTGCCATTGTATTCTAATATTATTTCAAAGGTTTAAAGAAAGACATACATATACAGTTATTAAAAACTGATAAAATGTATTAAATAAAAGGTGGTAAAGTGAACCAAAATATTTATCTTCAGAAAGAAGATAAATAGAACAAATCCCAATTTAGAAGGTCTAGTTGCCTAAGCCCATATTTTTTTACATTAACAAAACATAAAAACAATCATCTATTTGATTTTGATAAAAAGAAATGTTATAAATAACACTTGCATAAATAAAGTGGTAGTGCGATTTCGTTTATTTTTTTATTTTTTTAAGATTTATTGATTCATTCATTTGAAAGGCAGAGCTGCAAACAAAGAGGGGGGTGGGCAGAGAGATCGTCCATCATCTGGTTCACTCCCCAAATGGCTGCTGGAGGAGAGGCCAGAGCTGGGCCAGTCCCATGCTAGGATCCAGTAGCCAGGAGCTTTCTCCGGGCCTCCTATGTGAAGTTCAGAGCCTAAAAACTTGGCCCATCATCTGCTACCTTTGCAGGGCAATAAGTAGGGAGTTGGATCAGCAAAAGAGCAGTCAGAACTTCAACTAGTGCCTATGTGGGACGGAAGCACCTCAGGTGGCAGATTTGCTCTCTGCACATTTCTGGCCCCAATATTCTGATGTGTGTGTATGTTTCCTGTGGAGGGCTCCATTCAGCTCCGTAACAAGACACCAGCCAGGAAAAAGAATATGTCTACAAAAGGCACTGTATGGGGGACTTAAGTATCTGGTACAGGTTAAAACATGCAATGTCCAGGTGGATGTTTGACTGCCTGCCTCTTACCTAATCATTATAGTTTCATGAATGTTTTATTGGAAAATAAGTGGCAAAAGCATAAATATATGGACATTGTGATGAAGTGAACATTTCAATAGGAAGGGAAGAGATCCATCTACATAATGAAGGAACCCAAGCAGGATACCTCATTAAATGGAAGTCTACATCATATCTGCATGTATGATACACTGGGTGCAGCGCCAAACTTTTATTCAGAAAATACATGTGACTTCTTCACATCAGATGCACAAGTGGATGGAAGTTGTCTGCTTTAACACTGCTGAAGAAAATTACAAATACGAGGAGTCTCAGAAATGTCATGTTATATATGTGTGAGTTCACAATATTTCACCAAAATAAACTTAGCTTTTAATTCCAAACTTTAAAAACCTCATGAGCAAAATATTGACCAGAGCCATGGAAAACAAATAGGACAGAAAAATAAAACAAGGCTCTTTGAAATATCAAATTTAAATAGCATGCATTTCAAGTTGGAACTGGATACTGATCTTTCGTATTGATGTAAATATTGACAGATATGTATATACATATTCATTGTAGACTGTCGGTTATATAATGCTAAAGGAGCAAAAGTTCAAATTTTGTTTTTCAGTTTGTATACAGAAAATCAAATTTTGTCTACCTTTTCTTAGGCTCCATGTTTTGGATTTTATGATATGTTCAAGATTTGAAAGCAAGTAAACAAAATCTGAAACATGGCATGTTTTGATTTTGAGGTTAATATCTCTACTGTTTGAAACATAATTTCTTATTTTTAATTTTTTTACATCTAATTTCATGAGTTTTGACCTGTATAGCCACATTTATTCTGCATATCTTGGTCAGTAACACAGCATTTGGTTATTTATTCATTCATTCACTTATACACTTAAAAGGCAAATTTAGAGGAAAAAGGAAAGAAGAATGATCTTCCACCTGCTGGTACACTCTCTGAATAGCAGGAGCTGTGCTGATCTGAAGTCAGGAGTTTTTCTGTATCACCCGTAAGGGTGCAAGTGCCCAAACATTTGGGCTATCCTCTGCTGCTTTCCAAGGTCCTTTGTAGGGAGCTTCTCTGGAAGTGGAATAACTGGGACAAGAAAGAGTACCGACATGCCAGTGCCACAGCCAGAGATTTAGCCTTCTACCAGCACCTTGGCACTGGTAAGAAGGTCTCAATTTTTCCCTGTCCTCATGGAACTTTTCATATGTCTCTTAGAAAAGCCTATTTTAGCCAGTGAGACTGTGGGTTATAGAATGCCAACGAAGCAGAAGTTCAAATTTTGTTTTTCAGTTTGTATCCAGAAAACCAAATTTGTCTACCTTTTCTTAGGCTCCATGTTTTGGATTTTATGGTATGTTCAAGATTTGAAAGCAAGCAAGCAAAATCTGAAACATGGCATGTTTTGATTTGAGGTTTTGATCTTTGTGTGAATTTTAAAAATACAACAACTTGAAATTCTATATAGTTTTTACCTTTTTCTGAGAGAGAAAATGCTCATTAAAAGTTCATGAGACATTTCACATCCAAACTCATACCTCTCTTAGTTGAACTGAAAAATAATTTGAAAAAGTTAAACATTTGTACAACATTGGTGAAACACCAAGATAAGCTACAAGTTAGATTAATTATATCTCCTACTATTTCATATGTTTATTAATACATTGTCTTTTCTTATGAAGGATTTACTTATGTTATTTGAGAAAGAGAGAGAGAGAGAAAGAAAGAGACAGAGAAACTTCCATCCACTGATGTCACGCCCCAAATAGCTTCTGTGGGATTAGCTGGGCCGATCTGAAACAGGGATGTAGGAGATTCTTCTAGGTCCTCCACATGATTATAGGGCCCAAGGACTTAAGCCATCCTCCTCTGCTTTTCAATTTCTGTAGCTGGGAGCGGGATGGGAACTGCAGCAGCCAGAACATGAACCACATCTTATATGGAAAGCTGTTGCTTGCAGACAGAGGATTAGCGTGCTATGCCCCCCTCGCCAGCACCTATGATGATTTTGTTTAATTTTAATGTTTTATTTTTCTTTACAATTTATCTAGTTCCTCTCTGTCAAACATGAATATGATCCTCTGGATCACAACAGTGTCACATTGCAGATCAATTTACAAGCATCCAAATCAGCACTGTATTTCATAAATCAATGAAAGTATAATTCATTGTCAGTCAAAAGAATCCGTAGTACACATCAACACATCCACAGGGAATTGAACCATGAAAATCACAGTTGTTTTAACACACCAAAAATGACCACCTTCTGGATACTGTAGATTTGGGATAGCTATTGTACATCCTGCATTCTGATGTTAGAAACCAAATGCCAAACTGTGAGAAATATGCTTGGCAAGATATAAATAAATAGCTTTCATAAATTTTCTTTACATATTATCCCAAAATTCAACTCAAGCGATTAACTAGTTTAGGGTTATACAACTGCAAGACCAAGTAATGAAAAACAAATTTAAAATGAAGACCAAGGAATACAACAGCAAATACGATGCATTTTGAGGTTTAGTCATTTATTTATTTTTATTGGAAAAGCAGATTAAGAGAAAGCAGAGACATAGAGAAAATTTTTGCATCCACTGCTTCACTCCCCCAAAAGGTCACAACGGCTAGAGCCAGGAGCTTCTTCCTGGTCTCCCATGCAGGTTCAGGGTCCCAAGGATTTGGACCATCCTCTACTGCTTTTCCCGGCCTCAAGCAGAGAGCTGAATGGGAAGTAAAGCAGCAGAGATAATAAATGGTCCCCATATGGGACTCTGACACTTGTAGGGTCAAGATTAGCCAATTAATCCATTGCACCAGGCCTGAGGCTTAGTCATTTTTAAATCAAACTGTTGTTTTCATTTATTATTAAAGAGATAATATCCATAAATACAATTTTGTAACTTTAAGCCCAACATAGGTATGCTAAAACAAAAGGAAAACCAAAGCAAATGTATGTAGGTTGTTAGATAGATAGATTTATGTTACACACATAAATTTAAATGTTTAAACATCTATGTCACACACATATATGTGCATATATACATCTATACATCTATCTATCTAGAGAGAGAGAGAGAGAGAGAAAGGGGGGGGATTTTATTTCCTAGGGTTTCTTTTCTTAAAACTGTAAATATCTTTGCAACATGGTTAAGGCATTTTCACTGATCTACAATGACAAACTACATGGATTAAATAACAGATATGAAAACCAGAGGAAAGATACATTTGTAAGCTAATTGTAAAATCTGTCACATGACATCTACAAGAAATCTTTAACGTAATATTTAGCTTTGAGAAATAAACCGATAGATAAAAACGTTTCAAACAGTAAAATGTGTTTATGTTTTCATCGATTCTTTTTTAAAATTCAAATATTTAGAATATCATCATGGCATTATTGTGGAAATTGTGTTTAGATTTCATGAACTAAATCAAATCAAGACGAGTGGATCTTGCATCTAACTGGGAAACAGAAAAATATATGCTGAAAATACATTGTCCAGTTTATTTGTCTACAAAGTCTACGTTCCAATAATTGCCAACCATTTATTTCATCTGCTTTAATGGACAGAACAATTGTATCACTCAGCTGCATTATTTTAATATTCCTTCAAAAACATGGCAAATCCATTTACCTTCACAAGTATTCTTAGCATACCATCAGGTGAGGAATAGGTGGTTCCTGCAGGGATACAAGGAGTGGGTCCTGAGTAGCGGTTCATGAATTAAAATTCCCAATGTATTACAACTAAATTATTTTTAGAACATTGCCTAATTGTATTTTTCAGACTTTTGGTGTACATTAATCTGCATAACTATCTTATACTGAGCTTATATGCTGAGAAACAAAACCAAATTCAAAAGACTTAATTAAAGCATGGGTAAACCTGAGTAAAAATTTTAGATATTACAAGTCTGACCTATGCTAGCCTGTTATTTCTTGATTTGTTTGATTTATATAGGCTCAGTTTTACTTAAAAACCCCTGGGAAATGATTACAGATAAAGATACTCTTGAAAGTGTAAAATAAAGCCATTTAGAATGGCAGCGATTTGAATTAATAATGTTCTCAGTGGGCCATGCAACGAGGGCTAATACACTGGATCTCTCCTTTGTATTATGAAGTATACTGGGGAAATTTTACGCTGGCATTTCAATAAGAACCTTTTCAATTCACTTACGGATTATTTTGAGTCTCAAGGTTTTCCTCTAGAACAACCATAGTCAGTCAACGTGATTTTTGTTTGCCTCCAAAGGGCATTTGACAGTGCCTGGAAATATTTTGGCCTGTTTCTGATTGAGAGGGTGAGGACAGCTGTTCTTGGCTTCTGGTGGGTAGAGGTCAGGAACACAACTGCTAAACTGCCGAACGACCTGGGATGTTAATGGTCCTGAACTTGAACTTGAGAGTAGAGGTTATGACCACACACTGAGCATAGGTTTAGGGTAGATGTTTTGGACACCATGCAATGTGGTAGTGCAATCCATCACACATTCACAGATGGTATGAACAGGGATGGCACAATATGCTGATATTTTACTGTGAATCAGGGACAATGATTTTGGGGGGGAACTCTTCCCTTGCCCTATACCTGCGGTCTCTCTTGTGAGAATATGGTCATTTGAAGCAGAAAACAGGCCCTGCTGTGACTGACCTTGTGTGTAACATGCTCCTGACTCTATGATTCTCCATCGTTTCTCGATGTCACCGGATACATACTAATGCACACGGTACGTAATTCATCTTGCAGAGAAATTGCTCAGACATTAGTTAAATAATCAGTTTAAAAAATAGTGTGTTGTGGGCATGGGTGAAAAAGGCAGAAAAAGTTTATAACAGTCAAAGAATTCTCCCAGAGTAGGATATGCATGAATTTAGATCTTAAAGAGTAATGCCTGTTGGTTGAGCTGGAATGAGAGATTCCAAACAGGAAAAATATCACGTGTCAAAGTGAAAACCCAGCTTGTGGGGAGATTGTGTGTCCTTGTTGGCAATATTTCTTCAGTACCTTCTTGTGATTGTGTGTGCTCACATATTTGTACCATACCTTTTCCTGCTAACCCTTTCTAACCAGTGGGGTGACAGTAGGAAAGTTATGCCTTAGGTAGACATTGCAATGTACAGCCAGTTATTCCGATAACCATCTCCCCCAAAGATAAGATTTAAATCTTCTCTTTGAAAAAATAGAGAAATGAAATAGAATTTTCTTATCATCCCCTGAAATGGCTAAGAACAAAAGAAGCAACAGAGGGGACTCCTGTAAGGAGGGTGTAGGGATCAAAGAAAAATATTTCTCTTTGCTGAATCTTTGTTGATTCTCATCCTCTTCTGCCTGTGGGCGAGTCCTCTCATCTCTGCGGTTGCCCCCACCCAGATCAAAGTACACAAAGAATTAGAGAGTGTCAGGCCCAAATAGACGAGCATGATGATGATAATGATCATTACAAGTTAAGGAAACTGAGGCACAATAAGATCTTCAGTATTTAGTATCTGTTGGCGAAATCAGTGCTGTCCTGAAAAGTGCTGCTCCTGCTGCAGGGATGGGTATTTTTAACACACTCCAACTTCTAAAAACTGTGTGCAGGTATACAAAACCTCATGCTGTGTAACACTACAAAGATCATTTAAGAATACGATTAAGACACCTTAAGAAGAACTATACTATTGTAGCAACATGGGGGGAATCTGTCGGGGGTGAGAGTTTAGGGGGGGAATTCCAAATTAAATTAAATTAATTTAAATTTAAAAAAGAGTTAATCAAATGAGCTTTGTTTTAATTTATGAGTGTAGCCAGTTAGAGAGCAAGCACTGTATTGTGCCAAGCTATTGGTTCTCCCACAAGGTGCAGAGTGCCTTTGCTCAATGAAGCGTTAAGACACATAGGGCCCAGAGTGCACTCTGCACACCCCCAAGATCAGGAAGGTAGGTAAAACTGACTGTTTAGCTGTGTCTTGATGGACGCCCCTGGGATTTACTCTTCCTTTACAGATCATTGTATTGCCTTGTGTAGATAGCTTGGGATATATCTACAGGGTGCAGTCACACTAACTTTCCATGACAGCTAAAGCCATGAGTACTGCAAAAAGTTACCATCTCCATTAAGGTCATGATGCATTTCCCCTGTAACTCTCCATCATCATTTTACCTCCAGATCAACTCACCAACTTCCTCTTTCTTTCTTTCTTTCTTTCTTTCTTTCTTTCTTTCTTTCTTTCTTTCTTTCTTTCTTTCTCTCTCTCTCTCTCTCTCTTTCTTTCTTTCTTTCTTTCTTTCTTTCTTTCTTTCTTCTTCTTGTTTTTTTTTAATCTTTTGGAGTTACACTTAAGGTTCTCTTGCCCTGGCTTTATGCTACTTTTGTTCAATGGAAGACGCCTACACATGAGCATGAACAGAATGATTCTCTGTGAGTTATTAATTGATATTGGCTCATTGTGAGCATATCTCAAGGTATTTTGAGCATAATTTCATGTGTCTGAATATCTCCTTTCTTTCACCTTCAGTCCTAGGGAAGATGAGTAGTTGTTGGCTTACAGCTCTGGACAATACTTAATGACTTTACCTTCACTATCCCTTTCCTTGCACTTAACCTGCCACAGGTTCATAAGGAGTATCTTCATTAAATGCACGTGAATCATCGACTATGACTCGCCATGTGCTTTCTGCTTGGACACTGACCTGCACAGAAAGCTGATATAAACGCATGAAAAACTTCTTGACGGGACAATGAAATCATTAGAATATTTAAGTGTGTAACTTCATATGCACATCATACACAATCTCTTTTTACGTAATCATAATCACTTTAGATTTTCCCTGATACAGTAATTTAATATTGCATCAAGTACATTGAGCTTTTAAGTTTAACTATTTGTTTATTTTTCAGTTAGGTACAGAGACAAGTGCACACTGGTGAACTAATTTACTAAGTAAATATTAAATATATTCCAAAGTGTTTATATGCTATAAAAGGTTCAGGAAAAATATGAGTTATTCCTTGTATTCCAAGACTTGCAACTTAAATAGAAAAAAATAGAATATATGGTAAAAGATATTAATTATTCAAGAGCCTGATTATAAATATATTATACATTTAATACATGCCTTCATAGCTCAAAATGTGTGGGAGCCTCAGCAAAAATCACATGACTTCATTTCAATGTTCTTGCCTATAAAATAGTGGTGGTAATATTGATATTACTGGAATTTTGAGGTTAGTTGAGCTTAAATATTGAAGGTGACTGCCATAATGCAGGGATATAGCCATCAACCTACAACAAGTTTATAGGAAAGTTTCATTATCATGAATGGCACAGTTTATTTAAAGTAGGTATTAGATTAACATTAGAGAGACCACTTGTTAGATTATGCAATGTAAGTTTCTTCTCTGCTATAAACTAAGAGGTCTTCCATAGCTCAGAGACATTGATTCTTTTATTTTTTTTTTATTGGAAAGTTGGATATACAGAGAAGAGAGACAGAGAAGATCTGTCCACTGCTTCACTCCCCAACTGGCTACAATGGCTGGAACTGAGCTGATCTAAAGCCAGGAACCAGGAGCTTCTTCTAGATCTCCCATGAGGTGCAACATCCCAAAACCTTGGGCCGTGCTTGACTCCCTTCCCAGGCCACAAGCAGGGTGCTGGATGGGTAGCAAGACTGCCAGGATTAGAACCAGTGCCCATATGGGATCCTCGGGTGGGCAAGGCGAGGACTTTTAGCTACTAGGCTATCACACCAGAATATTTAAAAATATTCTTTTTAAAAAGGCATTGAATTCATACAAACGGTAATTTAGGGGGAAAGTAGTTGTGAAACCCTGTGGGTATAAAGTTGGACGAGGGTTAATCCCAGCTCTTGGGGATTTCTCTTGACTTGATGGATTGGGATAATCAGCAGAGTTGTAGGATGCTCCTTTTGTAAACAGCCAGTTCCTGCTCCAGGAATCCTTTGTTTACTTCCCTCCCTGCTTTACCTGTGGGTTCTGGACATGCCCATTGTGACTGCCATGTGGAAGGCACCAGCTGCTCTACATTCTCAGAGAGAGATGTTGACCTCAGTCAGCCAGAGCAGATTAGGGAAAAAATTAACCAGCCCCTAAGACAATCTCGACAGAAGAAACCACCAAATATTTTATACTTTAAAGCACAAATAGACAGTTTCAATCATGCGTCAGTGTGAGAATTCTGAAGCAGATAAAAGATTCAAGTACCCATAACTAAATCCTGGGTGCCACATTTAATATTCATAAGAAATACTAAAGAAAAAATCTCCGTACAATATGCTTGATAGAATGGCAAAGCACTCCAAGTTTGCACACAGTAGTTTTCATTATGGAAAAGCTTCCAACTTAAATAATTTAGCCACTTTCGCAAAAGTATAACCCACTCTCTTGAAAATCTTATTAGCATACTCATTATTTTGGTTTATGTCTTACTTGTAAGATTTATTTTCTGACACTTAAATGTTTAGCCTCTTAATACTTCATCACTCTCAGCATTTTAAATGTATGGCATCAGGATATCTGTGCATAGTCTATTTTATGTGGATACAGAAATTAAAGACTGGCAGCATCTCTGGAGTTTACTGTATATTTAATTTTTTTCTGAGAAATTTCTGTTTATGCTATTTCAAACCCAGTGCATCATACAGAAATAAAGTGCCTAATTCAATGAAAATGTGGAAGACTCAGAGTAGCTCTACATTCTAAACCAAAACAGAGTTAATTGCTGTTGGCTTTGCATTTGGACCAATTTAGATTCAGAATCTAAACACTGAACTGAAGCATAAGGGCCATGGCGGTAGAAAAGTACACCCATTTTTTTGCATTAAAAATGTATTACTTTAAATTTTTTCCTTCTATTTCATTTTTAATTTTATGATACAATTCCATAGTCTCTGGGATTTCCCTTACACCCTCCCCAAATTCCCTTCCTCCAACTGATTTCCCCCATGTTATTACAACAGCATAGTCTTTCATGAACAGTCATAATTACATCATTCTGCTATTTAAGTGTATCCTGATCTTGTGGATACAGACAATGGCAGAGAGTCCAGCATCCTATTGTCAAGATGTATTCAACAGTTCATGGTGAGTCCATCCTTGATTTGCCAGTAGAGATGCCTACTGCATCGTCTCTTCAAATCTGATTTTGGTATTCTCTGTTGCACAGTTACTATACATTCTCTTAATTGGAACGCCATAAAACAAAATCAACAGGAAGAAAGATAAAAAATGTAAAATGCCATGGAGTTAAATAACATGGTACTGAATAACCAATGTGTCGATGAAGAAAGGAAAAAGGAAACAAAACAAAAAAACTTCTTGGAGAAAATTATGTTACTGTATGATATATGAATCAGTGAAAAAGTTAATTAGAGAAAAAGAACCTATTATGAAGAAATAAAAATAAAAGCAAAAATATCAAAACCCTTGAGTTGCAGCAAAAAGGGCCATTGATCTTATAATTTGCATGAAGATTGCTTTATAGCAGAGAGAACATATGATATCTGTCCTTTTGGAATTGACTTCTTTCACTGAACATAATGGTCTCTAGTTGGGACCATTTAGTTGCAAATGGTAAGATTTCGTTCTTTTTACTGGTGAAATAGTACTCCATGGAGTAGATGTGCCACAATTTCTTTATCTAGTCCTCTTTAGACAGGCATCTGAGTTGTTTCCATGTTTTTGCTATTGTAGATTAAATATAGGATTACAGATACCTTTCTTATATGCAAAGATTTCCTTTGCATATATTTCTAGGAGTGGGATAGCTGGGTTATACAGCAGGTTTATTTGCCGTTCTCTAAGCACTCTCTGTACAGACTTTCATAGTGGATGTATTAGCCTACACTCCCACCAGCAGTGAAAGAGGGCACCTTTATCACAACAACCACACCATCAGGTGTTGTTAGTAGAGTTCTGAAAGTAGGCCAATCTCACTGGAGTTAGGTGGAATCTCAACGTGGTTTTCATTTGTATCTCCCTGATGGCTAGGGTGCCTGAGAATCTCTTCATGTGTCTATTGACCCTTTGAATTTGTTCTTTAGAAAAATGTTCTTTTCAAAAATGTTTATTATTTTATGAAACAGTTCCATAGGCTCTGGGATTCTACCCTGCCCCCATCCCTTCCTCACAGCTGAGTTCCCCTCTATTATCACAATACAGAATGCTTCATGAACATTCCTAAATCTACCATTATACCATTTAACACCCAACTCTAACCTGTCAATAATTGAGAAGAAACATAAGCAAGAACACAAAAACAAGTAGAGCTAAATAGTTAAATAGAGGGGAAAAAACTGGTAAAATTTGTTGTTATTGGATACTGTGAATTATGGAGGAACAGGAAGAAACTAATTTGGATATTGGAAGATACTAATGAAGCTGACACTCTATCAAGGCAATGCGCCAGATGAGTAGGACAAGGGCAAGAAGTATCTATGTCAGGGCATGGCACGTGAAAAGCCCCAGGACAGAAAAGATCCATGATGCATGCCGGCAGGGATTCGCTCATTTTAGTCCCCCTGGACCAGTAGTCTTGTAGTATTCCATCCCCCATCCCCACCTGAGGATGATAAAGACATTCCACAGTGTGAGTCAACACCAAGAGATGTGAGAGAAGCTGCTTCCAGAGTCCCTATTTTTCTGTTTCTTCTTTTCCAATACCAGTCCCAGTGAGAATGCACCTGTGCTCTGCTGGCTCTCCTCTCAATCCACTTCCATAATTGTCCTATTCCCAATCATTGACAGAAAGCACATGTGCCAGTTTTCCTGTATCTAAACTTGGCAAAGTGCCCCAGGGCATAAGTCATCACAAGGGCCCTGAGCAAGAATCCTGGACCAGCATTTAGAGGCACCAAGGGCAGTTTTGGTTTCTTTTATCCAGTGAAACATTCAGAGCAAGGTTTCTATCCACTATCTATCATTCATTTATCTGACTACTCTTCTAACACATATCTGTCCATACATCCATTAGCTCATCTCCTCCTACATATTATAGTGTTATAAATTTTGAGTAATATAATCCGGCAGACATTACACTATATCATAGTTACAATCCAACAAGTGAAAAATGGGTCTTCATCTTCCATAATTTAATGAAATATATAAAACATGTTTAAGACACAACATATTCAAGATGATGTGTTTTGAGACCATTCTAACTTAGAGTGAAATATTTAAATATTGGCTGAGATATATGGTGATAGATCTTATCATTTTAAGATTCCTTTTTTGGTTAGCAGAAAATAAATGCTTCAAAACTGCTGTCCTGGGGAGAGTAGTGTGGCACAGAGAGTTATGCCGTTACCTCTATAATTGGGATTTCATGTGAGCACCAGCTCAAGTCCTGGTTGCTCCGCTTCTGATTCAGCTGCTTGCTTAGTCACTTGGGAAAGCAGCAGAGAATTACAAAGGTGCTTGGATGCCTGCACACTTCTGGTAGATCCAGAAATCCCTGACTGGTGGCTTCGTCCTGGCACAGCCCTTGTTGCTCCAGTTGTCGAAGGAATGGACCAACAGATGGAAAGCCAATCTTTCTGTGTCTTTCCTCTCTTTCTAGAACCCCACCTTTTAAATAAAAGAATGAATCAATTAAATCTGAACAAAACAAAACATTGTCCTCTGTAACAATAGCAAGGACATGGAGTTTGATGGGAAACAAGAGAAGAGCTTAAGGTAGAAGATGAAATTATTTCTACAGAAATGCTTTGCACATCTAATATTTGAAAAAATAAATGAACATCATAAATGGCTAGTTTTAAATATCCATGATTCTGAGATTGACATCTCTTTCTTCATAATGTATCAATAAAGTGTTAGCAGAAATGCACAGCAATGAACAAATTCAACCAATGAGTTAGAAATATTTAACTACTTATTGTCATTTTCAGTTACAAGGCATACTACCTAATCAAACTGGGAATGAAAACATGTTTTAAGCTTGGGCTGTTTATCAATGCATGTTGCTTACAGAAAACAAACAGCAAAATCAAGTAAAAGAATATTTTTTATTCTGTGTTAAAATTTTGAGTTTTCAAAGTCACTTTATCCATTTACCTAGAAAGAGTAAGTTTCATGTATGCTATGATACAATTTTAGAAGCACAGTGACATCTCCCACCCAATCCCTTTCCATTCTTAATTTTTTGACAAACCCTGCCTAATTTTACAACTGCATATCTTCATTTTATTTTACTAACATAAACTTAACACTCCTTAGGTAAAGATATCACACATAGCAAGTAGATGGAAAGGAAATCTGTTATTTCTCAGCAGAGTAGAATAAGGCTGTAAACAATGATTGAATCCCTGGAGGTTAATCTTACTCATAATGATTACTTTCTTTGTACTCTGTGTAATCATTATTAAAGATCAGGAAAGAATGTCATTTGTCTTTTTGGAATTGGTTTATTTCACTAAGTAAAATGATCTTCAGTTGGATCCACTTAGTTGCAAAAGATTTCATTCTTTTTTATACATGAGTAGCATTCTGCAGTATACATTTTCTTTATCTAATCATCATTTGGTGGACATCTAGGTTGATTCCTTATCTTAGCTATGTGAATTGAGTTGCTATAAACATGGAAGTGCAGATTTTTTTTTTTTTTTGGAAAATTCCCACAAGTGGAATGGCTGGAATATACAGTAGGACTACGTCACATTTCTAAGGCATATCCATACTCTTCCATAATGATTTATCCAGTTTATATTTCCACCAGCAGTAAATTAAGATGCATTTTTCCCACATCCTCACCAACATTGATTGCTGTTGAAGTATTTAATGTACCAATAAAAGCAAGACACATGATATACATAAACAAATGTGTTCAATCTTACTTAGGCTGAACATAATGAGGACGCATCACATACAGATTTGAGGGAAAACAAGCATTATTTGTTCTGGGAAGAGTTAAGATGTTGATGCACAATACCACTTTTTTGTGAGAATTGGAAAGGAAAGTTTTATGTTGTCAGTAAACTAGTACATGTGTAGGTATGACTTTTGATTTGCTGCTGCCTGAAATTATATCAAGTTATTTTGCAAGGCTAAAAATCCTAGAAAATTGGGTTGGCATATATTAAAGCAAGTGATAGTTCAGGCCTGAGATCTCCATTTATTTTGGCCTCCTGATTGTGAAGGGCAAACAGGCTTTTAGCAAAGGTTTGGTCACACTAGGATTGAGCGCCATAAAGAAAATGGCTTTCGGTTTTGTCTCTGCACAGTTGCTGAAGCTATACCATTGCTTGTTAAACAAACCCCCCTTTTTACATAAATTCTTTCTCCAAACTAAATGAATATGGATATAATTTACATGTCAGCCTCTGTTTTAAACATATGACCATATTAACAGACTTGTCACATACGTTACCTGATATATTAATTTACATTATTAGTTTTTCCTATTCATGTATTTGTTTTAAATAGAAACATGCCTCATTCTCATTCTCTGACTCAATGTCTAGTGACTGAAGGAAAAAGCAACAATAGGCTAAAATATTTTATCTAGCCTGTGTTCAGAATTTTAATATGTTGTTGGAGAACATTTAGTTCTAACAAAATGCTGCACTATTTGAAACAATAGCATGACACATCTTTTGTTTTTTCTATTCTGTACATTACTTTTCTGGGTAAATGCTGTTTTCAAGTTTTCCTGATACTGTACACTTTCCCATTTACTACATTCATGTTGATGTTTCAGAAAGAAAACTCGATAAATGATTATGTGAAAATTGCAACACAAACACATAAAGTGGGATAAAGTCTTTACCAATGGAATTTGTAACTGAATGAGGCTTTTTTCCATAACAGTTTTAATTTGCAAAAGCTATTATTCAGTTAAGCCTATCAAGTATTCGAATGCATCAGAATGTTGTAATATTTCCTTTCTGCAAAAAAAAAATTTAATTAAGAAATGCTGGGAAGCTGTGAAATGATTTGCAGGATTCATAGTGAAAAGAGGAAAGGGTTTTATTGCTCGATTTTGATAGGCTCCGTAGTACTGCCATTATATACGTTGCCCTACCGCCCTCCCTGTCTCAGTAGTTTTTAGCTTCAAGGGACTATTGTTTGCCCATGTGGCACAAATGATGAAGATATGAAGGGATTCTCATGATGAGGACTTCAGAACTCAAACAGATGTATAATGCCTCTCAACACCAATGTGTTGGGTTCGCAAAGGCTTCTGCCCCAGACAGGCATAGATTGCATCGGAGAAAATAAATCATGTGAATACAATGGATTTCCCAGGAGCTGAGGGCAGAAAATGTAGTGCTATTCTGCTCCCAAAAGAAAAGAACTAGAATGTGAAACAGGGCCATGCATGTCATGGCTGGTGGTCCAGGTTGGAAGTTTCATCTCAGAGAGGACAAGCCTTCACACTGGTATTTCTGAAATTACCTAGGATTTTCTTTGGGATTTTCAAACCTCAAGTTCTCACATGACAATATTATGCAAGAAGGAAATGGAGAGGAATGAGACATTTCAGTTCCCTTGACTTGGGTACAGGTTTTACCATCATCTACTAACAGACCAGTGATGTCATCAAATAGAATTCCAGTGGCAAATCCCCTACTAAAATGACAATAGACAAGGTTAAGAAATTTGGCTTTAAATCAAGAAATGTGTATTCCTGGAGACTGAGCATACTTCCAGAGGAGAAAAAAAATCACTAATTTTAGCAAAAGTAAAATTGTGTGACTATGAGTGTTACAATCAGTAGTATATATTTTCATTTAAGTCAGATATCAACCACAATTTACATATATAACTTGAAAGGAAGCAAAATTGATACTCAAACTTCTGAAAGATTTAATCATATCCAATGATGCCGTAATTGGAAGCCAGCGAAATAATGTCTGGAAATCTCCACAGAAGATCATTTCAATGTTCCTGTTATTTTGTTATGATAGTGTGCCTTCTTCATATTTCACGTTCCCTGCATTGTTATAAGGACACTCATACACTGTTTTAGAACTTTAAAATATATTCTTAGACCACATTAAAGAATGTCTTTAAATTTGAATAATTTTAAGTTATTAGAATCACAAGCAAGATCTTGCAGCACTATGAAATACATTTTATTCTCCTTTTTTTATTTATCTATTTTTTGTTGGAGAATCAGATACAGAGAGAGGGGGAGAGAAAGAGAAGAAGATCCTGTGTCCTCTGATTCACTCCCCAAGCGGCCACAACAGTCACAGAACAGCCACAGCTGAGCCAATCCAAAGCCAGAAACCTGGAGCCTCCTCTAGGTTTCCCATGCAAATGCAGGGTCCCAAGGCTTTGGGCCGTCCTTGAATGCTTTCTCAGGTCACAAGCAGGGAGCTGGATGGGAAACGGGGCAGCCAGGATTAGAACCGGTGCCCATATGGGATCCCGGTGCGTTTAAGGCGAGGACTTTAGCCTCTAGGTTACCACGCGGGGCCTGAAATGCATTCTTCCAATCAATGCGTGAAATAGAGCAATTTACTTAGAGACTCTAAAAAGCATCATAGAAAATTCATAATATGAAAAATATGTATTACTACAAAAAATGTTTGCCCAAAATATATCTATGTGTGTGTGTGTGTCCCCTCTTTCTCGTGAACTTTTTTTGTCTTTTTTTAAATTATATTTTTGACAATCTTTACATAGTTAATTAGGGTAAAAAGTTTCAAGAGTTATAGGGAAATGGGTAAGACTATTATTTCCATATTGTTTCCTTCATATATCTGAGGTAAAGGGGGATATTGAGGGAGAAGCCCCACCCAGTTTCCCACCCACCCCAAGTCCTGGATGTGGGACATGCTCTGAGATACTTGCTCAAGTGGTTTTGATAGTTCACCAGTTATGAATCTCTGACAATCTCGCCACTCTGAGCACGATGAGGTCATCGAAAAATCTACTGATTGACATAGTCCATCATAGGGTCTCCATTTGCCCAGTATTTCGCTGCCAACATATAGCTGAGGTGGTTGATTGACTTGTTCTGTCCTCTGTCTTTTCTTGGTTAGGGTTCTGTGTCTGGCATTTTGATTGGGTAGATCCCCAAAGAAACTTTGAGGTATTCCCAGATCAGATTCATATGTGTTCTAGCAAGCACAGGGCCTGGCACAGTCAATCGCCCTGATCAGCTGGTTGCTGCAACTGCTGGATTGGTTCTGTTTTCAGCCCCAACTTCCACTGGAACCAATGGGTGTTGCAGTCCAGCCTGGCTCTGCCCAACACATACTCGGCCCTCACATAAACCAGTGGGAGCTGCAACCTCGTCAGAGCGACCCACAATAACCCCCACCAGGCCCGCTCCCTACTCTGGTTTGCCAGTATGTGTAGCAGACTAGTCCAGTCTGTCCCACATCCCTCTTGGCTCTCATACATGTCAATGGGTTTTGAAGCTTAGTTCCATCTAACCAGCTCAACTATCCAGTCCTCACGGATGTTGTTGAGTGCGTCTTTGTCTAGCCACCCCAGCCCTCATCCTAGTTTTCGTGCCCTCCCATGGGAGTGGTAACCCAAGAGGGAGGAGCCCACTATTTCCCGCCCAGGTCTC
Source organism: Ochotona princeps (assembly GCF_030435755.1). Lineage (NCBI taxonomy): Eukaryota > Metazoa > Chordata > Mammalia > Lagomorpha > Ochotonidae > Ochotona > Ochotona princeps. The sequence goes on from NC_080834.1 coordinate 37,586,277, forward strand.
TCTCACTCCCAGATTATGAACTCTTCAGGTGGTTCTGTGGTTTGACTTGACAAAATTAGTCCCCAGCGCCAGCTTCTGCCAGTTGATGCTGTGGCTAAGCCCAAACAACCCTCACTCACTCTAGTTTATGCTTGCACCAGTAGGAATAATCAGCCCAACCTGGCTTTTCCCTGATCTAGTCCACATGAGGTGCACAGGTGTTGTAGCCCTGCTTAGTCTGGTCTGCCCCCATCCCAGGCCACGCTCTCCAGTGGGAGTAGCTGTCCAGTGGACCATCCCATTATTCCCCTCTGCCAGCTCCGCCCCCTCCCTTCCTGGTTCTCGCCTGTGCTGGTTGGGTGCTGCAGTCACATCCGATACAGGCAACCTCACCTTGGCATCCCATAGTGTGCACTGTTTTTTGTTGTGACCAAACCTGGCTTGAACCACACTCTGTTCCGGTGCTGGGATTTGCCAGTGGATGACGTGAACTGATTCAGCCTGGTCTGCCCCTGACCCATGCTAGTGGGAAACTTTCCATGCCTATTCTGAGCTGTTTCCTATCATGCTTCTTGCGCTTACCTGCAAGGACTGTGTCCTGCCAGAGGAGTTGCCCAGGTTCCTCCATCAGAACCCCTCCCAATGCCAGATTTTACGCATACCAGGGGGTCCATGACCCAGGCCTATTCAGTTCACCTCCTGTCCTAGCAGGAACAGTGGCTTTTCCTGACTGGCCTTCAACCCAATCTGATTTTTGCTGTTGGATGTTTCAGCCCAGCCATGGCTCATCCATACCAACATACGGCTCACACATGGCTCAGTAGGGGTTGAGACCTAGCCTAGTCCATCCCACATCTACCCTGGTCCTCCAGGACACCAGACAGTGTTGGGGTCTGGCCTGGCCTGGTGCATCCAGTCCTAGTCCACACTTGTGCCAAGGGAGACTACAACCGTTTCTTGATCAGAACGCAGCCCCCATTCCAGCCCATGCACCCCTTGGTGGGAAGTTCAACCCAGTTAGGACGTCCCCTTAGCTCCCCAACCGGGCCTGTTCCCATATCATGCCAGTGGTTGCTCTGACTCAGCTTGGCCTAGTCCCTCACTTGTCCCGGCCTCTGCCTTAGACACTGTGGCTTAGCATCCCTGACTCATAGACCAGTAGGTGCAAGAGCCTAGCTCGGCATGACCTGTGCTCCATCCTGGTTTCTAGTTTCACTTGTATGCTAAGGTTTGCTCAGTCCTGCCCAGTACATCCCATTCCATTACCAATTCACACATTAGCCAGCTGTTGGAGCTACTTTGCCCAGCTTGTCCGACCCCCAGGTCTGGACCACATGTTCACCAGCGGGAGCTATGACTCGCCAGGGGAGTTTTCCAAGTTCCTGCACTTGATCCACTCCCTGACCCAGTTCTCATATATATGCCCTTGGGTTATAGGCCGGGGCCCAGTGCAGTCTGGCCTTCCATTTCGCTGTATATGAACTGGTGAATGTTGCAGCCCAGCCCACCCCACACCCTATTCAGGATGCACATTTGGGTGCTACTCCCTTAACCAGTCCAGACTGTTGCATGTTCCTTTATCTGTGACTGATGGCAAGCTCCTTGGTCACACCTAGCTTAGTCTATCACCACCCCAACACTTGGGCTAACCAGTGGGGCTAGAATTTCCACAGGGTGTGGCCCACACATCCCCCACAGAATCTACCCCTGGATATGTTTCTCGAGTGCTAGTTAATGTCATGGCCCTGCCTAATGTGACCCGTATGCTGATCCATCATCATGTCAGGTAATAGGATATTCTGCTGGACAAGTGCCGAGCCTTAGCTTTTGCATGAACTGGTGTTGGGTGCTCAGCATTGTTAAGTGATTACAAGTTCTTTAAAGGAAGATTTACTCTCATTGGGAATCTTTAGGATTGGCTCACATCCCAGAAGCACAGTGGGTTCAACCTGGAGCTACCTAAGCAGTGATTCAAAGAACCAAAATCTCAGAGCTCCCTGGCCGGGTGGCCAGCAGGCAAAGCCTGGTGCCAAATGGAATACTGGCCACCCAGGACAGCTCACCACATGCACGCGGTGTCTGGCATGTGGGATCCAGGCATGAGATGCCCCATCTTGAGACCCACCAGCAGCCAGGAGGCTGCTGGAAGTTTAAACCCCCAGGTCCAAGGTCACGCCCCACCCCAATCCCATTCACCGTCCAATGAGGGCAGTGGGTGGGCCCCAAACCTACCCAGTCATGGAGACCTCCCCCCTCAGTGTACTCACCCTGAAGGGAGCAGTCCCTGGAGCCCAGGCAGGCCCGGGGACAGCTCACCACATGCATGTAGTGGCTGGCGTGTGGGATCCAGGCATGAGACGCCCCATCGTGAGACCCAAACTCATGAACTTTTTGATACTGATATATGTTTAGCCATGGACTGAGGAACTTATAATAATAGACATTTATCCCCCACAGTTCTGGGACTTGATGTTCAAGACCAAGGCACAGGCAGATTTGGTGTCTGGTGATATTTCACGGTGTGTCAGAAGTCATCTGCTTGCTGTTTTGATCACATGAAATTAAGAAAAAGGTGTGAGATTGCTCCATGGTTGCATTTATGGGTGTGCTAATCTCCACATTCACTCACTGACTTCACCTGAACTTTATTACTCCCCATAATTCTATGCCAAACTATCTTCCTATTAGATATCAGGGTATCAATGCATGAACTTGGGTGCAACAATAACATTCAGTCTATCATAAGCAGAGAATGAAATATTTATATAATGATATTATCAAATTTACAAACTTTACTCAAATTTCTTGTTTTTGTTTTTTTTGTTTGTTTGTTTGTTTTTTGCTCCCCAGTAATTTCCATTATAGTATCCCAGCCTTACCTTGGTCTACTAGGATTCCATTAAGGGTTTCTTACTATGTAGGGAAACCATATCTCCTTGTCTTTAACTTAAAATAGTGATTAACTTTCACTTTTCTTCTTTTATTTTAAAGAGTTATTTTATTTATTTAAAAAGCACAGTTACAGGGGAGGGAGTGAGGGCGGGAAAGTGAGGGAAAGAGAGAGATTTGCATCTGCCGCTTCACACTCCAAATGGCCATCAAGGTCAGGGCTAGGGCAGATAAGACTCATGACCTGGAGAGTTCTTCTGCGTCTCCTACATTATTTCAGGGGCCCAAGCTGTTGGACCACCTCTCACTGCCTTCCCGGGCACATTAGAGGGGAGCTGGGGCAGAGCTGGAGCAACTGAACGAGAACAAGTACCAATAGGGGATGCAGTTGTCCCAGGAGGCTGTTTGATGTGCTAGGCACAACACCAGACTACACCTTTCCGCAGTTACATGTGCAGGAGCATAGCTCAGCAGCTCCATCAACAGTTTTCTATCGAGATATAAAATAAATTGATCATATACTACAAATAAATAGTACTTAAAAGCACTGAGTCTGTGCTAATGCTTCACTTTCCCACTTTCTAGCTAGGTGAATTTGTGAAGTTAATCTCGTTTTTTATTAGTTTTTCCATATAAGGAGAACATAAAATATAAATGATAAGAATAATAACTATCATGCAAGATTACTGTTAGGATTTGCCAAACAAACTTCTTAATATAGGGAAGTGTTCATATTACCATTATTAGCTTATTATGGCCAGTTATTAGTTTGTTACTGTATTTACTTGGGGGAGGGACCTTCATTTTATTTTATTTTATTGTTTACTTCTCTTTTATTATTATTATCCTTTTATGATACAATTTGATAGGCCCTGGGATTTTCCTTACCCTCCACCTCAAGCCCCTCCCCATCACTGAGTTCCCCTATATTATTACTAAACTACAGTTCTTCATAAATTGTCACATGTCCACTGTTGTGGGCATGGACAATGGCAGAGAGCCCAGCATCCTGTTGTCAAGATGTAGTAAACAGTTTCATTGGGAGTCCATCTTTGTCTGGAAGTAGAGATGCATACTGCATTGTATCCTCACATCTGGATATGATAGTCTCCATTGCATGGTTACTGTGCATCCCTTGTTACTGTATGTTATTATTCTTGCCATTACTGTTTTGGTGTCTAGAATTCACCTGATATAACGTTGCCAAATCATAACAAAAATGTAAGACTATTATATTTGTAATATAATGTGTTTAGTCCTCTGTCAAAAAGGTAGCTAATATTGTGCTTCACATCACTGAAGTCACTCTTCCAAAGACAAGATGCTGACATTTTAAAATCATGATTTTATGGGAAGCCAGCGAAAAATTACTTTTTAGATCATATTATAGTTATGCACTTTCAGGATAAATTGATGATTGCCAAATTACTATAACCAGATTAAAACAAAACAAAACAAAACAAAAAATACATTTGGGGCATGTGTTGTGACACATATTTCCTTTTTTTTTTTTTTTTGAAGATTTATTTTTTATTGGAAAGGCAGATATATATCTATATCTATATCTATATCTATATCTATATCTATATCTATATCTATATATATATAGAGAGAGAGAGAGAGAGAGAGAGAGACTCCATCTGCTGGTTCACTCCTCAAGTAACAACAATGGCCAGAGCTAAGCCAATCCACAGTTAGGAGCTAAGGGCCTCTTCAGGGTCTCCCATGTAGGTGCAGGGTCCCAAAGCTTTAGGCTGTCCTCCACTGCTTTCCCAGGCCACAGGCAGAGAACTGAAAGGGAAGTGGAGCAACTGGGATATGAACTGGCACCCATATAGGATCCTGATGCATGCAAGGCAAGAGCTTAAGATTAGGTTATTGTGCCTGGCCTGGTGTTGTGGCACAGTAGTTTAAACTGCCCCTTGGGAGTACCTAGGATCAAATTACGCCTCTGCCAGACACAATTCTGCCTCTACTAGCAGTTCAGATCCCTGTTAATGTTTCTGCGAGGCAGCAGATAACAGTGCCAGCCCCTGGGCTGCTTCTAACCACTACCCAGCCTCTTCTCTTGCAGGTACTGGAGCAGTGAACCAGTAGAGGGGAGATCTCTCTCTGTTTTTCTCATCTCTCTTTCTTCCCACTCCCTTGTTTATCCTTCTTTTTCTATATGTATCTTTCTCTCACTCTTTGTCTTTCAAACAAATAATTCTTTAAATAAGTAAAACCACATGAAAATCAGTAACATAATTTTTTTTTTTATTAGTTACTTGTGAAGCAGTGACTCTATGCCAGGCACTTACACATCATAACCGCACACACACAAAAAAGGTTAATTCTCATTGAATTGAATATTTTCCAGTATTAAAATTGTGACATCTCTAGATCATTGAAAATAAATCTCCTGTAATGGCAATCCAATTTGCTACATTATACAGTACCATGAGGTTAAATAAAAATCTACCATGATTTTGTTTGATGAGAGGAATACATTCCCTCTCACTGTCTCCCTGTGTCTGCTTCGGGAAGCTTTCACACTGGCAGTTTCTTTCCTTCTCAGACTTTGCAACATAACAAAAGTCAATTTAAGGTTATTTTTGCTTTAGGGAAAAATATGTGTATCTAAGCAAGCTTTCTTACTACTCTGTCTTTTCTACTGAGGAGGGCCAGTTCTCACAGATGGGCCCAAGGGCCAAGGACAGGTGACCCAGGCCCCACCTGATCCCCGACCCCCAGGGCTCATGGTCCCTGCACCACCATCCCCAGACTGGCATGACTCGCCTCACCTAGGCATCAACTGGCAGGTGCTTCAGCCTGGCTCAGTCTAGCCATTCCCAAATTTCAGCTCCTGCTGGTTGGTGCTGCAGCCTCTCCTAGATCAGCTAGCCCCCTGTCGCAGACTCAGCATGAACTGGTTAGCAGCAGCCCAATCAGACCCCTCCTGCAACTCATCCTGGTCCTCAGATCTGCCAGTGGATGTTGTGACCCAGGCCAGACTGGCCCACCCCCAGACCTGACCCACTTGGATCCTGGCAGGTACTGTAGTCTGGCCTAACTTGTGCTGCTATCAGCCTTGGTTCTTGCACTCTCCTGCAGGGACTGTGTCCTGACAAAGAAACTTTCCAAGCGCCTCTATCAAGCACCTCCGTATTTCAGACCTTCCACACACTGCTGGGTCCTTGACCCAGGCTGATTTTGTCCACCTCTTGTTCTGATAGGAACATTGTCCTTGCCCAACCGGCCCAAACCCAATCCAGTTCTTACCGTTGGATGTTGCAACCCAGACACACCTGTTCCTTACTGAGACACAGCCCTCATGTCATTGAGCAGGAGATGAGACCTAGCCCAGCCCATTCTGTACCCATCCTGGCTCTCACAAGTAGCAGTGGATGCTAGAGTCTAGCCTAGTCTGGCACTCCACAAATCCCATGATCCCCACCCATGGCAAGGAAGACTTACCATGCTCAGGCCAGCTTGTTAACCCCACTCCTGCTCCCATGCTCACCAGAGAGAATCCCCACCCAGCTAGGGTAATCCCTTAGTTGCCCAACCAGATACGTTCCCAGTCACAAATCTTGCACATACCAACAGAGATGGTCGTTCACTCGGGAAAGCTCACATACTTCCCAAAATAGTTTGCCCCGGGTCTACTTCACTGATGCGCTGCTTAGTGTCATCCACCAGTCTCACCTTACCCATTCCCTATTCTAGCTCTCACTGGTAGGTTCTGTGATCCAGCCCTTCAAACACAGTGGCCTTCTTCATGGAAGATCCTGAAAAGTCATTCTTCAGCCGGACAAGAACCCTCAGGTCCCTGTTGACCCTCACACGTACCATCCCAAGACCAAATGTCAGTCCACTCCCCCAGTTCCCCAGAGTGCACTTCTGGCTGTCTGTACCTATGTTAGTCAAAAGGTTTCCAGGCCAGGAACGGCCTAAAGACCTGTCGAGCCTCCTCTCCCCCGGGGAGCCAGGCCACCTGGCTGTCCACACCTGTGCCAGTCTGTTTATCGTAATTCTTAAGAATCCTTTTGGAAATCCTTTGAAACAACGGGTTTGAAAAAGATATCTGTTACTGGAAACTCTGTGCACAGCCTATTTGGGAAGGTTGCAAGGGGTTGGCCTTCTTTTCACATAGGAGCACAGCCTGCTACTTCACAGTATTAATTCCTCAAATTTGTACAGATGTATTCCTTCTTTAAATGATTTCTCTCTGAATCTTTTGAAGGATGAAAATATGGTTAGTAGTCCTGCAATCCAAAATTATTTCAGTAAAGGTTTTTCCAAGGTTGAAATATATTGCTGAGTTTCAGGAACTTGGAATCTGCCGGCTTCTCTGCAGGCCCTTGATAGAAAAATGAACACAAGCGTGCTTTTTCAGGCACCTTGCTACCTGCTCAGGGTTTTCATCAAAGAACTGGCCCACATGCAATTTAACCAAGTAATCGGTGGGATTTTTTTCTTTTTTTCTGGAGTTACATTGCTTATCTTAGATTTCATTGAACCGAGTGAAAAGAATTCTGGTTCTGATGTGTTAAAAAGTGTTGGCTTATGGTAACTGCTTCAAGAGATGCCAGTCTCGAGCATAATTTTGCCTTATTAGAAAGGAAATTTTAATAACAACATCGTATATTGATGACAATAGAGATATGTTAGAAATTATGCTTTTATTTATCTTGCAGTGGTGATTATAAAATTTCCGCAAGCCAATGTTTGGATTAAGATTTTATCGAGTTAGTATAGATTAATGAGATGAAGCAGCCAATGGATTTTTTTTTTTAGCCTGAAAGTCTTCAAATGTATATCCTTAAAAATTTCAGATATCATTATTAGATATTGTGTTTGCCATTGTGAGACAGTTTGGCCTAAAATTTTCGAGCTTAGAATATTGGCGCAGAAACAAATTTGTTGAAGGTGGATTATTTGTAAAAGATTTCCTTGAAAATAGACACAATGTTTACCAAAATTTGAGAGATTTTAAGGTAAAATTTCACTGTGTAGAAACATACATGCTTTAAAAATATTCTTTTAAATATTTTATAAACTCAAAATGAAGGTTTATATAGTTTGTTCGCAGAAACAAAATATCATCCACAAAAATAGTTTTATGGAAAAGCTGTAAAGGACATTCTCCAGAAAAAGCATTTAACGCTTCCCTGAACAATTTATAAGCCAAATTGAAACAAAGTGTCGTTGTTAACAGAGAAATCTTGTGCTTTAGTGAAATTTCTCTATTCATGTTCATTATTTAAAAGTTGGATTGCAATTATATATCCCCTTTAAATAGCAATTAATGCAAGTTATTTGTTTAATTCTGGTATCATAAAAATGTACTTTGATGTTAAACTAAGAGGTATCACATTGATTAGACAGCATAATCACAACCACCTAAGATGAAACTTATTCTACGATTGAGTCATGTGGTTTTGCAAGCACATTTTAGAGGCCTCTTTTGAAGAACTTTTTATATTTCTAGTTGATCTCTGCGAGGAATGGGTAAAACATTCCCTAAGACACCCTATGTTGTTCAGCTTGCTTCCCACAAAATTGCAGACTTGGTCTGCTGGGAGGATACCAGCAGGGAACAGGACCAGGAAAGATGTGGCTAACTTGACACCAGGTGAGCTACAGAGAAAACAGGTCGCCTTAAAAGAAAACTCATGATGGTGAGAAGGCTGTAGTTTGAGTGAGTTTGATGTCTAGAAAATGCAGTTATAATTTTGGTTGTATGTATCTACTTGGATAAAATTGCAAAAGTAAAATTTGCATAAACTCATGATTTTCTTTGATATTTCCTGATATATAAGTTGATTTTTAAAAAGTTAGCATTTTTGTAAATTTCTTTGAGCAGTTTCTGGCGTATATTAAGTGCCCAATAAATGCTAATTATTATTATATTTAACAAAGCCAAAGGGATCATATTTTTTTAACCTGTTTATCAATGAAGTTTCTAAATCCCCAGGAGATTTTTTTTTAATGAGTACAAGTCAATTTTCACCAAAACAATAATAAAACATAAGTATATTTGCCTTTCCATTTGTGCTAGTTAAAAATATGCTTTACTGGTTTTAGATAGAGCATGGACTGGCACAATATTTAATGCTGAAGTAAGAAATTAAAAATTGCCACTATTATTCCCTGAGTTCCTCTTCTTTTTGACACCTGTATTGTACTGCCAGCAGGTGGTAGACGGAGTGGGAGTCACTGGCATGCTGTGGCATCCTAAAGGACAGAGATTTTCTGCCAACTTCTTGTCTTTGTAGATTTAGTTGCATTTCTTCTGTGCAGTATTTTTTAAATACACAATGAATCATCAAAACAAATAAGTTGGAAATGTTTTAAATGCTGTATTTATATTATCTGATTATTTCCTTTTCATAAATTTATAAGCAATATTAATATACAGAGATAATAAATATTTTAAAATACAGTGGAAGAGTATATTTAAAACTATAATTTAGGGAGCATTTGTTTGATTTGCTTAAGTATGTTAAGCATCCAATTATTAAGCAATAAATCAAATATGGTCCAGTGATCTGAATTACATGTTATAATATCTAAAAGAGCTTTTTGAATTTTTTCTCAGAGTGACTCATACTTAACTTTCAAGATTTACATAATTAATCAAAAGAGATAAGAAATTGACGGTAAAACATTAGAGAATTGTTAGCTTTATTTTTTACTCCTTTATGGTGACACATAAGGGATATTCAAACAGTTCATAGAAAATATATATTATGGGCCTGGCATGGTAGCCTAGCAGCTACAGTCTTCACCTCACACACACACCAGGATCCCATGCGGGTGCCGGTTCTAATCCCGGCGGTCCCACTTCCCATCCAGCTCTCTGCATGCAGCTTGGGAAGGCAGTCCAGGACGGCCCAAAGTCTTAGGACCCTGCACATGCGGTGGAGACCCTGAAGTGGCTCAGGGCTGCCAGCTTTGGATTGGCACAGCAGCGGCCAGTGTGGCTGCTTGGGGAGTGAACCAGTGGACGAAAAATCTTTCTCTCTGCCTTCCTTTTCTCTGTGCATCTTTCTAATAAAAATATAAAATACATCTTAATATATATAATAAAAATAATCTGTGCATAAATTTCAGGTTTTTTCAAAATAAACATTTTTAAAATTTTATTTTCTGTGATTTTTGCTAAACATAAAAATGGTTTTAAAAAAAGAAATTAAAATAATCCACTGATAAAAACATAGAGGAAGTGGATTAATGAACGTGCATGGCTTGAGGTTTTAGGCTTTGCAGAAGTTGATGATACTGTTTCCTTAGCTTGGTTTTACAATTTTCATTCTTGATTCATCTTTAAAGGAAAATCAAAATGACGTCTATGTGTGCAGTAATTTACTTTTCAGAAATGAACCAGATATCCTCTGCTCAATTTTAGCTGTATCAAGAACCACGTAATAATTTAGAACATGCTACAATCAAGCTGTTTTCCTTAATGAAATTAGACAGAACCAAGAACTTTTTTCATAAAAAATAAGAATCATTGAAAAAAACAATTGTGTGAAAACAGACTTAATTTTGTCCAAATAATTTTTATAAGCAGGTCTGTCAGACATGACATCTAGAATTAGTTTAAAGCGTGAAATAAATTCTTTCTAAGACTGTTTTAACCATGTGCCTTCATTTTATTTCCATTTTTATCTTTACCTGTTATATACAATCGACCAGTTTTTAAAGCTTCTGCAGACTAACTCTGTACCTCTGTGAAGAGATGTAAAATTTAAAACCAAAGTGAAAACGGGCAAACAGAGTATAACTTAGTCTGCGTACTCCTCCCCCCAAAATTAAATATTACCTAAAGTGGAATACAAAGCAATTTGCAAACATTTGCAATAAACCACTCTATCATCTTCCTCTTTTTTTCAAAACCTTGTTTCATGACTATATAGGGTTTTTTAAAGATTTATTTATTTTTATGGAAAGTCAGAATTACAGAGAAGAGAGACAAAGATCGTCCATCCGCTGGTTCACTCCTCACGTAGCGGCCATGGCCAGAGCTAAGCCAATCCGGAACCAGCAGACAGGAGCATCTTCTAGGTCTCCCATGCAGGTGCAGGGTCCCAAGGTTTTGGACCGTCCTCCATTGCTTTCCCAGGCCACAAGCAGGGAGCTGGAAGGGGAGTGAAGCAGCCAAGATACGAATCATCGCCAATATGGGACTCGGACTCTGGGTATGCAAGGCGAGGACTTCAACCACTAGGCTACCAGGCTGGGGCCATGATTATATATATATATATATATATATATATATATATATATTTTTTTTTTTTTTTAAAGATTGATTTGTTTTTATTGGAAAGGCAGATATACAGAGAGGAGAAGAGACAGAGAGGAAGTTCTTCTGTCTGATGATTCACTCCCCAAGCGGCCGCAACAGCTTGAGCTGAGCCAATCTGAAGCCAGGAGCCAGGAGCCAGGAACTTCTTTCCAGGTCTCCCACGTGGGTGCAGGGTTCCAAGGCTTTGGGCCGTCCTCAACTGCTTTCCCAGGCCACAAGGAGGAGCTGGAAGGGAAGTGGAGCTGCCAGGATTAGAACCAGCACCCTAAGGGATCCCAGGCGTGCAAGATGAGGACTTTAATCACTATGCTATCACACCGGGCCCATGATTATATTTTTAAAACTATGTGTAGGGATGTTTAGTCTAGTGATTGAGACTCATTATTTTCTCTTTCTCTGTACCTGCGTTTGAAACCCAACGTAACACCTGACTCTAGCATCCTGGGAGAGTTGTCCCTGAGAAGCTCAGGTAGTTGGGTTCTGTTACTCACTGGCAGACCTGGACTGAGTCCTCAGTTCTTATTTCAGCCCAGCCCAGCCAAGCCATGGCAGGTGTTTGGGAAGTAAATCACAAAAAAATTACTCCTATTTTTGTTTGTCTCTCTTGCTGTCTCTCCACCTTTCAAAGAAACAAATCATGTATCAATTTGACATGTTCTACTTAGTTGGATCACTACAGAATTTGATATAAAATCTACAGCTTTTTCAGCTGTTGTCTGAAGACATTGTATTAGAACAGAGTTTAGATTTTGGAGCATTCAACTGTAAACTGTAGCAAAAAAAATAATGGAATGTTACTATAATTTTCTTTTTTTGGCATCTTTCCAATGAAATTCTATGACATTAATACAAAATGATTTTAATGTATTTTTTAATGATGGTCCCCCTAATTGCTTACTTTTTTAAAGAATCTCTTTAAAAGACTCCCCCAAGGGAAAAGGCTCATTCCTTAAAATGTAGTTTTGAAAAAGCTCTCTTTGCTTAGGCTGTGTTGCCAAATTTCTTCGCAGCCCTATGAGGAACTAATTCTCTTCCTGGTGAATCAAGGAGATGACAATATTACTAAAGCTAACTTTGTCTTTAATCCATGAGTGTGAGTTCCCTGAGAGAACCAATGATTTTGGATTTGAATTCTCAAATGTTTTGTGATGATCAATTAAAAAAAAAAAAAAAAAAAAGGAAAGAAACACCCAGGCCCAACACGGTAGCCTAGCAGCTAAAGTCCTCAAATTACATGCGCCCATATGGGCACAGGTTCTAATCCAGGCAGACCTGCTTCCCATCCAGCAATGGGCTTGTGGTTTGGAAAGCAGTTATGGACTGCTCAAATCCGTAGGACCCTGTGCCCACATGAGAGACCTGGAGGAGGCTCCTGGCTTCAAATCTGCTCAGCTTGGCTATTGTGATTACTTGGGGAGTGAATCATTGAATGGAAGATCTTCCTCTCTGTCTCTCCTCCCCCTATATATTTAACTTTCCAATAAAAATAATAAAATAAACCTTTACAAAAAAAGAAAGACCCTAAAATTGAATCATGTTTTGTATACAAATAGTTGTGCTTTTAAATTTCCATTGATTTTAGCTTTTTGAAAAATATTTACTTAATTTTACTGCAAAGGCAGATTTACAGAGAGAAGGAAAGACAGGGAGAAAGATCTTCTGCCTGCTAGTTCACAACTCACATGGCTACAGTACCCAGAGCCAAGCCAATCTGAAGCCAGGAGCACTTCTGGGTCTCCCACATGGGTGCAGGGTTCCAAAGCTTTGAGCCATCCTCCACTGCCTTTCCAGGCCATAAGCAGGGAGCTGGATGGGAAGTGGATTATCTGGGACATGAACTGGCACCTTCATGAGATCTCAGTGCCTGAAGGGTGAGGATTTGCTAGCTAAGTTATTGCTTCAGACCCTGCCATGGTTTCAATTCAGGTTCAAAGCACATTGATTTAACCAATCATTCTCTGACACTCTGACTAAACTCCCAATGCATCTCACAAAGTCTAAGATCAATAGACTGTTGGAAGGCTAGGACAGGCCGTGGAGCAGCACTGTAGTGTCAGTAGCAATTGTTTCTGTTGACTGAAGCCCTCAAGTCATTGCTTGTCAGTTTTTCTAGTGAGTGACCCTTTAAATGGTGTTGGACAAATGAAGAATCTATAGATAATCTTCCAGTGACTGGCTTGAGGAACAGGAGTTGATACAAAAGACTAGAGTGAAAACTGTAGGTCTGTCTAACCAGGGTACGTACAGGACATGATCAGGACAATGGATGACCTCACATAGCCATGCACGGGCTTCAGGGATTTGAAGTGCACCTGTCTAATTGCCTGCACAGGAAATATATGATCCAATCAATGCAAAAAGGGAATTACAGGTATAATAATGCCAACCCCAAATGAAGGACCATAATACTTCAGAGATGTGGGGATCAGTGAAAGCTGAATGGTTAAGGAGCACTCTGAGTCCATCAGTCTATCCATTTGTTTTTTTGGTTTCCTTTTTTAATTTTTAATTTTTCTTAAAAATTTTACTTCTTTTTCATTATTATCATTTTATGATACAGTTCCATAGACTGTGGAATTTCCCCATCCCCTCCCCAACTCCTTCCCCCCTCTCTTGTCCCTTTATGTAGTTACTATGCTATAGTTCTTCATACACAGTCATATCTCCATAATTGCAGGCATGGACAATGGCAGAGAGTCCAGCATCCTAATGCCAAGATATAGTAAACAGTTGCATTGGGAGTCCATCTTAGCCTGTAAGTAGAGATGCATACTGCATTGTATCCTCACATCTGGATATGATTGTCTCCATTACACAGTTACTATCAACCCCTTAAATGAAAAGGCACAAATCATAATTAACAACAGGAAAAAAAGAAGAAATTAACAACAACAATTTATTTTTTAAATAAAGAAATTGATAAACTGCAAGTTTATTTGTAATTCTCCAAACACTCTCCATACTGATTTTCACAGTGGTTGTACTAGCCTACTCTCCCACGAGCAGTGAAGGAGGGTACCGAAGTTAAATAACATGCTACTGAATGACTGATGTGTCACTGAAGCAATGAAAAAAAAAAGTCAAGAACCTTCATGAGCAAAATGATGCTGCTGTATGATCTATGAGTCATTGAATAATTTAATCAGAAGAAAGGGTTTTGAAGAGATAAAACTAGCAAAAAGAAATCAAAATCCACGAGATATAGTTTCCACTGATCTTTGTTGGTAAGATGTGTCTTCTGTAGGTAACAAATAGATGGGTTTTGTGTCTTAATCCAGTCTACTATTCTATGATATTGTTGATAAGAGGTTTTATAACAAGTGTTTTAAATTCTGTATCCCCTATTTTCTTGATGTCTTTCTCAGTGAACTCTGAGGTTGGCATAGGGCTTTGCTGCTTTGCAGGGGAATTTTCGGTAATATTCATTGTGCCTCTGTCTCTTCTTTTGCTCTTGGTCATTGAACTTCTGGTTATCAGATTCTTCTTCTTATGGCAGGTTTCTAAGCTCTGTCACCCATAGGTCTACAGTTCAACTTTACTTATTGCAGTTGGTACACGGCTCTTTGTTTGTGGTCAGTTGTGTCATTCCCTCCAGCAAGTTTGAGGTCTAGGTTCTTATGTTAGATTTCTACCATGATCTCCATAGTCCCAACTTCTGGCTTACCACTCTCTACCTCCTGTGATACCATGCTGAGACTGACCCATTGTCTCTACAACTTTTCTCCCACTTATGGTTGGAGTAGGTCCCATGATTAGGGAGCCACCAGGTGTCCTATATGTATAACTAGGTTGTTGGTGGTGCTGATCTTGCAGAAACTTGTTGGCTATTAGGTCTGAGGACCACACGGATCTATTTTGTACAGACTGTACAATGCTATAGTTGGTGTTATTTTCTTTGGCGGACCAGTGCGATGCACAGAGCTCAGTGCATACACAGCCCACCGTTATTCATGCAGTCTTAAATTCTTTGACACACTGTAGGAAATTGTGCCTGAAGTGCCACTGCTAGAGTTCTTGATCTGCTGGCCATCAGGTCTGAGGGCTACCCACACCTGTCTTGGGTGAAACCTGTAGGATGCCACGTTGTTGCAGTTCACTGAGTCAGAAATGAGTTCACTCCCAGCTCCGTGACTGCACAGTCCTGCTACAAAGCCTTTGCCTCCTTAAATAAAATGGCTCCTAATATGACTCTAGGGGCTGGAATGGGCTATGAAAGCCACCTGTTCCTGCACTGCCCGTCTGGACCTGCTGCTCTCTCTCTGCTCCTAGTCAAATCAAACAGACCAACAGGAAAAGCAATTCTTTGTGTGGGTTCACCTCTGGAGCTCCAGGTTAACGTCTCTTTCCACTTTGTTGCTGGTGTAGTTCCAGTTGCTGGTGTGGTTCAGATCGCCTTTAGCTGAACGTTGCTGGAGTATCAGTCACTGCAGCACCACACTGTTGTGTCCGTTACTTTCCCAAGTCTGTCAGTCTCCAGGTACCCCTCTGCTGTTGTTCTGTCCTCTCCTATTTCCTGGAATGTGCCCTCTCTGGTTCTCACTGACTAATATTTCTTCATCTATTTAAACATATCCTTACCCTATTATGCCATCTTGATTCTCCCAGTCTATACATTTGTTCTGTTACATTGAACTACTCTTTCATTACTCTGTGCTAAATTGCATTCAACTACGAATACATTAAGACACAGTACTTGCTTTTGCCAATTTTACAAATAGTGCTTACTCATATGCTACATGCCCAAAATATTCAAACTTCATTTGCAAAGAAAATATATATATATATATATATATATATATATATATATATATATATATATATATTTACTTCAGTGCTATTTCCCTTACTCAAAGGATGGCTCACCAGTTTCTGAACTGTTTTAGGTAGGAATCTTTCAAGTTTTTCATGAGTTCCTTGCACTCGGAAGAAAGCCTAATATGTGGTAGATGATTCAGGAATACTTACTAGGTAGTAATTTTGGTACACAGAATAAACGTTGTACTACACATGCATCCAGGACAAGAGAGGCGGCAATTCTTCCTGGATGTATCCTTCGATTTCTCTCCAACCTCATTCCAACTGACTCAGTCCGGCATGTCATCACTTCTGCCTCAGTTCACAATATCCTTTGGATGAGCATGTTACAGTAAATGCCATCAAGAATGTCCCTAATTCCCTTAGCTGCCTGAATATAACACATCTGTAATCAGTTCTAATGAGGTTGTCCCCTAAATTTTGTTCTGACTTGTTAAAAAAATTACCAGGGCAGATCTCTTGAGTGAGTGATGCAGAGTAATGTATAAATCCTTCGACTACGTAAAAGATGTACCAAGAGAAAGATTGTCAGATACTGTACTTTCCAGATGATGGCTGCATGAGATGGTTTATTAACCTAACAGGGCAAGAATGAAAAGATTTATGGATGCTTTGAGAACTGAATATAAAAATAAATTAGGCCAGTCAGGCAAACTTGATATAGCGTAGAAAGCAACTGTAAAAGCCAAGCCTAGAAAGGATTATTGTACAAAAAAAGTAACAAAATCCTGATTGCTCCAGGACTGTATTTAATTGAAGCTAAACTTTAGTATTTATTTAATGTAACCCAAAGCTATGATTTGCCTCAAACCTAATTACAAACTTAAATGTTGTTAATTCTTATTCCTTCAGAGAAATTTCAGAACATTTTAAGCAACATCACATATCTGCAGCTCATTTCAAAATCAAAATTTAATTTCAATTTGGTAAATCATTACTAAAAAGACCAACTAGGAATTTATACACAACTCAGATATGATATATAACAGTAATAAGATTCAAAAGTCATTCTATAAATTGAATAAATGCTTTGATTATTCACAAAAATCTTTTTCTTTGTCAACAGAAGATTCAAAAGTCATTCTATAAATTGAATAAATGCTTTGATTATTCACAAAAATCTTTTTCTTTGTCAACAGAAGTACCAAGTGAAATATGTACCAGTTACTTTTCAATAACTCCGTGCCCATATTACTTTTTCCTGTTGAGTGACATACCATACTTTTTCTCATAGAATCCCATCAAGAAAATATATCATTGATAGATGTGCCACATGACTTAAACATATACTAAAGGCACATAATCATAATCCAGACTTAATTTTCTTTTGATTAAGCATCCTGACTATTGTGCAAGTCACATATAGTTTAATAACTAGGCAGGTATGACTCTCTTTTTTGGCAATAAGCATGCTAGCAAAGTTTAATAATGAGTGATAATGAAAAGTATACCTAACAAACCAGGTGGGCATTTCTGAAAGCAACTGAGAACTTGTAAAGTGGTTTTTAGGGATTTTGCATATGGGTCCTCTTATTCCTTCCTTACACTCATTTCTGAAGCACTGCTGGGCAGAGGGCTTTCTGGGCATGGAAACCCTCCTAGAACTTCACAATAGGTACCCTGGTGTAGGGTATGGGAGACTCCTCTAAGGAGAGGAGTGGAACCTGCCTAACCAAGTTGCTGAACAAGAGCTGTTCCCATTTCTTTCAGACCCTTGCACACACATAGCCTCATATCCACCTAGCTACCTTAACCCTGCCCATTTGATAAAAGCAATCCATAATCTTGCAGGAACAGCACAAATGATGATCCATATTGTCTGTTTCTTCATAGGTAGCACATGGGAATAGAGCTGGCAGGGAGTATGTGTCTCTTGCTCTCTGTTCTACAGTGTTGGGAAGTGGGAAGTGGCCTGGAAAACTATCATCCTGTGCAGTCCAGACGAGCAGGCATATCATTGAGAAGGATGAGCTGAAGCCTTGTCTCATGACCTTCTGAAGCTGGACAACTTACATTCTGCTAGAAATAGAACAACTTAGGGCATTACACCTGCTCCAAAGAGAACACTAACAGTATAGCAACTATAAGGCCAAGGGAGGAAATGGCCAGAATGTTCATGACCAGATTCTAGGCCAATATTCCAATCTTGTTCATTGTGATCCTAGAGTTGTCTGGCCTTATTCAAGACAATTTGACTGATTCCAAGAAAACCAATTTTAGAGCATGACATAAATCCCATAATTCCTCCCCTCACCCCAGGGCAGCATTCAGCATGGCTGTTTCTGGCTGTTTGAAAGGGCTGGGTGAAGCAAATCTTAGCACAGGGACCATGGTCTTGGCACTGTTAACTGGGCAAATGCTGTATTCTGTTCTTGCCTAGAGGAGTCACTGTTCAGGCTTCCACTTGAGAGCCTAACATAGCAGCATCACTATTTCCTTGTACATAAAGAATCCACAAACTGTTGATGAAATGCCAGAGCTGTTTAACAGATAGGAATTAGTAGATGGTCTTCATCTTGTCTGGGGTTAGTTTTTGCTGCTGGGGATGAGGGTGAGCACAAAATTGTTTACTTTCTGATAGGTCAGCTGTTTTTCCTCTTACACATCTGGTTGCCAGATTCTGTTAGGAAGTTAAGGGTGCCCAATATTAGAGTCTCAGGTGGGGGATAGACTAGTAAACCATTTATATTTGAAATCATCTCTCCACCCTCTGCAGGAGACTGGTGGACTCTTAAGGGTCTCTGCGAAGGACCTCTGCCAGTAGATGGGGACTGTCTGTTAAGTTCTCTGGTGGCAATGCTTTCCAGGTGAGCTGGTACTATCTATCCAGATGGTTAACCCATGCAAAGGTGAATCAGAGAGGACGGGAGGGGATGCTGAGCTTCGTAATAATGCTGTGAACATCAATGTCAAGTTGGGTGTGTGCGAGGCACAGATGTATCATTCTCATGGGCCACTGGAAGGAACATTATAAAGGGCTGGTTGTGAAATTCTTTCAGGAAGGCACCCTGTAGATTCCTATTACCTGGATGGACTGGAACGAGGGTTAGCTTAATAGAAGATTAACACAGAATCGGCAGTGTTTCTAAAATGAAATTTGCAGTCCTTCCCACAGCATCACTGACCCTAGGCTGTTGCTTCAGTAGCAATGATTACTTTGAAAGCTGGGAAAAGGATTTTTTTTTAACTTGGAGCAACAGAGGATGTGATTTTGACACCTTTTTATGTATTGAAACAAGCATATTATCTTTTTTTAATTAATGTTTTCATCTGTAAAAGATAACAAAATGTATTTCATACACACAGATGGAAAGTAACAAGGTTTCTGTTTAAGTGGGATTTTCTGCATGATTTCTGAGAACTGGATTCTTCTCCTAAGACAGGCTTCACTGGCTAACATTTCTGGGAAGATATGTATGGCTCACTAGAGGTGAGCTCAGCCTCTGAACTTTACCGTGTCTGTAGCTAGGGAACATTTAACCTTCCCTCTCCACATTCAGCCTTTCCCAGTGTATTTCCAACCTCACAAAACGAAGAGAAGGACTTCATATATCTTCACTTTCCAGTACTCTCCAGGGCCTATAATGTAGCATTCAGGGATGTTGTTTGCATAAATGGATCTATCTACGATGATCCAGAGCTTCCAGAGTGAGGATTTTGATGAGAGCAGCCAATAGCATAGGACCTAGCACAGAGGAGCTGCTCCTAAAATATCTGCTGAATAAACAGATCATTAAAAGTGTAATTAGGTCATTAGAAAAGAAAAAGGTCGGGAGAAAATCTGCCCAGGTGCCTTATGACATTCACCTAAGAATAGACTCTGTGCACCTCTGAGAAGTTGTATTAAGAGGAATAGAGTCCCAGCAAGCAGAAGATGTACATTTTAATCCTGTTTAGGGACTAAGAAAGTTGCTTACCTTTTTTGAGCATATTCTATCTTTGAAACATAAATGTAAATATTTTCAATAATAACTATTTTCACACAGAAATATTTTTATCTTGAAAGTAAAATATAATGATAAACTTCTATCGTGCTGGGTTTACACAATTTTTAGATTTTATGGGGATAAGGCTTATGGCAGTTTTATCCAAATGTATCTCAAAATTAATTTTATCAGTCTTCTTTTATGCAGGTTTGTGTATTGACACAATCAAATATCTTTTTTTTAGAATTTATTCATGTTTTAAAGTCAAAGAATGTAATAAGTGAAGACTAAGGAACTATCCCAGAATTCGTGGATCTGTATTACACAGTGCGGATTCTAACATG